>NW_008338260.1:815489-820677 GCF_000622305.1 Nannospalax galili | reverse complement strand
TCTGAATTCATTTAGCAGTTTATCCCTATCTTCTTTCAGTTCTTTGATTTCTTTGTGTGTTCTTTAAATTCACTGAATTCTTTTAGCATGTTTATAATTGTTCTTTTGAGTTCCATGTCCTGCATTTTCTCTAGGGGGTTTTCATTGTACTCTTCTAGAAGATTATTGGTATTTGGTAGAGATATGTTATTTTGGTTTTTCATGTTATTATTTTTTCTCTGTGATTTTGACATGTGAATTTCTTTTGTAGTTTCTTATTCTTGTGTGAGACTCAGGCCTTAAAGTTTAGATCTGCTTGTTTTTGTGAACTTTATGTGTTTTTTGTGGTTTACTTTTTGGGCATGAAAAGTTGGTTCATCTAAGCATCTGGTTCTCTCTTTTGATTTTATATTGGAGTGGCCAGATTGCTTTTGTCTTCAGGAGTTCCCACAGAGGCCCAAGTCAGATGAGGATTAGATGCTCTCAGGCTTTCTCCTAAGGTCTACATCCCTCCAGGAAAGATTTTGGCCTCAGGAATTTGGGGGTTGGACTGGCCTGGGAGCCGGGCCCAGGAAAGATGCTGGTCTAGGGCAGCTGGTGGCCATGCCACCCAGAGATGCAAAGGAAGATGAGGGCAGGAAGCAGCCCCAAGGACTCCTGGGGATGAACTGAGGAGTTTGGTTGGTCTGGATGCAAAGGATCAGGAAGAGGAAAGGTCATCCCCCTAGTCCTGGGGACACAAGATGGAACTGAGCTTGTCTGGATACAAAAGATCAGGAAGCAGTGGTGGTTCCCCAGGTGCCTGGGGCGCCAAGATGAGGAATGGGCCAGGACCCAGGCTAGGAGGAGAGACCTGCGGGGGAGAAGGGAGGGTGAATGAGGCTGGGGGAGTCAAGGCACAGAGGGTGTGATGGACTTACCCCAGAGAGAGGCCTGCAGGTTTGAAAATAGTGGGTTTTTTAATCATGTTTTGGAGTTTGTATTTAGTGATAAAACTATGGTATAACTGTTTAAAGTTATTGCTCTCACTCTCTCAATGTTTTCAGGTATTGTAAAGGAATTATGACTTTTTAAAGACATAACAAATCTATAAACAAAGCAAAACAAAATTAATATGCTTTTTTGAACTGTCAATGTCTTTCAGCTGAAGTGGAGTGATTAAGTTGTAGATGTGTTCAAATGCCATTGATGAAAAAATTCACTATGTTTGAATAGTGTTATTTCTACCTAGCTACAGGGGCATGCTTCATCAAGACAGAAAACAGAGCTAAGAAAACACCTAACTCTGCCATACACTCTGCTCTGAACACTTTCCTGAACTCATCCAAGGACCCATTTTCTCATCTGTAGTGGGCCTTATAGTGTTCCCCGAAGGGCTCTACCTGGGTATCTGTGAGCCTGGAAATAATAAATCACAAGAAGAAGAATTTATAGTATGCTATTTCCTACATGAAGCTCACTCTCTCACTTACTGCAGCATAATAACGCATTTCAAGTTTCAAAATGGCAATCACTCATCCCATGTGATCTATAGGAAGTAGAAGATTCAGGTGTGGCTTCTCTAAAGTCACTAACAAAGTTGTGGCTGGAGAACTGGGCCTCATCTGCCAGAAGGTCAGGGGGCAGGTACTTGAAGATCCTCTCATGGTTTTCTGCAGAAATTGTTCCTTTTCAGCTGTTAGACAGAGTACCTCAGCTCCTTTCTTAGGTAGCTTCTTGACAGCTGTGCACCTAGGGGAGGGAGGGAGGAGAGAGACAGACAGACAGACAGAGAGAGAGAGAGAGAGAGATAGAGAGAGAGAGAGAATATCTTTGGAAATGCAATCTCATCCCCTTAGCCTTATGTTTTTCTTTAGAAACAAATCAAGTTCAGTTCACACTCAGGGATGGGAGTCTTTCAGGACACAGATACCATGGGGTTTGAGGACTATGAAACATCTCACAAGTTACCTGCCATACTAAATATGACCATTACACCAGAAATAAAGTGCCTGGTATTTAAAAATTCCCACAATGTTTCATTTGCCTGCATGGACCCTAAAGAGTGTTAGTACTACCACATGACTTTATATTTTAATTTATCAGAAGGAAATTATTGAATTGTCATATAACTTTCTGTCTTTACAGTTTTTTTCATTTCTATTCAGACACTGTATTTAAATAATTTGATTCCCCTTTATTGTATGTTCATTAATGTGTACTAGTTACTACTGAATAAAAATAATAATTCAGGGCCAAGCAGAGGCACATTTGCAGAATCTTTTATTCACAAAGAGAGATAACCTGTGTTGTAGATTGTCCAGCTGGATATAAGTAAATATAAACAGAATTGCTTGCTAAGCATGTATATCATGCTCCAGGTCACAGTGTTGTTTTTTTTTCTCTTTTTAAAAAATTATTTATTTAATAACTACATGATTAAGAAGCATTTAATTACAGCATTAATATATTCAATAACAATTTCCAGAGCAAAGATACATCTCTTTCAAAATTGGCTATAAATTTTTAGGTTCACAGTTGAATTAATACAGTTATACAATATTGAACGCAGTATAAACCCTATAAGACATAAAATTGAATGAGATTTTAACCTTTACAAAATATCTCCATTTCATTTTAAAATATACTGTTTCATACACAAAAACTCATTTTTAATGCTACTAACACTTAGATGTTTGCACATGTGTTTCTAATCTCTATGTCTCTGATTATTACTAGTCACAGTCAGTTACTTTCTGAGATCCTTGGCACCTGAACATGCATATAAAATCATCAGGTAGATTTTAATGGTAATGTTTCTCACCTCTACTAATTAACATGAAGCAAAATTTTATGCTTCTTCCTCAAATATAACTTTTTTTAATTTGTTGATTTTTTGTGTGTATTTCGTACAGAACATCCCAAACAATCTTATTCATCTATATACCCACACCCCAAATGGCACCTTCCCATAGCCTCCCCCACCCCCCGCCCCACTGGAGCCCATATGCTCTGTCATCCCTGTTACTGTCCACTGTGTTGTCAGCACCCCCAGCCATTCACCAGTGCTCATCCATCAGCTGAATCTAGTCAGCCTATCTAGAGTTCCTTGTTTTAGGAATATCAGCTCTTCCTCATCCAGCAGTAACTAGTTGCCAATATTCCTTTAGATAACACTGGGGTCTGCTGTTATTTTCCCAGTTCTATGCTGGGTTACTGTCTGGGAATCTCTTAGGCCACCCTGGCCAACAACTCAAAGGAAGGTATCTCTTGTCTGGCATTGTTTCTTGTTATGTAGCCTTTAGCTATACACATGGACTCTTAAATATTATATTTATCACTTTAATCTTGGTTATACTTTCCTTTTGGGTGTTTAAGACCAAGCAGTTGGTCCAGATAAACCAATTTATTTTGACTCTTAAGATCGTTTGAGGATCTGTTCCTCAGGGATCACATGGGCTTGGGAGGAGCCCTGGCTCCTTTCTTTGACCAGTTACATCTATGTGAAGATAACTCAAAGGTCCTGCTCAACCGTGGCTGGTCTCACTTGGAATATACTTTCCTTTTGGGTGTTTAAGACCAAGCAGTTGGTCCAGATAAACCAATTTATTTTGACTCTTAAGATCGTTTGAGGATCTGTTCCTCAGGGATCACATGGGCTTGGGAGGAGCCCTGGCTCCTTTCTTTGACCAGTTACATCTATGTGAAGATAAGTCAAAGGTCCTGCTCAACCGTGGCTGGTCTCACTTGGAAGCATGGAGGAAATGTTTTCTCTGTGTTGGCCCTCCTCTTTATAGACTGGACACTGGTTCAAGTCCATTTAGTGGTCTCCATGGCCTCCTTGATCAAGAGGACAGGTGATGCACTACAGTTACAGGACATTTTGAGAGATACTCATAATCCCCTGGAGCTTAGTTGACCTAGCAAGGCAAGGAGCAGAAACTGTCCTTTATGTCCCTCTGGAGGTCACAGTGTTTTTATAAACACTATTTGATCCTCAGAGAAAATCAGGGCAAAGGAGGTTAAGTCACCTATGTGGCTGATGAGTAATAGAATCAAGATCAAGTTCAAATTCCCTCCTGGTCTTTAGACACATTTTAAGGATTACTGCAGTTGGTCATCAAACAGTCATGATGAAGAGTCAAAGACTGTTGCTAAAATTTCTTCTTATGGGGCAGAGATATAAATAACATCCATCCCTTCTTCCCTTGGTCCCAATTACATACTGAGGTATGATTCCACGAAAGTGCACTCTGGGAAGCCAATGAATTTGTTGAGCTTACTTACAGAGCAGTGGGTGAGGGTTTACTTATAGGAATATTAGTTCTCCCCACCTAAGGCTGCACAAAATGGTGAGAAAGAGAACCTCCCCTAATAATCACCAGCCTATAAACTCTAGCCCTCCCCCAGGCCACATGAAATTAGAGCTGAATTGCTAATCATGGGTTGGAAGGTGTGCCTGGACTCTTGTTCCATGTGGGGGGTTGGGGATATGGGAGAGTGAACAGTCAGCAAGCCCAACTTTTATGATCTTAGGCAAGTGGCACAGCTGAGCTCAGGAAGATGGCGTTTGTCTGTCAGAGAACAGAGGCATTATGTTACTTGAAGATATGCCACTCCAGTTTTTGCCCTTTGCACTCCAAGGTTGACTAAGATCCAGGGGACTATGGAACATCTCTCAAAATGTCCTGTAACTGTGGTGAGTCACCTGTCTTCTTGTTCAGGGAGGACATGGAGACCCCAGAAAATGGACTTGAACCAGTGTCCAGTCTACAGAGAGGAGGGTCAGCTCAGAGGAATCATTTCCTCCATGCTTCCAAGTGAACCAGACATGCTCGAGCAGGACCTTTGACTTATCTTTACATAGATGGAACTGATAAAAGAAAGGATCCAGGAGCTCCTCCTAAGCCCATGTGACCCCTGAGGAACAGATCTTCAGGTAACCTTAAGTGTAAAAATTGATTGATTTATTTGGACTAACTGTATGGTCTTAAACACCAAAAAGGAAAGTATAACCAAAGAGTAAAGTCGACAGTAAATTTCTTTGAGAGTTCAAGGGATTACACTTCCCAGACATTAAGCTTAAGTCCAGATAAATAGGTATTTAGACAATTATTTCTCATTGACAATTTTGTTCCTAATCAGAAAGTGCTGCTCAGTTCTAAGACTTCAAATCTTGGTCTCCAATACTGTAGTGCCCACCTGTAGCTAAGGGAGACAACCTGCCATT
>NW_008338260.1:775826-815439 GCF_000622305.1 Nannospalax galili | reverse complement strand
TCTAGAAGACTTTGAGAGGGAGCTGACACTGATTCTAACCACTCCAACAGCAATCAAAATACCTGAAATCAAATCCTGAATCCATCATTCTAGAGTCCAGCCTTGGAAGACAAAAGGAAAATGAGGAAGAACCCAACAGAGAGATGCTTTTGGAAGCCCTTGCCAAGAAATTCCAATGGACTCTCATATGAACATTTGAAAATTGCTCTGTTCTGACGTTTTTCTAGTTCCCTGTCTAGAATTTGTAATGCTAATTACTCTTGCCTTTACTTCTCCTTCCCATCTCCTATTCACATTTCAAAGACTTTCTTTTCCTCCTTGAGATAAGAGTTATGCAATTTGGGAGTCTTTTAGATAGACCCACTGAAGGGGTACTCCAATTGCCTCACCCCGCGTCCCTGTTCAGCATGGGAGAAGCCAGAGTGGTCTGCGTCCCGATTCCCTATTGGCAATTTGGGTAACCTCTTCAGAGGATGGTGTGATAATAATAGGAAGTAGGCATTCACTAGGCAAAAATGTCGAAAATATTCGGGAGCTTGTATCTAATCCTTAAAAGATTTTAGGGTTACCTTTTCAGAGGGGGGAATGTTAGAGTAGCCAAAAGCCCCATAAAAATAAATAAATCAAAGAAGAAGAAAGAGTACATGAAGTTATCAGAAAACAAGTGACAGGGAGATATTGGAGGAGTTGGAGGGGAGGGAGTGGGCATGGATTTGATCAAAACACCTTATATGCATGAATGAAATTCTCAATAAATTATTTATTAAAAAAGAAAATGTCACTCTCACTAAGGTCTATAAAGCTATTCTTTGAACTGAAAAATTTGATGGAATATTTAAATTTTATTTAAGTTGTCTTTTTTATTGTTTAAGAATTTCATACATGCCTATAGTGTATTCTGATAAAATCTAGCTCCAATTTCCTCCACTACAATTCCTCTCCTATCCTCCCAACACTTCTCTCTCCCAACTTCTTGTACTCTGTTTTTTTCAGATCCACTGAATCTACTTAGTACCTTCTATATGTGCATGAGTTTAAGAACATCTACTGGAGTAGCCTCTTGTAGCCTTCATCTTTGAAGAAAACTGACTTTCCCTGCCTCAGAAATTATCAATTGCCAATAGCTCCTAAGAGACAGGATGAGACTTCATCACCACCTCCTCCCTCCATACTGGTATTTTATCTGGCTTGATCTTGCACAGGTCTTGTGCATACTGACTTAACCACTGTGTGTTCATATTTGCAACTGCTCTGTTGTGTCAGGAAAACACTGTTTTGTTGTAGATATCCATTCCCTCTGACTCTTATAATCTTTCTGCCCTCTATTCTGCAATGATCCTTGAGACTTGTGGGGAGGGGGCATAATATAGATGTCCCATTTGGGGCTGAGCACTCTGCACTCTCTTATTCTCTGCATCTTGACCAGTTGTGGGTCTCTGTGTTAATCACCATCTACGGCAAAAAGAAACTTCTCTGATAAGAGCTGGGAGATGCATTAATCTATGGTATAATGGTAAATGATTAGAAGTTGGTTTAATACTATGTCCACTTAGCAGAATAATAGAGCTGAATACTGAACATTCTTCCCCATAGCCTCTGAATCGTCTATCCAAATGCCCTGTTAATGGTGCATGACATGAGTTCCATCTTATGGAGATGGCATCAAATATTAGAAATAGTTGGTTACTCCCATAACATTCCTGCCACTATTTCACTAGTGAGCATACCTTGCCAGGCCAGTCACAGTCATTGTTGTGGCTCACGGGATTCACATTTGTAAATACTTTTCTCCTCCAGTAGCTTGCATGATACCTCAAAGCACTATAAAAACTGTTAAGGAAGGATGAAGCTTTCAGGTCAGTACCAGCTTGATTTTTCTGTGTTCTATGATTTAAGTGTATGGTTTTACTATAGATTATTTTTTAAAATATATTTCATTTATTATTTTATTTTATATGTATTTTTATTTTATATGTATCTTGTCTACATTTGTGTAAGTGCACTCGTGTCATGCAATGCCCTTGGAGGTCAGAAGAGAATGTGAGCCTCCATATGGGTGCTGGGAATTGAACCTAGTTCCCCTGCAAGAGCAGCCAGTGCTCTTAACCACTGAGCCATTTCTCTAGCCCCCTACTTTAGGTTCTTAAGACAAAATTCTAATCATACCCTTAGGGATGAGTTTGACCAAAGCACACTACTGCTTGAGTGCTAATACATTGGACTTTTGCTGATCTATTAAAAGCTATATAACAAGTCAAGCATTTTAACCTTAATTTAAAAAATGTTTCATATGCTCTTAGGAAACTGAAGTAATGTGCAGAAAGAGTACATAGTTCCATTACCAGCAACCCCAAGTGCTGGGAAGACACATGGTGGTGATAGTGTTCTCTTTTCCCAGGTTTTGGCTGCTCTTTAATAACTCAGCAAAGAACCCGCAAGTCTTCAGGGAACTAGAGGTAAGAATAGGCAAGGGGAGTAACATTAAGACAGACTTAGAGTAAGACCTGCAACAGTGTGGAAATATATGTACAAGTCTAATACAGAGACTTAAAACTTGTGTAATCCTATACTTACCTGGCAGGGAAGATACCATGATCCTGAAGGTGGTTTTCTCGGGGTGAGGCTTATCCATTGCACTCCATATGTGCTGAGCCCTGCAATTTCCTCAAATGTGGCAAACTCGACTGCATAACTTGCAGTGGTGGGGGGAACTGTATTCGTGTTCTCCCCTATTAAAAAAGGAAAAAAAACTTTTATGACCCAAACAATGTGGGACCTTTAGACATTATTTTTAATCAGAGGGACAGTGCCTGCTCTGGTTTGATCCACATGCCTCTGATGAAAACAGATGCTGCACATTGACCTCTGGACAGACTATTTTTCCACATTCAGGCAATTCTATTGCACAGCAATACAGTTAGTCCTTATGCTTCATAAAGTGCATTCTACATCTTTATTTTTCCCAAGAACAATTACTCTTCAGCCTGCTCATCTTAGATGTATAATACAATTGGAGTTCTCAAATAGAATATCCACCAGATGCTATAAAACTCCCAGTTATGCTAGAAAACTAGAAACTGTCCATTAGGAGGAATAGAGAGAAAGATCTTAATGGAGAAGAGATAATGGGACACAGCTGATATGAAGGTGGAAAAAAGAATAATAGGAATAGATGTTTAAGTGGGAAGGGTATAGGAGGGTGTGAAAGAGAAGGGTTGGGGGGATAACTAACACAGAGAATGTTTGAAAAATGGAAACCTACTCTAATATAAACTTATACACATTCAGAATAAATAATGCCAAACAAAAACTCCAGTGCCAAGTTGGATAGGTGTCTCAATGGCTGAGAACATCAGATACTCTTGCAGAAGACCCAGGTTCAGTTCCCAGCATCCACATGGTGGCTCACAACCATCTGTAGCTCCAGTTGTAGGGGCTCTGTAGCCCAAAAATTACTCATTCCTCCAAAAAGAGTGAGCCTATGGAGACTAAGCCAGTCAGGTGAAGATGAGGCTCACCCTAAGAAGAGGGGTGGAGCTGCCCACAAAATGGAGAGTGAGCAGATGGAGACTTTAGTCAGGGACCATATTGGAACTCAGGGAGCAAAGTGTGCATGCAGTTGGGAACGAGGACCCAGAGGCGAGTGGCCCAGTGCTAAAAGATGGCAGAGACTATGGGTGAGTGGGGGTAAGCCAGCCTGCACATCCCCCCACCATGAACTCTGCAGGGTGAGTCAGTATGCGTGGATGCAAGATAAGGCACTGGATGGACACTATGGGAAGGACTGAATGACTGTGGGTTATGAGAATCTGTTTCTTTGTAAGTCACCCCCTCCCGAATGTCATATAAACTATTCAAAATTCAAATAGGACAGCATATGTCAGTTTGTTAACAATGGGGCCTCAGAGGGTGTGGGCATGAGTCTCCCAAGAAGGGAGGGAAAAGGAAAAATTTGGCAAAACAGGCTCAACCGCCCTCTTCTGGCCTCTGAGAGTACTACATGCATATGGTACACTTGCATACATACAAGCAAAACATTCATACACATATATAATAGAAGAGTTTATTTTGGCTTATGCTTCCTGAAGGAGAGCCCATAATGATGGAGGAGGCATGGCATCAGGCAGCTGAAGCAACAAGCTGATAGGTCATATCTCAACCACACTCAGGAATCAGATAAAGAGTGAACTGGAAGTAGAATAAGGCTACAAACTCTCAAAGCCCATTCCCAGTGATGTACTTTCCTCAAGCAAGCTTCCACATCCTTAAAGTTTCATAATAGTCCCAAACAGTACTGAAATGGCAGAACAGACTCCATTTTATTCTAGCTGATTTTTCCTTTACCCCACCTCTGACTGCAGACAGCCAGTCTAACATAAAGATTGTACCTGTAGTTTCAGGGAATACTTTGTATCTACAATTCTGGGACATTTCCAAGTAGTCTGGTAGTGCATCTTCTTACCCAGCTACACCTGCATCACCATGGAGATCATTGTCTCTGCAATTCTGAGAAACTTGTTTTTCCTAACGAAAATGTTTTGTTAACTGAAAACTTCTATGTTAACTGAATTGCTCCTGGTTTGATGTAGCTATGGTGACCCAATGTATCTTTGGCTATTGTCTTTTCCCCTGGCATTATGTAATTATAGTTTTAAGCTTTATAAACCCCACTCTGCCCCCTCAGGGTCAATAGTTATTTTGGGCATTAACCCCCTCTCTGCCAGCTATTTTGGGGGCATTAGGCCCCTTCTGACTGCCAGCTATTTGGGGGGCATTAGCCCCCTCTCTGACTACCAGCTAATAAAGGACTCCTAATTTGACCATTTACTATGTGGCGTTCTTCTGTGCCTCTCACTTGCTATTACATTTTTACCAACTGGGGACCAAGTGTTTAAATACATGAGCCTATAGAGGACATTTCCCATTCAAGTCACAACACCACAAATTAGCGTAGCTCTCAGCCTTCATCAGAGAAACATCTTTGTGCAGCGGTTAATGGTTTGTGCAATGTGTAATACAGAAACTTAGAATCAGTCAAAGTGAAGAGAACAAGTGTCTATGAAGTGCTCAGCCATAAATGAGAACTATATCAAACCCCTTATCCCTGAAGCTCATGGGAGAGGAGGTGAAAGATGTCAGAACCGGAGATGATGGAGGACTGGGGCAAAAACACCTTAAATCCCAGCACTTGGGATGCAGAAGCAGGTGGATCTTTGTGAGTTCAAGGCCAGCCTGGTCTACATGAGTTCCAGGACAGCTGGGGCTACAGGGAAACCCTGTCTCAAAAAGAACAAAAAAGTATCTTTTGTACATGACAAGACCATTGTACTCACAAACTCATAGCAGTTCTGATTGACTGCACAGACCCACACAAGATCAAGCCAATCAACATTCCAGCATGGATAGGGGAGAAGTACACAATTCCCCACTGCTGGCTGAGGAGTTATTGGCAGTTCATAACTCCTGGTGGAGGGTAAGTGAGTTTTATTTAGGGATGTAGTCCTTGATAGGGTGACCATCTTCCATTGGATAGTCCCATAACCATGTGTACATGGATAACACTAGTTGATTCTGTGCAGTATCTATTTTTTTAAAATAGAAGACTTATTTGAGAGGAGACCATGGAGAGATATCCAAGAAGAGTTGGAGGGGTAATTGGCAGGTCAATATGATTGAAATATATTGTATGCATGCATTAAAGCCTCAAAGAATAAATTAAAATGTTATGTTAAACAAAGAGAAAATGTACTTTTTAAAAACTCTTCGCTATTAAAGTGTTGGGGTATTGGTTGAAAAGTGAAGGACAATCCAGCATAAGGATAATTGTCCCCAAGGTATCACTCCTTAGTCAGAAAACTAAAAATGAGCTACTCATTAGTTTATTCATTTGCATATTTGAGCTATAAGAGATGATTCCCAGAATTCCCTTACCTCACTAACATGGTTCTGGGGAGTGGTGATGAAGTGAAAATATTCTGATCCTTGGGATTTTTCACCTTTTAAAATTAGTTGTTCTTGGGGAAGGGCTGCCCAGTCCACTTTGTGAAGTTTTGAGAGATAAATTCTATTCTTCTTTCACTTTTAGAGCAGAACCACTCTCCTCAGTGTGACTCCTCCACTGCTCTTTCATGCTTTGCAGATGAAATTAAATGTTATAACATGTCTTAGTAATCCTTTTACTGTATGTATTCAGTCCACATATCCAGCTGATTTCATGTAATGCCTGATAGAGGTCTAAGCCTTATCAGCTATAAAGAATGCTGGTTCTTCCCTGTCCCACCAACCTGCCCCTCTCTCTGCTCTCTATCTCTCTCACACATATTCTATATCTACAAGCAATTTCTCTCAGTTATGACTGTCAAATAGAACATGACTGTAGCAGTATGTAATCTGTACTCTGGGGACATTGTGATTTTCACAGTATCCTCCTAACTATCTTTATTGTCTCCCCTTCCTGCCCTCCAATAAGGTGTTCTCCACCCAGTACCAACAAAAATATATTTAAAACATACACCAGGTTACAGTCCTGCTCAAAATTCAACACTAGGTGTTTTCCTAGCCTGGAACATGATGTCATGTCCCTCAGGGCTATCTCCACAATCAAGATAACATAAAATTTAAAAACCCACCCACTTTCTAAAATGTAGACCAATTCTCACTCACAGGGATCATATACACATATAAAATTACATGGTATACACTTTTTTTTGTTTCTCTTCTTTCACTCAGCTTACTGGCTTTCGTGATCAGGTCATGCTATAGTCTCTAGCAGCAATACCCTCCTTTTTATCAGAGAGCAATAATAAATATACAGCATATAGATTCACTACCTGTTGCCTGTCCAGTTACCTGGTCATGGACTTTTGAATTATTTCTAGTTTGGGGCTATCAGAAAACAAAGTGCTGTGAATACTCTTGTGTAGGTTTTTGTGGGGGCACATATTTTTATTTATGATAGTATCTAAGAGTGGGGTGTCTGCTTTGTATAAGAAAAATATGCTAATTTCTTAAGAAAATATCATGGTGTTTTCCAAAATGATTGCATGAGAGTTATCATGTTTATCTATACCAACAATTTTAGAATAATAAGCCAGTTTTCAGGTAGTGCCATCCCACTCCCCTCATCACTAATGACATAGACCATATTCTCTAAATATATTTCCCATTTTTTTTCTTTGTAGAGCATGTCCTCATATTTTGAATCTGTTCTATGCATAGTTCAGGTCTTAAGCAGTATTAGTAGTCCAAATGCAGTTTGCTTTCAAATCATCGCTGTGTTGGTGTGTATCTTTTCTGAGCAATCAGGACTCAGGAATTGGATGACAATTTATGTGCATTAGCAGACAGAATTGAAAACCACTTTCTTTAGAGGTCTATCCTCTACCATTTACTCACGTTCTAGGCCTCTAGGTATCTCTGTACAGTGACTTTTCTTCACAGAAATAGAAAGACAGGTTGAAAGAAGGGCAGAGAGAAAGTTTATGAAGAATGGCTAACAGGATATGGACACTGAGAACTACCAAGATTGAGATCTGTAGACAGCAAGCTGGAAACCTAGGATCCAGGGTGAGGATGCCAGTCTTCGGGATTCTGAAGGCAGAAGACTAATGGTTTCAGCAAAGAACATGATGCAGAGAGCAGCAACTCTCCTTCTGCCTTTTGTTCTATTCAAGTCTTTGGTGGATGAGGTCCACCTTTATGAGGGAGGCCAATCTGCACTTCTCGGTATAGAATGTTAATCTCATCCAGAGATATTATCACACAATTCCAGAAGTAAATTTTGACCAAATATTTGAGCCCATTATGACCCAGGAGAGTTGACACATAAAATGGAACATTTGCAGTCCCTTGTCACGGTCTTCTGCCAGAAATGTGGAGTCCACATTAGACTTTCAGTCAAAGCCCCAAGATATGACTGTAGCCTGGTTTGGGAAGGGCTTTGGAGAAATGGCACTGAAGTCCATGCTGGTGACCTTAGGTTGTGACTCCCACCACATCTTCTCATTTTCATTTATTTTTCAGCATCCTCATGTAGTTGGTTTTTAAAAGTTTTGTCTTGATTTTGTTTACAGTCATCCAGAGGGATGTTTTGTATTGGGCTCAGAGAGTTCACCATATTAGAACTAGAACCAATTACCAAATTGTGGTTATTTTTATGTTATCTGGTTTTTCATATTAGACTAAGAAGGATCCTGCTCCACCCAGTTGTAGGACACTTCATATCATTCAGAATATACACAAATATCACTAAATCTGGATAGTAGTTAGTATAATATTTTAAAATTCCAGAATCATCAGATTATTCTACTTTATGTATTTTTCTCAGAAATATCTAGGCATGCTGAAGATTTGTCAACAATTCTAGCAAAACTTTTCAGCTAATGAAGCCTTGACAGTCCAAAATCTGCCTCCTGGAAGTATCTGCCAGATACATGGCAACTTCAAGAGGCTATCAGGGTCAGCTGATCCTTGCCAGGATCTAGGCAGACTTGTGGGAGACACAAGGGTATGTGAACCAGATAATTTTGTGCATTTTGCTGTTAAAAATGACACAAAGATCCACTACAACTGATTTCTCCTTTTGATATCCAAGGCTTACATTTTCTTTAGTAAGACTGAAAAGCCTCTATGGATTTAATGGAAGATTTGAAGAGACAAAATTCCCAGGACCCAATGTTCTAAAAGGCTGAGTGGCAGTGAGTTCCTCAGTTTCTGAGTTCTAGAAGCAAACTTGGAGAGTGAATTCCCTGAGGCCTAGACTTCTTAGGAACAGCATCAAAAAATGAGATTGTCTTTGTGCTCAAGGAAGTTGGGTAGATTTGGAACATGCAAGCTTGTGATTTGATCTACCTGGCTCTTGAAGTTAGAGGCCAGATAGAGTTGCCACAAAGGATGTTTTCTCTTTTCTTTTCTATGGTGCTAGAAATCAGTCCAGGACCTCAGGCATGCAGGGCAATCACTCTGCCATTGAATTAAACCCCAGCTCTGAGTTACCACAGTGGAGCTTGGTCTTGTGGAAGTTGAAATCTCACCAAAGAGCTGATCAGTCTGCCAAGAACTTTCACTGAGGACTTGAGGATGCTTCAGAAACTTTATCAGTTCAAACTGTAAACATCTTTTCCCGACCATTCTAAATAGTGCTGTCATAGTGCATCTGACAAACAAGGCTCTGTCAGATGTGAGCTGACCCAGCAGTCACGCAGCATAGCAGCTTCAGACTCATGCAAGCACTTGACAGTAGAAACGCAGCTTTGAAAGGCCGCAGTTCTCATGGCTGATTCTCCACTTTTACTATAGTCATGGGACAAATTGATTTCTTTTCCCTTGTGAAAATCTAATTTTTTTAAAGTTGCATTCTTGACTTTTCACAAATTCAAGAGAATAGGCAGATATCATGATGTGAAAGATTGTGATTTTGTTATCAGCGCAAGTACAACATTTATATCTGAATGCAGCAACTCATAATAAATTACCAGAGATTTGAATCAGATCTAACTCAGAACCAAAATATTAAGAGAGCACTGCTTGTCTATGAACTTTAGCAGCAATCATCAGCTGGGCATGGTGTCACATGTAATTCATAGTATGTCTTTGGAGCCCTAAGAACAAAGTTCCACAAGGCTCAGCCTTTCTCAACCTTAAGTTTTCTTGTCTGGAATAAATTCAGGTTACTGGGAGAATAATTATTTAGAAGAACTCATAAAGAGGTTATTGTTTTATTTTTAAATTTTTATTACATTTACTTATGTGTACATGTGCACACACACTCACAGGTACCACAGTGGCATGTGGAGAACAAAAGACAACTTGCTTGAGTCAGTTCTTGTCTTATACCATATGTGTTCTGAGTATCAAACTCAGGTCATCAGGCCTGGAACAAGTGCCTTTACCTGCTGAGCCATTTCATTGGCCTTTGTTTTTGTTTTATTAAGACTGGGTCTCCCATATTCACCACAACTTCACTTACATATCCAAGGATGAGCTTAACCTTCTGCTCCCTCTGCTTCCACTTTCTTACTGAAAATCACAGACATTCACCACTAAACCCAGTTTATGAAGCAATAGGGATGGAACCCAAGGCTTCATGCATGCTACACAAGTACTGTACCAACCAAGTCATAACTGCAACCCCTAACTGGTTCTTTTAACTACTTTTAAAATTATTGTTCCCTGAACCCATGGGCATATGAAATATGCAATCTATAACTGATTGTGCAGGTCAGAATTCAAGCTGTCTGTCCAGTTCTTTAGAGCAATCCTCTCCACACTGATTATCCCTTGATTCAACTGTCTGAGCTAGACGGCTCTCCAAGGAGCTCAGAGGACCAGAGAGCATGTGCATAGCTTGAAAACCCTTTAATTTCTACTCCACAGCTTCCTGCACTGACTCTTATCCTTGGTACCTTTTCCCAACATCAATCAATGATAATGTTGATCATATTAGGAAAATTCATGGATACCCAGAGGTTTGGACCCTCCCTTTCTAGTCTTCCTGTGAGATATTTTAAAGAAATTACTCCTTAAATGTGTGTGAGGCTTCTCCAACTCAGCAAAATGGTTTGAATGAAGAAATGCAGTGGATCAATATGAGAAACAAAACTACTCAGCCTGGCTCAAACTTGTAGCTATCAGTGTTATTTACCTGACTTTCCTTGCAAAATTTTGCTATAACCAATACACATCCTTTGCATGTCACAGGGGCTAAATCTATCCCTCATTTTGCAGAAGATGCGATAAATATGAATGTCTCTGAGGAGTCATTCATTAAATTCATAAGTATATCTTTTTAAAAAAATACTTATTTTTATTTTATGTGTATGAGTGTTTTGCTTGTCCATGGAAGCTAAAAGAAGGCATCAGATCCCCTGGAACTGGAGTTACAGATGGTTGTTAGCAGCCATGTGGATGCTGAGAACCAAACCATCTCATCACCCCCAGTACATCAATCTTTTAAGGAAGCTTTTAATACAATTTATTTTCATATTCGGAGCTCTTTCTCTGTTTCAGTTGAGTGAAACAGAATATTTCCATAGTTTCTGTTCGTATATTTTGCATTCATCACCAGCCATTAATGTAATGTGTTTGTACTGGTTAAGCTATAATATCAGGCAAGCATAGCAAATTCTACTACCTTTTACTTACATAGCAAGCTGTATTTGGGGTAATCACGTAATAGTCTAAATTTCTTGTCTTCATATTACATCGATGACTTTCACACACTCTTTCTCAGAATCCACTTCCTAAAGTCACAACAAGTTTGCAAGTATGTGTGGTAATATTCCTTGCCTGCAGAAAGGCAAAGTCGACACCCACATTGTCCCCAGGAAGTAGACTCTTTGAAAAAAAAACTTTTTAAGGTAAATTCATGCATATCGTGAAAGTGTTTGCAACAGAAATGTCAAGAAAAGAAATCAAAGATAATCATATCATTTTTGAGAAATGAGTCCCATTTTTCTCACTTTTAACTGGAAGAATTTTATTCACTTTACTTTTATTTTTCCTCTAAGCTGTTTTCTTTTCTCTTCTTATGGGTCTGGTTGTCTTTGCCAGGAAAATTATGGATTCAAAAGGAAAAGCAAACATTTGACAGCAGTAAGCTGGCTGATGAAGTGAGCTGAAGTAAACAGGACTGTGTGTTTGTACATGGGAGCCTCTGTGGTTTCAGCTGTCCCAAGACGGAGGCCTGGCTTCCCAGAACTATTAGGCATGCTAGCCATCCATCAGGGTCAAGCCAGAGATTTAGACACTGTTCTTGGCCTTCAGACTTGCCAAGGTGATTTGGGTGCTTTGAAATGGAGGCCAAGGGCCACCACCAAACCCCAAAGCCATTCTTATTCACAATTGCATGAAGGACAAAGCTTGGCCAGTGAAGAGGATGGCCACTTTGACCTCCTCCTCTTCCAGGAGTCAGGCTCAGCACATAGCAGGGACAACCCACTCCTCAAAGTCAGGAGTCAAAAACAGAAAGTCTGGTTCATATAAATCTCAGTTTAGTGAAGCAAATGAATGAGCTATGTTTAATGTTCAGTTGCTGACAATATAAAAACTGCTATTCTTGTGGGTATCAGAGAATATCTTCAATTTACAAGCTCTCAGCTAACAATTCCTCTTGGTGTTGTCACAGAAAAGAAGAGGAAAAGAGATCTCTTTCCCCTAAAGCAGGCACTGTGGTCACCACTACTCACTCCGTTTTGTTACCTGTTGGGTATTGGAACTCTGTGCAGTCTATGGTGATCTTTGACCATTGATCAAAGATCAATGACTGAACTCTGTGCAGTCTAGGGTGACCATTCATAAGATCTGGTCTCTTGACTGTGCCAGCATGTCCTGTCTCAGGGTTTCCAAGGCATAGGTGTAGATGTAGCTTTTGGAATTCAAAGCTAAATTCATTCTGGAGTCACAGATCTGGTCAGTTTTCCCAAAACCTAGACATGTAGCCTGAAGAAAGGAGGAAGTGTGGCCAATCTTTAGAACACAGCAGGAAATGCCATGTCCTTCTTCCCATGGCACCCAACTCTCCTCTATCTGGTGCTCCCTGTCAGACCCAGTACACTTGGTTGTACTTCACTGTGGCAGCAGGTGACCACAGGCTCATAGTCTACTGCACTGAGCTACAGCCACTTCTGCCTGTAGACCTCTAGGAAAAGGGAGGTGAATTTACCCTATGATACCAATGTACTCTGACAGGAGGTCCTGGAAAGCATCTTTCCCATTAGACTTCTTGGAAACCTCCTGAGGAGAGGACATGTGTCATTGAGTGGCTTGGATTATGACCCTGAGGACCCCTGAGACCTTCAGCCAGCAGCAGGAGACAAAGTCAAGAGAGGGCTTGGGAGCAATGGGATTTCATCCACTCTATATGTTCTTAAGTGATAATGGGGTTGGCGGTTTGGAAGCTTATGAATTCCACAGCTCCAGGCAATGAGGCCCGACATCCTCCACAGAATGAAAACAGGGTGTTCAGGCTCAGCCCAACTGCCTTTCTGGCCTGGGAGGTTCTTGCCAATCTGCCTCTGTAAGCTAACTGATGAAGCAGAAGAATTGCTGCCTGTCCTGGCAAAGCCTGTTCCATGCTCTGCCCAAGCTTCCTCTGGCTACTCTGAACCAGGACTTAATATCAGGTAAGGGAATGTTATATCGGCTGTTACATGGGAAGGAGTCATTGAAGTCAAGGTCATACGAGAAACTTAATTATCTTGCAGCTTGTCTGGACTGCTTTTCTCCCATATTTGCCAACCATAACTTGCATTAAAAATTGATGTCCACAGCAATTAGCTAAAGTTAGAGAATAAATCATCTTGAATTTTATACTTTATTGCCAAGTCCAAGCATCTGTTTAAGTAAAACTCTATCTTCAGTAAAGAAGAGAACAATTTGAATTTCCCAATCGTGATTTTCATACCAGATGTGAGGGTCAGCTAACATTTAAGTGCTAATTTCCCTCATCAGAGGAAATAATCACAACAAAAGAAATTTGTAAACAGAAGAATTTAGAAGGTTCCATGGTCCTATCTGGACTCAAGGGAATATGTGTGAGGCTTTCCATGCCAGGTATTCTTCAGAAGCATTTTTAAATGACCCAGGATGTACAAGTTGTCGAGGTGTTGTGGTCTATTTACAAACTGATTAATTCCATGCAGAGAATACATGGTGTGAGTAGATATTAACTCTCTAGTGCAGAGCAGGGTCCTGCCCAAGGTTGGGACCACATGTGTGTGGGCCACACTCAC
Source organism: Nannospalax galili (assembly GCF_000622305.1). Classification (NCBI taxonomy): domain Eukaryota; kingdom Metazoa; phylum Chordata; class Mammalia; order Rodentia; family Spalacidae; genus Nannospalax; species Nannospalax galili. Next base: position 801,709 of record NW_008338260.1, on the reverse strand, counting down.
TTCAGGGAGGAAGACAGAGATCAGCCAAGGGCTTAGGATGTAGCAGCCAGAGTCTCAGAATCTGTGGGTTGGCTGTCCCAAAGTTTTCCATTTCTGTTCTCTGAGAAATCAACTCAACTGCAAGTTTCTTTTCAACATTCCAATTTGTCTCTGTCTGGCAGCTTGAAGGATAAAGCTTTCTGGAACTTGCTGAACAGAACCATCTGAGGCCACCTAAGTTTCTGCCTCTGAATTCACTGCCACAACATGACTATAAATTGACCTTGAGAAAGCAAACCACTATCCTATGGATGGCAGCATTATGCAGAGCAAGTGTGAAGAAGCATGCAGCAAACCCTATTGCAGAGACACCAGGACCATGCAAAACCATAGTGAATCAACCCTCCACTTAACCACCAGCACTGAGCTGTCTGAATTTCCCTAAAAGCTTAGGTGTGCTTTGAGTGTTGGGAGGGCCACAATACAGCCCAGATATGTGCAAAAAAGACAAGGGCATGAATATTTTTTCTGAAAAGAATAATTTGTGATCTGTAGTTTGGTAAAGATATGGCCTTCCTTGTAGAGTCCTCAAAAGGGATGGGGCAAATGAAGCTGCTCGTGTACAGCTGACCAACCTAGACCTGAAGGAAGGCAGAGGCACACAGTGGGGCGGCGGGGGGGGTGATTCTGAGGAAGTAGATTCTCTTGAAGCAGAATGACCTACAGCTTCTTTTATTTCCCAGGGTTTCCTCAGTGTTTAACAACTCTCAACAAAACTAAGAACTGTAAGCCAAGTTTTCAGAGACTGAACTAAGTATGAAGTGACCAGGATTTTTAAGAATTAATTTCCTGCCAGGTGTGGTAGCCCACTCCCTTAATATCAGCATTTGGGAGGCAGAGGCAGGCAAATCTCTGTGAGATCCAGGCCAGCCTGGTTTACATAGCAAGTTCTAAGCCAGCTGGTGATACAGGGAGACTCAACCACCCCCCCAAAAAAGGATTAGTTTCCTAACTATCCTGACTATTCTTTCTTGATTACCTTTTTATTTTTTAATTGATGAAGTACATGCATTTATGGGGTGCAATGATGCTGTGGAATTCTTGTACAATGTGCAATGATTGATCTGATGATTAACATGGATGAGCTCATCACTTTTGAGGTGATAGCATTTGTGGTGATTACTCCTGACAATATTAAATATACACTGCATTATTACTATAGTCTATTGCTGTGAAATATTTCTCAACTCTTATCACTCCTTTCTAACTGAAATTCTGTGTCTTTTGACCAACATCTTCCTAACCTCCATCCCAAATCCCTGAACGTGTCATCTACTCTCTTCTGTTTCAAATTTCACATAGAAGTGAGATTGTGAGAGGTTTTTCTTTCTGTACCTGGGTTTATTTAATTTAATACAATGGCCTTCAGGTTCATTCATTTTGTCACAAATCTCAGCATAGTTTCAAGGCTGAATAGTGGTCCAGAACATGATTAATGGCAATTTTCCTCACCCATTTGCCCTCTCTGATTGACGCTGAGTTTGATCTACATTTAGGCTTTTGTGAATAATGCTATGGAGAACATGGGAGTGCAAATGTCCCTTTTGATATACTGATGTTAATTCCTTTAGCGTCATCTCAGTTGTAGGATTGCTGGGTCATATGGTGGTTCTATTTTTATTTTCTCATTTCCACTAACATACAATGGTTCTCTCTTCTCCACATTTTGCCAATATGCTCCATCATTCATCTTTTTTCACAATAGCCATCATGTAAACTGATATTTCATGTGGTCTCAGCATTAGCCAACATATTTTCATATTCCTGATAGTCATTTGTATACATTCTAGACCCAGTAGGCCTTTGAAGGGGAAAATAATAATAGTAGAGGACATGGGGTAGGGGGAATGGTAAGGTGGGAGTGGAGATTGGAGAAAGAATCTGAATATGATCAGAATACATTGCATGAAATTCTTAAAGTATCAATAAAAACATATTTTTTAAAAAAAGAATGCTTTCCAGGCATGATGGCACATCCCATTAATCCCAGAACTCAGGAGGCAGAGACAGGCAGATCTCTATGAGATCAAGGCCAGTCTGATCTACTTAGCAAATTTCAGTCCAGTTGGGGCTACAGGAAGACTGTGTCTCAAAAAACAAACAACAAATGTCTGTTCCTGCCTCTTCTCCATTTTAAAATAATATTTTTATTGATTCTTTGAGAATTTCATATAATGTATTCTTATTTATGAATCCCCTCCACATCTCCTCTCCAACCCACTCCCAATACTTTGTGTCCTCTGTTTTTTAAAGCCCATCAAGTCCAATTTGTGTTCCTTAAATACTCCTGGGTGCGAGTCCACCCCCTGGTGTGTAGTCAACCTACCTGATATCATACCCTGGAATAATACTGACTCTTCCTCTCCCAAAAGCTGTCAATTGCCAATAGTTCTTCAGCTTTGGGGCTTCATGCTCACCTCCTCCCTGCATGCTGGAGTTTTTTCTGGCTTGGGCCTTCCTAGGTCTTGTGCTTGCTGTCACAATGCTATGGGTTTATATGTGCAACTTCCCTGTTATGTCAGGAAAAGTTTCCTTGCAGTCATCTACCATCTCTGGTTCTTAGAATCTTTCCTTCCCCTCTTTCACAATGATCCCTGAGCCTTGGGAGGGGTGATGGTATAGATGTGCCATTTGGAACTGAGCACTCCCCATTCCCTTATTCTCTGCATGTTGACCAGTTATGGGTCTTTGTGTTAATTGCTATCTAATGCAAATAGAAGCTTCTCTGATGAGAGTTGAGAGCTGCACTAATATATGGGTGTAACAATAAGTGTTATAGTCCTGAAACCACTGGGAAGGACCACTCGGACTCCAGGTGTTCCCAATTAGCCGAATTTTACTTAGCTTGCCAGCAACTGCACTCTCTGGATAGGGATTTGAAGAATGCAGTCCTGACTCTGAGGAAAATAAAGCCTTTAAAGGAAAAATTCACATCCTGATGGAACAGGCGGTTGGTGCAAGATTTACTCAAAAACAAGCAGTCACATGTTTTTCCTGTAGGTGCCACACACAAGCAAGCAGTTACAGAAATCAGATAAGCAAGAGTCACAAAAGCCAGATAAGTCTTAACTGGAACCTTCTGGGATTATATGGGTGTGTTTCTCTGGGGTCAGCTCTTCTTGCAACTGCTGGCCCTGGGCCAGGGCAGGGTCTGGGACAGCTCACCAAGATGGCAGTCTTACACAAAATGGAACAGCTCAGGCCATCACATTCCCCACTGGCTCTGGGACATGAGTCAAATTGTTGACTAATTTTGATTTAGTGGCTCATATTGGGTCCTCAGAACCATAATTTTGATGGTATTTAGATACCTCATGATATATCTGGTTAGACAATGTAGGAGGCATGGGCTCGATAAAGGCTGCAAAGAGTATTACCAGAGGCCCAGCAGCAGCACTTAGGGTGGTGAGCCATGGGGACCAGGAGAACAATGACTGGTGCCAACTGAAGGATGCCTGTCTTTCCCTTTCTCTCTTTTCTAAGTTTTGTTTAACCGGGGCTAGGGTTTCCCTAATTACACCCAAATTATTGGCATAAAAACAGCAAGTCTCATCAAGGGCCATGCATAAGCCACCTTCTTTTAGGAACAGTAGGTCTAGCCCCCTCTGTTCTGTAGCACCATTTCAGCTAGGGAGTCTACCTGTCTCTCCAACTGCCCAATGGAATACTGTAGATTTCTGATGTCTCTATCTGAGATCTTAGAAGCTTAAAATTCTCATTACCCATGGCTAGAGTAGCAGCTCCCAGGGCGGCAGACCCTGCAATGTCTGCTCCTACAAAGAGGAAGACAAGGATGGCAGTGGAACTTTTCTTGGCCTTTGAGAGACATGGGTTAAGGTAGAAGTATTCCTGCCCCTCCTCTCTGCTATAGAGATAAACCTGGAGAGAACATGGTCTAGTATGCACATATCTCCATGGTGAGATTCCCATTCTAGCTGTTCTGTGGTCACGCACTTAGTAAGACCAAAGGTGCATGCCCAGCAAGTGGTTTCAGGGGCTTGAAAGAAAATCCGAGTTTCCTGAGAATTGTTATTCCTGATTTGGGGACTACACAATTGGGCATATGGGGAAGTCTCCAGTTGGAAGGCTGAGGATATCAAACAAGGTAGCTTACCCTGGAGATTCCCCAGAGTCAACCTAGCCTTTCCCAGCTTCAAGGAGGATCAAACTGCTGTGAGGTCATAGGAGGGGTCAATGATAAATTGGTTCCTGTTCCCACATAGTAAGGGAGTCTGGGGTCCAAGCATAGCCAACAATCTTCCCAAGCACCAGGGAAGTCTGTTTTATCCGGGTATGGACCACCCTGACTACGTTTAGTTCAGGATCCTCTACCAGTAAAGGGGGGAGGTCCCAGTTCTTGGGGGTGTAAGGAGTGAGGATAGGGTAAGGCTTGGGGATAGGGTAGACAGAGGACGGGAGGGCTGCTTAGGTACTGGTAGCCAACTGGCTGGGCCAATGGGGATTAATTGGTGGAGGAGCCTTTTTGCTGGATTATAAACTCAGCCCCAGGGTCTTTCCCTGTCATCCAAAGTTGAAATCTCCAAGTTCATTCTGTTAGCCAATGTCTTGAGCTAAGATCATTCCAAGCTATAATGATTATTTGGAAGGGGTTGCAATTTTCCAGCTGTGCATGAGGCCGATGGCGTCAACCTTTTTATAGAAATATAAGGGTCCATATGCCCTCCTCAGGTTGATTCTGTCTCACAGCCACAAATGGCACAATGGTGTTACCCACTGCCTTGACATTTAGATTCTCCATTGGCCCAGAAAGTATAAAATAGGTCATGCTGGAGGTCTTTTTCATGAACTAGATCTCCGCAAGGACTCCATACGCTCTGCACCCTCATGCCTGAAACTATATATTTACTTAGACCTGGGCCCATAAAGGAGCAGAGATCGACCTTAAAAATGGGCTGTGAGGTGGCATTGTGGACTGTCACCAGAACATTCTGTCCATGGTTCTGGACAGCTCCCAGTGCCATTGCTCTAGTCTACAGCTCAACCAGGCCCCCGGTTCCCCCAACACACCTTCAAAGAAAAAATCAGTACTCACAATATCAGTCCAAGTGCTTGACCTTTAGCGTGTTGGTCAAGTCTCTGAGGATTGATGATGTTTCACCCTTCAAAGTGTCCTTTTTCAGATGAGAGTGGTGAATCCAGGTGGGGATGCCTGCTACTTTTACTGCTGTTGGGGTAGCAAGGATTACAGTGAAAGAGCCTGTCCCAAGAAGGCTCCAGGGTCTTGGAAGGTATGTGCCCAGATAGCATCTCCTTGGTGGAACTGATGAGTGGGTTTGAGGCTTGCAGGGGAGACAGAAGGAAAGAGCAAGTGGTGGATCCCATTTAGTGTCTCCTGTAAGTTTTACTGGTCATAGGATTACCCCTAGGAAAACAAGGATTCATCTTAAGTTATGCTGATGAGATGGGAAGAATACATAGTGAGTCAATGAGATGGTGCAATTTCCTGCTCAGAGTTTCTGCCCCTTAGCCATGCAGTTCCAGTGGATTGGTCACAGACATGTGGCTCTCCATAAGTCTTGCCTGCTTTTCTGAATTCAGAAAAGTGTGATCTCTCCTTTTCTTCTTTATATCTCTTTTCTAATCATGCTTTCCCTAACTTTTTGGGTTGCCCCAAATTTTGGGTAAACCATTTTCTCTAAAACTCTCTTCCCCTCTCTGCCATACAACTGTTAGTCCACCACATCTGACCTACCTCCATGTATGTTCTAAATGGGCATGACTCCATGTTTTACTTTGTTTATTAACTTCATTTTCTTTCTAAGGGCAGCTACTGAGTTTTACAGCTTGCCTGCCCTGAGGATTTTCCTTAAATTCTAATAAAATTGTCCTAATGCATCAGTTTGAATTAATTCTTGAATTCTTTTTCATTTATTTATTTTTATTTTAGGTGTATGTGTTATGCCTGCATGTAAGTGCACCTGTGTTGTGCAGTGCCTGAATATGGCAGAGGATGGAATCTCATACTCTGGAACTGGAGTTACAGAAAGTTACAGAAAGTTGTTAGCTACCATGTGAGTACTGGGATTTGAACCCAGGTCTTCTGCAAGACCAGCCAGTGCTCTTAATCAAGCCATCTCTCCAGCCCCAATAAAATTTTTTGTTTGTTTGTTTTACTTTGTTTTTCAGACAGGGTCTCCCGTAGCCCCAAGCCAACCTGGAACTCACTATGTAGACCACGGTGGCCTCCATCTCACAGAGATCTGTCTATCTCTGCCACCTGAATGCTGAGATTAAAGATGTATGCCACCAAGCCCAAGTAAAATTCTTTTATGAATGGGACTAAGAACCCTAGAAAGCGAGCCTTTTTCCCTTGTATCACTAATGGTTTATAATATCAATTGCATTGTGGTTTTGACATTTTCTCTTTTGTGGTGATAATGGGAAGAAATACCTGAAAAGGAGATCTGGACCATCATGATTTGGGACAAAAAAAATGTGTCACTTTATCCATGAATATGCAACTGTTTCATAAATACCCACTGAAACTTTTTTAAAATCCACAACACAGAACCCACTGGACTGCTTTCTGCCCTGGAGAAGCCTATTTCAATCTTTCTGGAGCTTTGCCTCACTTAGTTTTGCTAAATAAATCCTGGTCCAATTGTCTATCTTTTAGCTGAATTCTTTCATTCAGGGAGAAAAGAACCAAGAGAACTCCCCACCCCCCGCCAGTATGACTTGATCTTAGTGATAAGCTCTTACTTTATTTTTCATTGTATATATTGATGGTGTTCAATGTGATGCTATGATATGTGACATATATGCAACGATCACTGCAGTCATGCCAACAAACAAAGCATTACCTCATACCTGCTCTCATCATGAGCATCCTGGATGTTGTTCAGGCATGTTCCCAATGGATAGAGTATTCTCAGACATAGTCATGCTCCCCAGCTCAATTCTGTGGCTCTGAGAACACCTTCTATTGAAGGACAATGGAGCTGGGTTTATGGTTCCAAGTTGACAGCTATCTTCTTTCAGCCCTCTAACGTTATTTTCTGCTTCTCTCTTAGTTCTGTTGTCAGGCTGGGTGCTATGGCAGCTGAGCCTTTCTCCCCAGGAAAGGAAATCTCCCCTCCATCCCCTCATTCTTTTCTTTAGTTGTTCTTCTGATGTTTCACTATGACATGTCTTAGTGTCTCCCCTAGCCATCTATCTCTTCTCTCTCTCTCTCTCTCTCTCTCTCGCTCGCTCGCTCGCTCGCTCTCACTCTTGCTCGCTCTTGCTCTCGCTCTCTTTCTCTCTTTCTCCATGGTTTCACTCACTCTGTAGCCCAAGCTGACCTGGAACTCACTGTGAATGCCAGACTGGCCTCAAATTCACAGTCTTATTCTGTTCAAGACGTATGTTCTTGTTTTTCATATGACGTGTGGAAATAAAGTGACAGCTTCAGTTTACTATGTGGGCTTGCTGTGAGGTTGAGTCATAATACAGAATCTTCCCAAAGGAATATAGAAAAGGGATGCATGTTTGGCTAAAAACACGGTACTTTGTATTTGCTTTGACTTGGTTTTAGCTAAGCTGCTTATTTGAAAATTAAAAATTCATTAGCAACATATCCACAAACTCTGATTTTTTTTCCAAGAAATTTACACAAAGGTTTTAATGCTAAAAGCATTTTAAGCATTCTGTTAGATAAATAACTTTCTCAATAATCAAATAGATTAAATATATTATACTTTATTAACAAGGGCAGAAAATGGTCAAGTAAGCTTTTTCAGACTTCTAACTTGATTTAAAAAAAAAAAAAAGTATATGCCTGCACTAGCAGAGTTAAACCAATCCCCAGGTGATCAACCATCTTGAGGCTTAGAGCTGCTCCAGTCTAACTGTGCAGCCATCACTGTGTTGACCCAAAATAAGGCAACTAAAGGTAACCCTGGGGTAAGGGTGGCTACACTGTGGTACGTGAAGGTTGGTGCCAAGAAACCCACTTCAGGGACACTATCTCTGACCACTCTTTCACCTCTCATCAATTCCCACATTTCCAGGTTTCTGTTCCACCTCCCAGCCCAGGGTTTTCTCCCTATTTATTTTAAATGGTTTTTCATGTTGTTGACCCAACTCGGGACCTCTCTATGAATGACTCAATTAAGGAAACATAAGAGATGGTGAAAGACCTTACTTTCTGGCTCCATTTTTCCTAGTGACACCCACTTCGCCCACCTAGCACTGTACCATGTGTATCCTTGTTTGTTAATCTTCTGTGTTGAGTTATGAGGCATTACCATGTCACATTACAGTTATGCCTAAATAAAACAGCTTGACTCTTAACTTTAGTTATACGAGTGAGCCCAAACTCAGAGGTCACCCAGTCCTCCAACTGTCTCTTGGAACTATGTTGTAGTGTCAGGCCTCATCAATACTTTTAATCATATCCTTTGCTCCAGCTTCAATTGTGGAACTACATGCTTGGATCCACCTTTATCATACGATCTTGCTCTTTCATCCCAAGGCCTAAAACATCTCATACATACCTTATCAAAAATTCCTTTCAATCTTCATTGTTTCCAGTGTGCCTTTTAGTACTTTGATATGTTAATTCTCAAGCCTACCCACATTCATATCCTATCTCTGGGTGAAGTAGCAATTTGAGGCTTCAAGGGATCAAGGTCCAGATTCTGTCCATTTTCTAAACATCATTTCTATGGTTCCAATTTCCTTGTTTTATAAATGAAGAAGCAGGTCCATTGAATGATCATGGTGTGGGCTAGTCATAGGTGGTGAGCTAGTCAGGGTGTGGTATGCTGGATAATCAGCATAGGTCAGCATGACATGGCCTTGGGCAATTCTCTGCAAAAGATGACACAGGCAGGACAGCACTGTGAGAAGAAGGTAAATGAACAAGACAGATATTGATGCAGTTGAAATTCTCAAAAAAGTCTCTTTTGCTAAAGTGTTGTAGTGTGGCTTCACTAATTATGCTGTGATCTAGGCTGGCCTGTATGAGAAAGCAAAGATGGGGAGCCTCTGCTTCAATTAATAAAATATTGGATCTAGTAATTAGTTGGCCCTTACCCTTACCCCTTCTCCCTCTCTGGGGGACCCGTGCACACACTCTGAGGACTCTAGGGTTTTCTGATCCTGACGTGAATTGACAAAACCAACATAACACATTCTATTTGGATTTTGCATAGTTTATCACATCTGGGAAAGGGTGACTTACAAAGGTGTGAATTCTCATAGGCTTGTATTTGAAACACCTGCAATCAGCTCATCCCTCATACAGTCTCCATCAGCTTTTCTCACCCTGCCTCACCCCACAGGACCCATGTACACCTTCACACCCTGTGGTCTGAGCACCTCATCTTGCCTGCTTGAAGTTTGGGAAGGAGGCAGGACAATAGCTCGTGTCACAGTGGTCAGACAGAGGAACTTCAGGTTACACTCGACCCCATTCCACCAGCTCTTACAAACTTTCTGCCCACCTCTTCCACAAGAGTCCCTGAGCCTTGGAGGGGGTGATGAGTGTGGGATGATCATGGCAAGATATTGACCTCTTGGGCCTCCCCATCATTCATCTTCAATCTTCAAGATGTGGCCACTGATCCACCTTGGTGGTGTCTCCCCTACTATGAAGATAAGTGGAAGGACACATCTAAACAAGCATGGGTGCAAATGAAAATGCCTAGAAGATATCCCAGCAGGTGTACCACATTCATACTTGCAGCGGCTTCCCTGCTGGGCATATAGCCTTTTCTGACACAGGGGATTGGCATGGTTTACAGCACCAGAGGTGTGTTCCACCCCTAGGAGTGGGTCTTATCTGATTAGAAATTTGTTATTTGAGCCATTATTGCACCAGGAGGCATTGTTTGGCATGTCCATAGTGTGCAGCACACGGGGTCCATTGTTCAGCAGAATCATAGGGGATCCTTTTTCCCCAAACATCTGCATAGTGTCTTTTGGCACTATGAAAGACATCCATCCATGGAGTTTGCAGCTTAGTCTTGGCTCCATCTCCCTTTCTCCCATGCTCACATCATGCAGCATCTTCAGCAACATGGCCTTACCGACATTTACTAGTGTACAACCGACATTAGTGGCAATAACCTTGTTAATTTGAGAACCTCCAGGATCTTTCTGGCCTCAAACCACACCTGCTACTGTAATTTTTTCTTAACAGTTGTACAGTTTGGGGAGCCTTTTAATTTTTTTGTATTTTATTTATTATTTTTATTTTATGTGTATGAGTGTATTGCCTGCATGTATGTGAGTGCACCCATGTTATGCAATGCCATGGAGGTCAGAAGAGGGCTTTGCATTCCCCTGGAACCGGAGATAAGGATGGTTTGTAGCCGCCATATGGGTGCTGGTAATTGAGCCAGGTCCTCTGCAAGAGCAGTCAGTGCTCTTAACTGCTGAGCCATTTCTCCAGCCCTCCTTTTTTTATTTTTATACAGGATTAGGTGTTGTGGGCTTTTCCCAACCATTCTGGTGACTATTACTTGTGTCTTCTCCAACCATAAAGCTCCCAAGAATCTTACAGCTATAGCTGGCCTCTGTTTCCTCAGGTGGACTTGGTATCTTTCAAATGGGTCTCACGTCTGTAAAACACTCAAACGTTAACATCATATATTAAATCAATCAAGTCACAATCAAATCACAAGGTCTAATACAGCCTTATTTAATCTTTGGGGATCCTTAACCACCACTGGGACAGTTTTTATCCTCTGAATGCCTTTTGTGAACTGTTCTTCATGTTTTAAAGCCTTCCAAAAACTCCTTAGTATGGAATTTGGTTTTCTATCAATTTTTTCTTTGGGAATTTGGGCTCGACATAAATCTTGCCATATTTTTCTTCAAGTAAACCAAACGGACCATTTCTTCTGTCTGGTCTTTTTTTATATCTCTTGTAGGTTGCTCTGTTATTCTACAGACACATTTTACCTACTGGTTTGAGTCAATTAGATCTGCCAAAGCCTCCCTCACTTTAAAAAGATCCTGTCCCATTAAAGGACTTAGAAAAACCATTAAAGCTCTATACTATTCAGGTCCCGGTTGAATTAAGCTTTCTTTATATCTCTGGTGAACACAGCCCTATCTGGCCCAGTGAACTGGGCATCATCTATTGCTTTTCTCATACCCAGTTCTCTCAGTAATGCCTGTCCCTCTTTTATAGTCCTCTAGCCCCCACTAATCATAGGAGTCTCCATTGGTGATGACCATGTATCTTTAATACATTACACAAGCCATTCCATTAGGGACTGCTCCCTCCTGTATTGGCCTAGGTTAAACAGCCTATGTATCAAGGACAGATGGGTGGTTATATAACTCAGCTCTGATGCTTCTAAAGGACTCAAACTGATATTATTTGCTCCCATGTCCCATACCCTAACAAGCCACATGGTGAGTGGCTCTTTAATTGCTTGTTTGAAACTCTTTCCTAATCCCAACAGTTCCAGTGTGGAGTAGTTTCTCCTAGCTACAGTACTGTTAACTTTTTTCTCTTTTTGAATCAAAGTTGAATCTGAGAAGCAGCTTTAGCTAGTTTTTATTTCTAAGTTGTTTTCTTTTCTCATTACTATTTGTCTTTTTTCCTGTGATCTTTGACTCCTGGTCCCCTAACTTAAACTATTTAAAATCTCCCGATGTTTTTTTATTTCCTCTCCAACTCTGAGGCTGACTGAATTTGCCAGTAACTCCTTAGTCTTTTCAGCCTGCTTTTGCAGTGGAAAAATCTTTAATTATGCATAAAAGTGGCCAGGCCACCTCTCTGGATTCCCCTCTTGCATCCAAGGCTTGTAAAATTTTTTCTAGGTTCTCCATAATCCTTAATAACTTTTCACACACAAGCAGCTGAGCTATTTTCCCACATTTACAGGATGGATGTGACCCAGGAATTTCTCCCTTTGAGTCTGTCTGCATCTGCATGGCCCACATCATTTTGGTTACATATTTTATGATCCATTGTATAACTCATGTGACTGCCGCTAACCCCATTAAGCGTATGGGGGTTGGCCACCCTCTCCCCTGGGCTCCTGCTAGCTTCTCTCAGATGGGTCAAGATACCTCACACAAGGCAGCAGAGTCCATCTCTGTCCTTTTGGATTTGGGAATCTGAACCCAACTCCATTTCAATCAGCTCACCAGATGCTGCTGGGGTTTTGCATAATTTATCACATATAAAAGGGTGACTTACAAAGGCATGAATTCTCTAGGCTTATATTTGAAATGCCCACCATCAACTCATCCCACCTGTGGTCTCCATCATCTTTTTGTGCACAACCTCACCCCACAGGATCCCCCACAGTCTAAGCACCTCGTCTCACTTGCCATTCACCGCTCCATCCCCCATGTTCAATATGGCAGCAGCTCCACCCCTTCACGCATCTAAGGTGAATTTATTGTGTGGGAGAGGTGATGGCTACCACCTGCTTTACTCCTTCTGAAGATCTTGGGAAGGAGGTGGGACTACAGCATGTACCATAGTGGAGGAACTTCAGGTTAAACCTTTTATTTAAAATCATGGGTTGCGATAAAACATTTTTTAAGGTGCTTTTCCAGAAAATGATAGGGGGAAAACTGAGAAAAATAGTTTTAAAAGTTTAAAGTTTTGCTGGGCATGGTGGTGCATGCCTTTAATCCCAGCACTTGGGAGGCAGAGGCAGGTGGATCTCTGTGAGTTCAAGGCCAGCCTGGTCTACATAGTGAGTTCCAGGACAGCTGGGGCTACAGGGAGACCCTGTCTCAAAAAAGACAAAAAAAAAAGCTTAAAGTATAAGTTGTGTTTAAAAAGATTTAAAGTAGGGTTGGAGAGATGGCTTCATGGTTAAGAGCACTGACTGCTCTTGCAAAGGACCCGGGTTTGACTCACAGTACCTATATGGTAGGTACGAACTGTCCTTAACTCCAGTTCCAGAGGAATCTGAAACTCTCTTCTGACCTCAGCGGGCATTGCACAACATGGGTGCACTTACATACATGTAGACAATGCACTCATACACATAAAATAAAAATAACAAATAAAATAAAATAAATAAAAGATTTAAAGTAAAACTTGTTACTGAACTGTTAGTCCTTAATTATCTCTTTTGTTTATGTATTAAAATTTTTGAGCAATAAATGAGGTAGCTTAATTATGATTTGTGCTTGGGGTACTATAGGGAATGTTAGAGAGACATGAACATCACAAAATTATCAAAAAGAGATAAGTTTCAGATTGATAAGCAAAGCAACTGCTTGTTTTGACTTGTAACAATTGCTTCATATAACTCAAGCAGAATTATATGTTTGAGCAGTAGTAAAAATAAAGTTTTAAGAAGTATTAGTACATACATGAGTCAATTTCGATGACCAAAGGAATTACTTTCATTTGTCCAAGTTCATTAGGATGAACACCTGAGGACTGACTTCTCCAAAGATGATAATGCCCACTGATTGGCAATCAGGACAGGATTGCATAATTTGTTGCATTAGTACCTGTGATAAGATAATTGAAAAGACAACTAGGCAGTTAATAGGATGATTTCCTTCTGGGGGAGCCAGGTAATTTTCTCTGGGATCAAATACTGAAATAAAAATAGGAAAAGTTCATCCTTGGGGCTCAGCCCCACAGCTTCCTGGAGCCAGCAGCTTGCCTGGGTAAGTTTGGCTGCTGTACCCACTGAGCCTTGACTACCTCAGCCTCATTCACTCTCGCAGCTCCCACACCCATCTTTCCTCCTAGCAGGGCGACTGGCACATTTCCTGTCTTGGCTCCCCAGACCTCTGGACTGACCTCTTCGCCCAAACTCTCCAGTGCTTCCTGATCCTTTGCATCCAAACCAAACCAATTCCTCCCTCTAGTGCCCACCTCCCTTTGCATCTCTGGGCAGTCCAGCCCCACAGCGTCCTGGAGCCAGCAGCTTGCCTGGGTAATTTTGGTTGTGCCCACTGCACCTTGACTCCCCCAGCCTCATTCACCCTCCCAGCTCCCGTACTCCATCTCTCCTCCTAGCAGGGGCACTAACCCATCTCTTGTCATGACACCCCAGACCTGTGGACTGACCTCTTAGCCCAGAATCCCCACTGCTTCCTGCCTGATCCTCTGTGACCAGACCAACCAAATTCCTCCCTGTAGTCCCCAGGAGGCTTGGGCCTCTTCTCACTTCCTTGGCATCCCTGAGGACCAGCATCTCTCTTGGGCCCTGCTCCCAGGCCAGCCCAGCCCACAAATTCCTGAGGCCAGCATATTTCCTGGAGGGATCCAGATCTTAGGAGAAAGCCTGAGAGCATCTATTCCTCATCCACCTTGGGCCTTTGTGGGAACTCCTGCACAGCAAGATTAAAGCAAATTGGCCACTCCAATATAAAATCGAAAGAGAGAACCTGAAGCCAAGACCAACAAGCTTTTCATGCCCAACAAGTAACACACAATGGCACATAAAGTTTACAAAAAGAATCAGCTCTAAACCAAAGGAAGGCTTAAGTCTCACACAAGAACCAGAATCTAAAAAAGAAATCCACATGTCAAAGTCACAGAGAAAAAATAATAACATGAAAAATCAAAATACCAAATCCCCACAAAGTACCATCAGTCCTCTAGAGGAGTACAATGAGAACCCCCTAGAGATAACACAGAACATAGAATCCAAAAGAACAATTATAAACATGATAAAAGAATTAACTGAATTTAAAGAACACACAAAGAAAGAAATAAAGAACTGAAAGAAGATAAGGATAAACTTCTGAATGAATTCAGAAAAGAGTTAGAAATAATTGAAGAATGCTCAGGCTGAAATGAAGAACGAGGTGAAATGCTCAGTAAGCCAATTATAAATGACAGGAGAAAGCCTCACCAATAGGATGAATGAAATGTAAAACAGAGTATCAAGACTGGAAGATAAAATGGATGAATTAGACCACCCAAGAAAAGATTATGAAAAATTAAGGAAAACACAAGAAGGGAATATGGATGAATTTTGTGACACCATAAAAAGACTAAACTGATGAATCATAGGCATACAGGAAGGAGAAGAATCTCAAGATAATGGTTATGGACCAGATCTTCAACAGGATTATAGAAGAAAATTTCCCAAAATTAAAGAAAGACATGCCCATACAAATACAAGGAGCATACAGAACACCAAATAGACAGGACCAGAAAAGAAACTCTGCACAGCACATCATAGTAAAAACACCAAACTTACAGAATAAAGAGAGAGTACTGAAAGCTGCAAAAGAAAAAAAGCAAGTCACATACAAAGGAAAACCCATCAGAATTACAGCTAACTTTTCAGAGCAAACTATGAAAGCCAGAAGAGCCTGGATCAAAGTATTCCCAGTTCTAAATGACCACAGATGCCAACCCAGATTACTTTACCCAGCTAAGATGACTATTATAGTCAAAGGGGAAAGAAAAATTTTCCATGACATAAATAGGCTGAAGGAATTCATGTCCACAAAACCAGCCATTCAGAGAGTTCTTGAAGCAATACAAAGAGCTAAAGAAAGGAATGACTTTACCCAAGGGGTTATGGAAACTCAATGAAGGTATAACTATTGAAATGCACAGCTATGCCAAGAATGTGAACAGAAATAAAAATTATAAAAATCAATACACATTTTTCATTAATAACTTTAAATATCAATGGACTTAACTCCCCAGTCAAAAGACACAGACTAGTTAAATGGATTAAGAAACAAATCCATTTTTTTGTTTCCTGCAAGAATCTCATCTCACTTTCAAGGATAAGCACTACCTTAAGGTTAAAGGATGGGAAAAAATATACCAAGAAAATAGTACTAAGAAAAAAGCAGGCATTTAAATTCTAGTATCTGACAAAAAGAATTCAAACTAAAGGTAATCAGAAGAGATAAAGAGGGCCACTTCACTCTGATCAAAGGAACAATTGTTCAAGAATATATTACAATAATGAACATGTATTCACCAAACTCTGGTGCACCCAACTTCATGAAAACAGTACTACAGGACTTTAAGACCCAGATTAATCCTGACTCATTACTAGTAGGGGACTTCAATACCCCACTGTCTCCACTAGATAGATTAACAGGACAGAGATTTAACAGAGAGACATCTGAATTAAACAATACCATACATTAAATTCGCCTAACGGACATCTACTGAATATTCCACCCAAGCACCAAAGAATATACTTTCTATTCAGGGCCCATAGAACTTTCCCCCAAATTGAACATATACTGGGGCACAAAACAAACCTCAACAAATACAAAAAGATTGAAATAATTCCATGCATTCTATTAGACCACAATTCAATAAAGCTTAAAATAAACACCAGAAGAAACCGTAGTAACTACATGAACACATGGAAATTAAACAAAACACTTATGAATGATGAATGAGTAAAAGAGAAATTAAGAAAGAAATAAAAATATTCCTGGAACTAAATGAGAAAGACAATACAACATAACAAAACCTCTGGGACACGTTGAAAGCAATCCTTAAAGGGAAGTTTATAGCTCTAGGTGCCCACATTAAAAAATCATAAAGAACACAAAAAACAACTTACCATTGCAATTCAAGACACTCAAAGAGCAACAGAAATTGAAACCCAAACCCAGCAGACAGGAAGAAATAACAAAAATCAGAGCAGAAATTAATGAAATAGAAACAAAGAAAACAATACAAAGAATCAATGAATCTAAGAGCTGGTTCTTTGAAAAGATAAACAAGATTGACAGACCGCCAGCCCAGTTGACCAAAAGAAAGAAAGAGAATCTCCAAATCAACAAAATCAGAGATGAAAGGGGAAACATCACAACAGACACCAGAAAGATCCAGAACATTGTGAGGGAATACTTAAAAAACTTATACGCTACTAAATTTGAAAACCTAAAAGAAATGGACAGGTGTCTAAAAGCATGGGAACCACCAAACTAAACCAAGAAGAGATCAACAGCTTAAACCTACCCATAACACATAAGGAAATTGAAACAGTAATACAAAACCTCCTGACTAAAAAAAGCCCAGGACCAGATGGATTTACGGCAGAATTATACCAGGCATTTAAAGAAGATCTACATCTAATACTACTTAATTTATTCAAAAAGATAGAAATGGAGGGAGAACTTCCAAATTCCTTCTATGAAGCCAGCATCACTCTAATACCAAAGCCAGAAAAGATACAACCAAAAAAGAAAACTATAGACCCATATCCTTCATGAACATAGATGCAAAAATTCTCAACAAAATACTTGCAAACCACATACAGACACACATCAAAAAGATCATCCACCATAATCAAGTTGGCTTCATTCCAGATATGGAGGGATGGTTCGATATACATAAGTCAATAAACATCATAAATCATATAAATGTATTCAAAGACAAGAACCACATGGTCATCTCAATAGATGCAGAGAAGGCCTTTGACAAAATTCAACATGCATTTATGTTCAAAGTCCTAGAGGGAACTGGACTGGAGGGAACATACCTCAACATAATTAAAGCCATATATAACAAACCCACAGCCAACATCATTCTAAATGGAGAAAAACTGGAAGGACTCCCATTAAAATCGGGAACCAGGCAAGGCTGTCCACTATCTCCACTCCTTTTTAACATAGTGCTTGAAACTCTTGCAAGAGCAATAAGACAAGAAAAAGAAATTAAATGAGTAATAATTGCAAAAGAAGAGCTCAAATTATCCCTTTTTTTGCAGATGATATGATATTATATATAAGAGATGCCCAAAATTCCACCAGAAAATTCCTAGAAGTTATTAACGTGTTCAGTAAAGCGGCAGGATACAAAATTAATCTACAGAAGTCTATAGTCTTTTATATACCAATAACAAGCAATCAGAGAGAGAGTACATGGAAACAGTCCCTTTAACAATAGCTGCAAAAAATTAAAATATCTTGAAATAAACCTGACAAAAGACATTAAAGATCTCTACAATGAAAATTTCAAATCTTTAAAGAAATTGAGGAAGACATCAGAAGATGGAAGGACCTCCCATGCTCATGGATTGGAAGAATTAATATTGTGAAAATGACCATACTACTAAAAGCCATTTATAGATTCAATGCAACACCAATCAAAATCCCCATGACATTCTTCACAGAGCTGGAGAAAACAGTCCTAAGATTAATATGGAAGCAGAAAAGATGTCAGATAGCCAAAGCAATCCTGAGCATTAAGAGCAATGCTAAGGGGATTACTATACCAGACTTTAAACTGTATTTCAGAGCTATAGTCATAAAAAGAACATGGTACTGACACAAAAATAGACCCATAAATCAATGGAACAAAACTGAAGACCCAAATATGAGTACGTGCAATTTCAGCCACCTAATATTTGACAAAGGGGCCGAGAACATTAACTGGAGGAAAGACAGCATGTTCAGCAAATGGTGCTGGCAAAATTGGATCTCCACCTGTAGAAGAATGAAAGTAAACCCTTATCTTTCACCTTGCACAAAAGTCAACTACAAATGGATCAAAGACCTCAATGTGAGGCCTGAAATTCTAAAACTGTTATTAGAAAACACTGGCAATAATATTCAAGATATAGGTGTAGGAAACAATTTTCTAAACTGGACATCAATTGCTGAGGAAACATGGTCAAGAATCAACAAGTGGGACCTCATTAAACTAAAATGCTCTATACAGCAAAAGAAGAAATCAAGGAAGTGAAGAGAAAACCCACAGAGTGGGAGAAAATCTTCAGCAGCAACACTTCTGACAGCAGTTTAACATCCATAATATATAATGATCTCAAAAAACAAAGAATCAAGAAAGGAAGTAACCCTTTTAAAAGATAGGTTAAGGAGATGGACAAAGTTCCCTAAAGAAGAAATAACGATGGCTAAAAAGCATCTTAAAAGGTGTTCAACATCATTAGTAATTAGGGAAATGCTAATTAAAACCACTTTAATATTTCATCTTACCCCAGTCAGGCTGGCTAAGATCAAGAGAACAAATGATAACAAATGTTGGAGAGGATATGGGGAAAGAGGAATGCTCATCCACTGCTGGTGGGATTGTAAACTTGTTCAAGCCCTATGGAAAGCTGTGTGGAGAACCCTTAAAAAACTAAAAATGATCTTAACCATTTGACCCAGTTATACCACTCCTTGGCATATACCCAAATAACTCATCTATTCAAGAGACACTTGTACATCCATGTTTGTTGCTGCTCTTTTCACAATAGTTAAGAGATGGAAGCAACCTAAGTGTCCCTCAGCTGATGAGTGGATAACGAAATTTTGATTCATTTATACAATGGAGTTTTACTCAGCAATAAAGAAAGATGAAATCTTGAAATTTGCAGGTAAATGGATGGAGCTAGAAATTGTTATACTAAGTGAAGTAACACACTCAGAAAAACAAATGACGTATGTTCTCCCTCATTTGGGGATCCTAGCACCAAATCCTTAGAAGTGAGTATGTATCCAGACATAACTACAGGAACCAGGATAGTGAAAAGGAACTAGGGAGGTAAAGGAAAAGAAAGAACCTGAAAGAGAAGATAAGAGAGGTATAGATAAAAATGGGGTTACTTTAAGGTGAGGGGAGAGGGATGGTTATACAAGGAACATTGGGTGTAAAGGGAAAGAAGTCACTCAAGAGAGGTGGGACCTTAGGAGAAGGGTATGATTAAAGGAGAAATGGGGAAAATGGGGGGCACTTTAAATGGGGAAACCATGGTGGAACGGTTAGACAATGCAAGAGATATATAATGCCTAGCTAGTTTTAAAAAACCAGGGGGAACCATATTAATTGAACAACCTACTGACAAAATATACATAGAACTAGCTCAATGAATATAATACATGTCTAGGCAAGGTTTATCTGAGAATATTTGGTCTTTGCCCAAGCTTTATCTACATAGCACATGGTAATGAAAAGTACCAGACTGGTAGAACTAACCTTCTTGGATGTCTAACAGCCATACTTTGAGACTTGTACTAATTTGGTCAGAGGGACATAAAGGATAGTTTTTGCTCCTTGCCCTCTTAGGTCAACTAAGCTCCAGGGGACTATGAGCATTTCTCAAAATGTCCTGTGATTGTGGTGTATCACCTGTCCTCTTGATCAAGGAGGCCATGGACACCCCACCAGATGGACTTGAACCAGTGTCTAGTCTACAAAGACGAGGGTCAACACAGAGTAATCATTTCCTCCATGCTTCCAAGCGAAGCCAACCATGGTGAAGCAAGACCTTTGACTTATCTTCACATAGGCAGAATTGGTAAAAGAAAGGAGCCAGGGGCTCCTCCCAAGCCCATGTGACCCCTGAGGAACAGATCCTCTTTAAGAGTAAAAATAAATTGGTTTATCTGGGCCAACTGTATGGTCTTAAACACCCAAAAGGAAAGTATAAACAAAGATTAAAGGGATCAATATAATTCTTTAAGAGTCCATTTGTATAGCCAAAAGCTACATTAACAAGAAACAATGCCAGACAGGAGATACCTTCCTTTGAGTTGTTGACCAGAATGGCCCAAGAGACTCCCAGACAGTAACCCAGCATAGAACTGGGAACATGAATAGCAGACCCCTATGTTATCTAAAGGAATATTGCCAATTGATTGCTGCTAGATGAGGAAGAGCTGATCCTTCTAAAACAAGGAACTCTAGATAGGCTGACTAGATTCAGCAGATGGAAAAGCACTGGAGAACTGCTGGGGGCGCCGACAACACAGTGGACAGTAACAGGGATGACAGAGTATATGGGCTCCAGTGGGGCGGGGGGGAGACTATGGGAATGTGCCATTTGGGATATGGGTATATAGATGAATAAGATTGGTTGGGATGTTCTGTATGAAATACACACAAAAAAATCAACAAATTTTTAAAAATGAGTTATATTTGAAGAAGCATAAAAATTTGCTCCATGTTAATTAGTAGAGGTGAAACACATAACCATTGATTTCTACCTGATGATTTTATATTCATGCTCAGGTGGATCTCGGAAAGTAACCGACTGTGACTAGCAATGATCACATACATAGAGATTAGAAATGCATGTGTGAACATCCAAGTGTTAGTAGCATTAAAAATGAGCTTTTCTATATGAAACAATATATTTTAAAATAAAATGGAGATTTTTTAAAGCCTAAAACCTCACCTAATTTTATATCTTACAGGGTTTATACTGAGTTCAATATTGTTTAACTGTATTAATTCAACTGTGAACCTCAAAATTTATAGCCAATATTGAAAGAGACGCATCTCTGCTCTGGAAATTGTTATTGAATATGTTAATGCTGTAATTAAATGCTTCTTCTAATCATGTGGTTATTAAATAAATAATTAAAAAAAGTCATGAATACCATCAAAGAAGTCAGTGACTTTAAAGAACACACGAACAACTAAAAAAAATGCAAAGAGCATAGAAATAAACTCCTAAATGAAGCTCAAGAAAATAGGAATATATGACTGAATGAAATGACAAAAACAATTCAGGACTTAAAAAGTGAATTCACAAAAGAACTAGAAATATTGAAGAAAATTCAAGCCAAAATGAAGATTGACTTAAAAATTCAATAAATCAATTTGAAACAACAGGAGTAAGCCTCACAAGCAGAATGAATGAAATGGAAAACAGAATATCAAGACTAGACAAGTTGAAGAACTGAACCACTCAAGCAAAGAATGTGAATTTTTTAAAAAATAGGAATGGAATATGCAGAAAATGTGGGACACCATGAAAAGACCAAATCTATGCATTGTAGGCATAGAGGAAGGAAAAGAATCTCAGATCAATGGCATTGACAAGATCTTCAACAGGATTGTAGAGGAAAACTTCCCCAAATTAAGGAAAGACATACATGCAGAGATACAGGAAGCACGCAGAATACCAATTAGACAGGATGAGAAAAGAAACTCCCTACAGCATATCATAGGCAATGGTATCAGCATACACAAGTCCCATGCAAACTCAGGCAGACAAAAACCCAGCTTAGGACTGGGGAAATGAACACCAGATTCCAATTTTAGCTGAAGAAATATTTGCAACTGCTTACTGCTAGGTAAAGAGCTGATCTTCCTAAAACAAGAGATTCTAGATAGGCTGACTAGACCTCCATGGATGGACTTGCACTGGGGAACATCTGGGAACACTGACTTGATACAGTGGGCCCTAACATGGATGACAGAGTATATGAGTTTCAGTGGGGGGAATATGGGAGGGTGCTAGTGAGGATGGGGGTATGAAGAAGATTAAGATTGTTTGAGATATTCTGTATGAAATACACAAAAATGCAATAAAAATTATAAAATAAACATTGAATGTATAGAACAAAGAAAGGGTACTGAAAGTAGCTAGAGGAAAAACAGTAAGTCACATATAAAAGAAAACCCATCAGAATTTCAGCTGACTTTTCACTGCAAACAATGAAAGTCAGAGGAGCCTGAGCCAAAGTAGTCCCAGTTCTAAATGACCACAGATGCCAATCCAGAATACCTTACCCATCAAAACTGTCTATCATAATAAAAAAGGAAGGAAAAATCTTCCATGACACAAATAGGCTGAGAGAATTCATGTCCACAAAACCAGCCCGATAGAGAATACTTGAAGCTATTCAAAGGACTAAAGATAAGAATGACTATACCCAGAGACTACAGAAAGAAAACAAATGAAGGTATAATTATGGAAATATAAAATAGGACCAAGAATACAAACATATATTAAAATGACAGTAACCAATACATATCTTTCAATAATGATCTCAGTGGCCTCAACTCCCCACAAAAGACACAGGCTATTTGAATGGATTAAGAAAAAAAATCCATCTTTTTGTTGTCTGCAATGAACTCATCTCACATTCAGGGATAGGCACTACTTTCGGTGAAATGGTGGGAAAAAAATTTCAAGCAAATGGCACTAACAAGAAGGGGTTACAATTCTAATATCTGACAAAACGGACTTCAAATTAACATAAGAAAAGATAAAGAAAGTCATTTTATTCTGATCAAGAAACAATTGATCAAGACATCAAATCATGAACATATATGCACCAAACCATTGTACACCCAATTTCATCAAACAATACTACAACACTTTAAGACACAGATTAATCCCAACTCGGTAATAGTAGGTGACTTCAATACCCCACTGCTCCAATAGACAGGTCAACTGGACAAAGAATAAACAGAAAGGCATCTGAATTAAATGACCTTAGTGGACCTAACAGACATCTATTGACTATTCCACTCAAGTACCAAAGAATACACTTTTTATTCAGAAACCCATGAATGTTTCTATAAAATTGACCACATACTGGGGCACAGAAGAACCTCAACAAATACAAAGAATGAAATATTTCCATGCATTCTATCAGACCACAAGACAATAAAGCTTAAAATCAATAGCAGCTCTAGTAAATACATGAATTCATGGAGTTTAAACAGCACATTCCTGATGATCAAAGAAGAAATTAAGAAAGAATTAAAAGTATTTCTGGAACTAAGTGTAAAGGATACTACAACACACAAAAAAAATTTCTGGGACACATTAAAACAGTCCTAAGAGGGAACTTTATAGCTTTGTTTCTACATTTTTGAAAATCCGAAAAAGCACAACTTAAATGACTTAACAGTACAACTCAAGACACTGGGAATTCAAGAACAAACCAAACCCAGCAGATGAGAAGAAATAACAAATATCAGAATAGAAATAAAGAAAATAATACAAAGAATCAATTAATCTAAGAGCTGATTCTTTGAAAAGATAAACAAGATAGAAAGACCCTTAGCCCAGTTAACCAAAAGAAAGAAAGAACAAATCAAAATCAACAAATCAGAGATAAAAGGGGAAACATCACAGCAAACAAAAAAAAAAGCCAAAACATTGTAAGGGAATGCTTTAAAAACCTGTACTCTATTAAATTTGAAAACCTAAAAGAAACAACTGAGTTTCTAAATTCATGGACACCACCAAAGATAAATCAAGAAGAGATCAACAGCTTAAACAGACTCATAACAAATAAGGAAATTGAAAAAGTAATGTAAAACCTCCTGACTAAAAAAAGCCCAGGCCCAGATGAACACACAGCAGAATTACACCAGACAGTCGATGAAAAGAGGGAGAAGTCTAAAACTCCTTCCATGATGGCAGTATTATTCTAATACTCAAACCAGTTAAAGACACAACAAAAAGAGAAAACTGTAGGCCCATATCCTTAATGAACATAGATGCAAAAATTTCAACAAAATACAAGCCACATACAGACACGCATCAAAAAGATCATCCACCATGATGAAGTCAACTTTATTCCAGAAATGCAGGGATGGTTCAATATACATAAGTTAACACATGTAATAAGTCATACAAATAGACTTAAAGACAAAAATCACACGGTCATCTCAATGATACAGAAAAAGCCTTTGACAAAATCCAACATGCATTTATATTATAAGTCCTAGTGGGAACATACTTCAACATAGTCAAAACTATATACAAAAATCCCATGGCCAACATCATTCTAAATGGAGAAAAACTAGAAACATTCCCTTTAAAATCAGGAACCAGATAAGGCTCTCCACTATCCACTATCTATATTTTCAATATAGTTCTTGAAACTCTTGCCTAGCTTGTACAAGGCCCTGGATTTGGGCCCATCCCATCCTTTCAGGAAAAAAAGAAAAGAAATAAACACAACTATACTTATGCTAATACCACTGTCTCCACTCTGTACCTTTGTAGTAAGTTTTTAAATCACTGCATGTGTGCCTTCCACTTTCATACTTCTCTTTCATGATTGCTTTGGGCTTCTTACAGTTCTTAAATTTCACCTATAAATTTTTAGATCAATTTGTCAGTTTCTGCCAGAAAATTGATATTTTGACAGAGGTTGTATTAGATCTGTAGATTATTTCAATTATCCTTTCCTTTTAACAATATTGTTTTCCAATCCACAAACACAATTCCAATAGTTTAGATTTGGAACATATCTCAAAGGTCCATGTGTTAAAAGCTTACTTCCCAAAGCAGTACTATTGGGAAGAAGGTCTACTGGCCATTGAGTGCATTGAGAGAGATACTGGGGCTTGAGCTCTTCTTTCTTCACATCCTGACTGTGAGGTGAACAGCTTGACTCTGCCACACGCTCCTTTCACCACAGGCCAGAAGGCAACCACACATACCAACTGATCATGAACTGATACAGTCGAACTCTGAGTCAAAAATCCATTTTAGAATACATTGCCTCTGACATTTTTATGGTAATGGAAAGTTAACAGAATCGTGCATTTTTCCCTTTTTGGTATTTTTAAACTTCTGTCAACAATGTTTTGTAGTTCAATATAGAAATCTATACTACCTTGATTTACTTCATTTCCCAGTATTTTGTGACAGTATAAATCACCTTTTTAATTTCATTTTAGGGTTGTTCATTGCTAGTACATTAATTGCATATACCATAAGTTGGTTGAATTTGTTTATCAATACTCATAACTTCTGTGGAATTCATCAGAATTTTATATACAGGCCTAGGTCTTTGTCTTGAAAGGATACAGTCTCTTTGATTACTGAGTCTGAAATCAGCTGTTCATTTTTCATAGATACTTTCCTCAGATAAGGGAATTCCTTTCTGTTCTTACATTTAGGAAAAAATATGTTGTAATTTTTCAAATGATTTTATCTGCATGAATTGAGATCATCGTGTAATGTTTGCTTTCCAATAATATATTTATCAGTTTATTTCTGTATGTTGAGCCAAGTTTGTATTCTCATGGTCCTAGTTTGTTCTTCATTGCTGTGACAAAATACTCTCACCAATACCAACTTGGGGAGGAAAGGGTTTATTTAGCTTACATATCCCAGGTCACAGTTCATCCGGGAGCCCAAGGTAGGACCTCAGGCAGGAACCTGGAAGCAGGAGCTGGAGCACAGGCCATGGAGGAACGCTGG
>NW_008338260.1:761617-775783 GCF_000622305.1 Nannospalax galili | reverse complement strand
ATGCAACACAGGCCCACCTGCCCAGGGGTGGCACCACCCACAGTGGCCTGGTCCCTCCCACATCACTCATCAAGAAGATGCCCCTCAGACATGGCCACAGGCCAGTCCAATAGAGGCAATTCCCCAACTGAGGCTCCTCAACCCAGGTGTGTCAAGGTGACACTAAAGCTATCCAGCACACTCATGTAAGTTGTATTTGATGTTTTGTCATGGTATTTATAAAGATGAAAACCCCTAATGCAACATAATTTTATTAATCTTGGACTTCATGTTGTTCTTTAGATCTCTAAATACATTCACCTTTCATATCTGCTATTTTGTGACCTTTTGTACCCTTTGACCTATATCTGTCTCTCCATTTTACCTCTCTACTTCCTGCCTGTGGTAGCTATGGCTTCCCTATGAATGGACCATGCTTTCTCATATCTTTACATGCCTTGTAAATTTTTGTGAGCTGAACATTTAAGTATCAAAATGTAGCAACTCTGCAAACAGTCTACTCTCTCCCCAGAATTGTTTTGCTGTTCACTGAAATAGTTTTCTTCATTCAGTGACTTGCCTGAACTAATTTTGAAAAGTCAATATTATTTGTCATATATGACTATAGAAATCTCTATTCTGGTTTTCTACTGGCTGTCTAATAATTGGAAATAAATGTCTTAAAATATTGAGAGAGTCAATGATTAAATTTCCATTTTGCAGATAAACTATGTTAAGGTATATATTTAATGCTTAGCCAGAGCATTTAGAATTTTACCTAGCCTTTGCTTTCTGTTTACTCAGAACCTGGAGATGAGCCAGAGGTGAGAACTCAGGTTTTTTTTTCATATCTTTCTTGAGTATACACAGTCCTGGACATGAATGTAGCCCTCCAGATTTCTAAGAATATATGGAATTTCTTAAAAATTCTTTTTTACCCAAACATCTCCTTCCCTAGCCTTTCCTTCCAAGTTGTTTTTGTTCTCTATCATTTGTTTCAATTGTTACCCATTGTCCCAGGCAGCATTAATATAAATTTCTATGTCAAATATTCAGTATGTAACCATCTCTGCCAATTAGAAATGTAAACATTAGACAAGGTAAGCATAAGACTTTCACTTTCCCTTCAGGTAACAACCAAATACCTTAAATCAGTCAGCCACCATCATTCCTGAGTAAAGTCTATTATTCTACTTCTTCTCAAACACCTGTACCTGCAATGGAGGCTGTTGCCTTCAAAGCTCTGCCAAGCTAAGGAATACGGTTTAAGACCAGGACAAATTAAAAGTTCACAGCATTCTCTGTCTTGCTGAGATACTGCCAGTTCTCCATCAAATACTTCCAAAAGCTACACATTTTCTTCAGTTCAATAAAGCCTTTATTTTACTGAACCTTCAGTTCAATAAAACCCCTGGGGGCTGGAGAGACGGCTCAGTGGTTAAGAGCACTGACTGCTCTTGCAGAGAACCATGTTCAATTCCCAGCACCTACATGGCAGCTAATAACCATCTGTAACTCCAGTTCCAGGGGATCTGATGCCTTCTTGCTTCCACAGGCATTGCGCAGCATGAGAGCACTTAACATACATGCAGGCAAAAACTCTCATACACATAAAATAAAAATAATAGGTTTTTTTTTAGACTTTTTGAGACAGGGTCTCCCTGTAGCCCCAGCTGTCCTGGAACTCACTATGTAGACCAGGCTGGCCTTGAACTCACAGAGATCTGCCTGTCTCTGCCTCCCTAGTGCTGGGATTAAAGGTGTGCACCACCATGCCCAGCTAATAAAATAGTTTTTAAAAAATAACTTTATTCTGACAATTTTTGTCACATTGTTCATGATTTGGTGAAGGAAGAACTTCTGTTTTCCCTTATTCCATTGTTTATACTTTCTTGTTTTATTGTTTGGTTATTTGGTTGGTTGGTTGGTTGGTTGGTTTTGAGACAGTGTTTTTGTGTAACCCCAACTGTCCTGGAACTAGCCGTGTAGACCAGATTGGCCTTTATCTCACAGAGATCCACCAGCCTCTGCCTCTCAAATATTGGGATTAAAGGCGTGCCCTACCACACTCTGAGTTTTTACTTATTTAAAGCCAATTCTCACTTTATTGTTTTTCAATACTTTGATTATATCAACTCACTACTCTAGCCTTAATAGTTTCTGAGGGAACTAAAATACTAATCAGCTATTCATAATTGTGGGAAATGTAAAAGAAATGTATGCATTTTCTATCAAAGAGTTGAATAAGACAAAATTTTATGTAAAAAAATACATGCAAAGAAGCCACTTATCAGAAACTCAAATTCCTCCAAAGTCAGTACTTCTTGAAATCAAAGTATATGCTCAAGATTGCACTCAGTGTTGAACATTTCATTCTGTTAATTGTGTCACTTTGAGTCAGTCAATTTTGTAACAATGTGAGGCCAAGCTCTTATGAGGCACAGGACCCCCATGCTTTAGGAATAAAAACCCAACAGGACCCTTTCTGGGTGTGCTTGTTTGCTGGATTTAGAATAGCTTTACACCCTTCTGCAGAAGTAAAATTTTTGCCTTGCTAAAATACTTTGGATTGTGTGGTCATTTTCATCTGAGACTCCAGATGAATTTCTAATAATATTGAGTCCCTATCTCTTGCTGCTTGCAAGATAATTCTTCTTTCTTTGACTTTTGTAATTCTGTTATGACCTTTTAGATGTGATCTTTTAAAATTTTTATTGAATTTTTGTATATTTCATACAGAACATCTTAATCATCTTTATATCATCTTCCCTATTGACCCCCTCCCGTACCCTACACACTTGAATTCATACATTTTGTCATTTGCGGTAAGGCCTGTCATGTCAAGTTAGTGTCCCCAGATGTCCTCAATGCAAATTCATCCACTGAGGTCTAGTCAGCCTACCTAGAGTCCCTCCCTTTAAGATCAGCTCTTCCCCACCCAGCAGTAATCAGCTGCCAATAATTCCTCGACTAATATTGGGGCCTGCTGTCCATTTCCACAGTTCTGTGTTGGTTGGTTTTTTGTCTGCTTTAGTTTGCATGGGTTTTGTGCATGCTGACACTATTGCCAGAGGTTTGTATGAGAAGAGTCCCAGGAGCCTATAGGACTCTATTTTCGTATGGTCATGAACCACCTCCTTGGCTCTTATAATCTTTCTGCCCCTTCTTCCACAATGGTCCCTGAGCCCTGGGTGGGTGGATTTTAATATAGGAGTCTTGTCCAAGGACCCACACTCTGTAGGCTCTTATTCTCTATGTTTTGGCCTTTGTTACCTTTTGCTTCCCTGGCCCCCTGTTGCATGGGGGAGTTCACTGATGAGAACTGAAAGATGCATTAGTGTTCTCTTCACCTCTTGTTCTATGTTCCACAAGTCTTAGATATAGAGGTTACATCATACATGTGCCACTTGGGCTTAGGCAATTCACAGATAATCTCTGTGTGTAACCAGTTGTGGAACTCTGTAATAATCCTGTCTGTTGAAAACAAAGCTTCTTTGATAGGTGGTAACTGGGAAACTTGTCTGTAAACTTAAGGATTCATATTTTGCACATAGTAAGAAATTACATCTGTCTAGGGATGTGAGAGTCTTGAAGTTTTCTTTAAGACCTATGACCCCTCCAACATGTGTATTTGGCCAGGTCTACAGTACCACATATGAGTTTCCTCCCACTGAGCAAGCTTTAAGTCCAATAAGGCATCTGTTCATTACCCCAAGATAAAAGTGCCACGACTGCACCAATGTCATTTGTTGTGCTGGTCACTGATAGGGTTTTTAGGTCTTTAAGCTGGGGTTGGACCATCGATTGGTACTCTCCCTTACCAGCTTGTGTGGTGCTTTCCAAAGCTATGAGAGCTACCCTTCAGGGGAGATGACTTCCAGGTCAGTTCCAGCTCCATTACATGTAAGCTCCTTAAATTTGTCTTTTTTGGATGGGGAGATTAATATTTTCCAAAAATATTTGGGTATTTAAGGGTCATTAGTTCTCTAATGATCTTTCTGATTCTTTTTTCCCTCTTTCCTGGGACTCTCTTTGAGTGTACATTGGCACATTTGAAGGTGTTTCATGGATTTATGAAGCTCTGTTCATTTTTCTTTATTCCTTTTCCTGTTATTCAGTCAATCAATAAAGATTGATTTATCTTATTTATTTCTTCTGCCAACTCAAATTTATTGTTGAGGCACTATTAAATTTTTCTACTTCTATCATTTTATTTTTCAATTTCAAAAGTTCTCTTGGATTCTATTTCACAGTTTCTGGTTATTGATTTTGTTTGGTTTGATATCTTTCTTATACTTTGCTTTTTAGATCTGATTTGTATTAGTTTTTGTATGTATTTATAATAACTGATTTAATATTTTTATCTACAAAGTACAACATCTTTTACCTTGGGAAAAGTTTCTATTAACAAGTTTTATCAATAATGTGGCATTGTTTCCTTTTTTCTTTTTTAAATAGCCCATCATTCTCATTGCCAACTGGGCATTTAAGATAATATAATGCTGCAATCTTGCAAATCAGAGTGCTCCTCTGCCTCCTGGAACTGTTCTGTTATTATTGTTGTTAGTTGTTAGTTTGATGACATTCCTGGACTAATTCCATGAAGTCTATTTTGCATGTAGTCACAAGTTTCTGTTCTGCTAGCCTGATAGCTGCTTAACTGACAGATTTTCTTAAATGCCATGACCAGTAGGCATTCTGGCTTGGCCATTTCTTCAGTGTGTCAGCTCTTTCTTTAATGCTCCTTTGGGCAGTTTACAATCTTGCAGTATCATCCACTTCCTGCTATGGCTGACCCCACAGGTTCTTTCCTGGGCATATGCATACTCTTGCACATGACCTTCTGTTTTCCCGGGAACATGTTGGAACTTTTCCCCCTTATCTCAATCCTCATGCTTCCTTTGTCGTATGCTTTTGTTTTTTGTTTGTTTGGAAGGTTTGTAGGGGGTTGGTTTGGTTTGATTTATTTTTGTCAGCATTTTGTTTTTTTCTTGTGCAACTGTGATATTAAGTTCTTACCACTGGTGGTTTTTTGGGTTTTTTTTTAGCAAATTGTGTTGGGAAAAATTTTGTTGATACTGAGCAAGCTCTGAGGGAGGCCAAATAAAAGAAAGTCCTAAGTGGAGATTCCTAGGAAATAGCTACACAGACAAAGTGATGATGATAGTTGCCTATGGACAAGACTTGTGAGCTTAACCCATATGAGCCCTCTAGTGCCTTCCTAGCTGCTGGTTTCCAAGGATTGCAAAGCAGAGGGAGCAGACTTAGAGGAAGAAAAGTTAAAATTTCATAAAAGTTCCTATGATAATTCAGCCCTTTCTCTTGAATCCTTGGTTGACACAAAGTTATGCTTAATTTCTCAGAAAAGTTTATTTTACCTTAAAAAGTCTTATTTGAGCAATTTCATCATTACCTTTATGGAGGAACACATAGAAGAAACTGTGGGATTTACAAACAGAATTTTTAAATATTTTATTTATTATTTTTATTTTATGTTTATGAGTATACTGCCTGCGTGTATGTAAGTTCACTGTCATGCAATGCCCAGAGAAGCCAAAAGAGGGAATTGGATCCCCTAGAACTGGAGTTACAGATGGTTGTTAGCCACCATGTAGATGCTGAGACTCAAACCCAGGTCCTCTTCAAGAGTAGCTAGTTCTCTTAACTTCTGAGCCATCTCTCCAGCCCACAAACAGAAATTTTAAGATGAAGAGTTCTGACCTTGCAAAGACCCTGAGACACTGGAGTGTGTGGTAGATAGAAATAACTACTTTGGCATGGAAGTAGCAAAGATAAAAGGAAATTAAAAGTGAAGAAATTAGTAACTCAAAAGGGCATCTGTACTGCAGCTGAGACTCCAGTCTCCTCAGGAACAAATCTCAGGGTGAGTGTGAGAACTGATGGGGTATACAGACAGAAATGATCCCCTGTGGGGACCATACCCATCCATGTTACTGGTACTTAGGGTCTGGGCCTCTCCAGTCTGAGACAGTCACTGTGAGGCCACTCTGGCCTCTGAGGTACTCATCCATTCTCAAGAACCAAGGGACTGTCAGGTTCTCAGCCTCTAAGGTATGAGTCATCTGTCCTTACTCTTTCAAACTAAACTAATTAATAAATTCTACATATACACATACACACATTCTGTCAGTTTTGTTCCTCTAGAGAACCCTGACTAATTATAGGAACTCAAGCAGGACTCTGAGGTGTAGGCAGAAGGGAAGATTCCTAAGTTCTCAGCCTGTTCACCATGCAGCAGTGACACTTGTCCTCAATTTACTATTCCAGGAGATGGCCTGGGGCAGAAGACACCAAAACAAATATGGATACTAGACCAAGGAAGTCAGCCCACATATTAGAAAAAAAATTGCTTAACAGGGCTACCTTTTCTGAGGTCTGAATTTATCTCCCTGTGACTGATTGAGCTAGGAAATCAAACTAAATTTCTTTTGGCTCTTAGAGACATGAGCTTCACTTAGCAAGGCTGTGAACTCTGTGTCCAATGGTTCCCTGGCAACACAGTGGTAACAACCAGCCAAACTTGGATAGTGTTGTTACTCAAAGTAGCCAGAATTAGATACAGCCTGAGAAGCCTTGGAGTGAGACCAAGATTAATATCAGAAGGGCCATAGCGGCTACTGGGAGCAGGACCAGTGGGAAGCTGTGAATTAAGAGGCAAGTGGTAGGGTCCTCTAAAAGCATGCAATACAAACAGTGATCATGGAATACTGGCAGCTGATACAAATTAAACCAGTTGCAAATATGAGACTTACCAACTTGTAACTGAAAATCAAGGTTTACTAGCTGTGGGCAATGGTCTCTGTGCCCCACTCAGCTTAACTGTGCATACCATCCCACTGTCAGCCTCAGGAAATGGTCTCAACAGCTGGAAGAAAGGGGGAGTTCCACTTCCCTGCATAGTTATGTGTCTAACCTAGGAACCCAATTCCACTGGCTCTATAAGGACTACATGCCAATCACTGAACTAGTTACCCCAGCTAGGGGGATGTGAATCTCAGGTGGCCAAGGAAACATGAAAAACAGATGGTTCCCTAAAGATGAACAAGGTGTCATCCTGATGAGGATGTATGACAGGCAAAAGTAAGAGAGGCCTGCCACAGTCAAACAGTGGACAGGTGACCTAAGTATTGGCCCGTGACCCATGAGAGGGATCCCAGGTCAAAATTTGGAAAATGGCATTGAGGACTGAAAAAAAAAGATCATTTTTTCTTTCATGTTTTCCTTGCAGACTTGGAAGTAGAAGACTAAGTTAAACAACCACTTTCTGTAATACTTGTTCCCTCCAACCTGATTTTCCACCATTGCTTATCTGTTACATAGTCAGATTTAAACTAGGCTGGTAATGCTTACGCTGAGCCAGATGAGTTTGTCACTTTTCTGGGATTCACACCTGGAAATGAGCCATATACTCAAGAAACAGACTGTCTATGGGTTATTTGTATCACTTACTCTGTGGTACCTTTCAAAACACATGCCTAGGATTCAGCTTTTCCTGCTGGCAATGCTTCACCAACAGTTGTGAATTTTGGTGTGCATGCTGTTAGGC
Organism: Nannospalax galili; assembly: GCF_000622305.1. NCBI lineage: Eukaryota > Metazoa > Chordata > Mammalia > Rodentia > Spalacidae > Nannospalax > Nannospalax galili. The sequence continues at coordinate 768,237 of NW_008338260.1, read as the reverse complement.
CAGCATGTGTACACTGACACAATTCATAGTCAGGGTAAGGTACAATCCCATTACATGACAACTTCTTGATGACGTTTTGTACTGGATCAAGCAGTAGTCAAACACCATCATCTTAACTTTTGTTAAGAGAGAAACTCTAGTTAACAAGAGATATCAGTAATAGGTATATTTTTATAAATCCAAAAAACTAAGTAAACCAGTTGGAAAGATTTGTTCTTTGCTGGGTGTAGTGGAGCATGCCTTTAATCTCAGCACTTGGGAGGCAGAGGCAAGTGGATCTCTGTGAGTTTGAGGCCAGTCAGATCTACATAATGAGTTTCAGGCCAGCCAGAACTACATAGTGAAACCCTGTCTCAAAAAACAAAAACAGCAACAAAAAATATTTGCTCTTAGTGCATCCAGAATCAAAGAAAAAAAAAGATTTATTTTTAATGAATACAAAGTCACTGAACTGCCATGATATAACTCTACTCTCATAGCAAAAGCTATTCTTTCTTCTATTTTCTTTTTATTTCATAGTGGTAAAATAAGAACCAACACTAAAAATTCCAGATGCAGAAGCAAAAACAACATGCCTCCGGAATTAGCGAACTCTGAATATCAAGTCCAGAACATGTGGTCTTCTTCAGGTCTGTGGAAACTCTGGCTCCCTCGCCTGAGTGCCATGAACTCAGAGGCCCAAGGAGCAGGCAGAAGGCCAGTAGTGAAGAAGTCCACTAAGAAGAAGTTAAAGTAGAGGAAACAAGGGGAACACAGTTTGAAGTGCCATAATGTAGAGGGGAGCCCTCCTTCAAATGTTCTAGACCTTCAGGGAAAGAAGGATCAAGGAGAGATGATGCAGGAAGATATTTTGGCTCATGGACTGTTCAGAAGGCTGGCTGGTCTTAGTTGAAAGATGTTATGGATTTTTCAGCCCTAGATGTGTTCAAGAGGGTTCTGGGTGACCTTGAAATGGCCATGGACATATTATGCAAAGTTAAGGCTTCAGCTGTGTGTGGACTCCATTTTTCTAAAGAATTTTGATCAGCTAGTCAGCTTCAATGTTTACTTTTTTACATGATCTCCATCTTAAAAACATGGCCTAGACTAAATCTCCTGCTCCTGATGTTTCCTCTGTTGCCGCCCACTTTCTTTCACTTACAACCCCACTCTATGAAGGTGCCATCTAGATATGGTTTCTGTTACCTCACCTTGAACATCCTTCATAGACCACTCACCTGGCCTGCGTTCACATCATTCCTCTGAGTTTGCCCTTGCCAAGGTTATCCCTGACAGTCATGTCAGAAAATACAGGAGGCACAAGTCAGTCCTCAAACTGAATAGCCTTTCTGCAACATGGAGCTGGGATCATCCACCAATGTCAAGGCACCCATGATTGTCCCTGGTGTTCCTGATGTCTCCTCCCTGGCTCCTCTTGTCTGAGCCACTTTGGTCACTTCTTCCTCTTCTATACTCCCAAAGCATAAAACCATGAATATGATTTTTTTAATATGGAATGCTTCACAAATTTGAATGTCATCCTTGTGCAGAGGCCAGGTTAATCTCTGTATCATTCCAGTTTTAGTATGTGTGCTTCTGAAACAAGCACATGAATCTGCATTTTAACTAGCATCACTGAGGTGAGGTCCTGATGTCAGAGGTTTGTGGGCCATGTCTGGAGAATATCTGATGCCCCAGTGTCTCAGGTTCCTGGATGGCTCCACCCTCTTTCCCACCTCGCCCCTTGGTTTCCATTACCATATAAGGTAATTTCCTTACAGGCACCCCAGGACTCGAGCTGTAAACACAGTTGCTTCCTTCCTGACATCTCTACCTTGACCTTAGACAGACACATTTCTTCTTTGTCTCCAACCTTCCTCTTATTCTAGATTCTCTATGCCAGGCCAGTTTCTAGGGCACAGGACAAGGCTGAGAAGATTCTGCATAAGAGCAGTGACCAGCAGAGAGCACAGTGATGTAGCCTAGGTCGAGTTTTAGAGACTTTTCAGGAAGTCAAACAAAGGAAAGATCATATTTTTATCATTGTCTGATCTGTTGTGGGCAAGTGAGTTTCTACCTTGTGTGCCCAGGAATCCTGGATGTTTATAGTCCTAAGATGAAACTGTGTGAATTACTCCTACTTAATGCTCTCCAGGAAATAAGGCAACTGAAATCAAAGCTTGATGATCAGGCTTCATAGCCATGATACACAACAATACTTCTTATAACTCAATTACTCTAGGTTTCTATGTCAATTTGATTCATATCAGGCTCCCTTAGACCTCCAAGAGGGTCATTAATAAGGAGAAAAACCTTGGAAGTGAACCTGATACATAGATTTTGGAGTTCTCTGATGTCGCTTGACTAGGTACCTTTACACTGATAGGAAGGCCAGTCCCATCCAGCCTTGGAACTTCCCTTAAAGCATATTTACACAGAGCGCTGGATGGATGCTGCCAGGTAGGCCAGACTGCATAAGTGACCTAAGGTCTTGTGAGACAGCCTTGCTACAACATTGCCAGTCTCTAAGGCTCACTGTTCTGGATACCAGGAGTCCCAACTGGAATACTCTCACATGAATGAGGAACTAGGCACAAGCCCTAGATCTTCATGCCCAGAAGCATTAGCAGGTTTTATAAGGTCAGCTTCCCAAAGGAAGGCCGTTGATCATCACTGAAATGGGGAATGCTTTCAGACCCTAAACTTTAAAGCTCTCTATCTAATCCAGCACTGCCTGGCTGAGTTGCCTAGGCTTAGGCACATTAGAGTGGCTATAACAATCACCAGCCCTTCATCTGAGAGACAAGGGCCTTGCTATGGCTCACTGTACTTGGAAGCCCTTCCCAGCTATGCTAAAGCTCCTTTGATCTTTCCTAAATCCTTGCACCTGCAGGGTTTCCTCTGCACACACGTAAAGTTGGATTCAAATTGACTTCACTGAAGTGCATTATAGATTCTGTTTCCAGTTTCACAGTTCCTTGAAAACAAGTTGCTGGTAGGAAAGAATCTGAGATGGAAAGATGGGATCCCTGTATCCATAGAGCTTGCCACCCCAACATAAGTGTTTCCAGTTAATCTCCTCGTGTATTTGATGAGCTCTCTTTAGGCCAAATGATCCTGGGTCCTCCCATAACTCAGGATTAGGAATAAAGTTGTTTAAGATTTGTAAAAGGGACATAGTTCTTTGAACTGCAAAAGGTCAATGGCTAACAATTTATTTTCTTTGGGGCATTGTGGGGCTTCACTTCTGTGCATCCCCTCCACTCCACTGTTTGCTCCACACCCCAAGCTCAGTTGTCTCACTGACGTTCCCCTGGTACTGTCTACTACACAGCCTTACCTCAGCTCCTCTAGACTCCTGCCCCAGGCCTATATTCCTGAAACCCTTTCCAGATGAACCTGATCCCAGATAATACAGGAAGCTGTCACGTTTCTTAGAGCAAGTAGGATGAATCTTAGCCCATCTCTCACTGGACATGTAATTTTGGAGTTCCTCAGCCTCTGATTCTGATTCTCTGATTCAGTCTCTTACCTATGACAAGAGAATCCTAAAATCTTGTAGGGGCTTGGGTAACATGGTGTGAGTAAAGTGCTTAAAGCAGCTCCTTCTTGACTATTCCTGAGAATAGCACATGACTCTAGTTCCCCTCTTGTGCCCTCTCCTAGTAAACTGGCCCTACTTCCTAAGCTATGGGCCTGGAAGGGACCTAATCCTGCCCCAGTCGCCAGTGTAGAGTTATTTTCATCACCCTTTCCTTGCCAGCCTAAGTATTGTTAGGATCCAGACTCCAGTCATCTCTTTGGTTCTCCTGGGGTCTTATGGCCTCTCTCCCCATCACTTCACCCCCTGATCCTATGTCTGATGCTGGAACTATTATATAAACAGAATCTGGTCACAGTGCTCCTTGCTGGGCTTTTCTTGTGCTCCCAACTCCATAGGTAAAATCTCACACCATCATCTGGCTTCTCAGGCCCTACATTCTTGCTCGCTCTAGAAGCTCCATCACAGCCATGTGAGACCCATATACCAGGCTATCTACTCAGGTCAACTCAGCCAGATATCCACTCTATGAAGTCCAGGTTAAGTCTTCCAAAGTAAGTGGGATTGTCCAATTCCTCACTTCTGCACCCACTAGAACCAAATTTGTGACACATTTCTTCACAAAAGAAGTTTTTATAACCAAACCCATGGAGCTGATTCCCAAGGTAAGAGAACATCAGGGCCAGTAAAGCATTTATACTAATGTATCTTCCCCTTGCTCACTTCTCATGGCACAAACCCTGAAGAAACTTGAACAAAATACTTAGAAAAATTAGAATTTGAGTGTTTTAGAAAGAATTAGTAAAAACAAATCACTAGAAAAATTTTGCTTATTGAAGTAACTATGGGGAAAATTTTGTGAAAAAAATTTAAGTATCATTAAATTTTTTGAAAGTTGCCTTCAGCTCACTTTACCTCAATATCTTGAAGTTCTTTTTCCCCATTTTTACACAAAAATTAGGAAGCAGCCAGACATGGTACTATATACTTGTAATCATAGCACTTGGGAGGCTGAGATAGGAAAGTCACAAGTTCCAGATCAGCCAGACCCTGTCTCAAAAAAACTAACCAGAAAATAAGAAGTATAAATGTCTTATGCATGTGGTTAATTTCGGGAAAATAAAGATTTCTAGACATCAAACTCTATTCATGGAAGCCATGGCTAAAATCAAATTATGGATCAGGGAATGGACTTTGGTACTTCAAGTTAAAGTAATAACTTGACATAAAGAGTTGTATAGTTCTAACATAGTAGATACTGACTGATTCAGATTGAGTGGCTGCTATAAAGACCTTCTCTATGGCCACTGGGAAGCGAGGGTCATGCCTATCTGTCTTCCTGCTGAACAGATGCTGCACAAGAAAGATTACACAGCATTGCCAACGAGATGGAGAGCAATCAAGTTTACTGGAACATAAACCCAGCCAGGCCAGGCATAAGCAAGAGAAAGGCACAAATCCCATGTTGAGATATGAATTCTGGAACAGAGGTAGAGGAAGATATCAATTCTGGAATACAGTTAAATGAAAGTCTGAGTTCTACCACATAGATGAGAAGAAATAATCTCTAGAGCAGATATGGAATAAGGTATGCATTCTAGAACAGATTAAGAAGATATGAATTCTAGAGCACAGATGAAAAAGATATAAATTCTGGAGCAGAAGTAATTATGTAAATTTTGAAGAAATAATAGATGAACCTGTACATCGTGCTGGGCTTTGAGCAGTGCCTATCACAAGGTCACTCAAGGTACCTCTGTGACCACAGAAACCTTCTGTGTCACTACCTATTAAAGACAATGTCTTGCAATGTGCAGGATATATTTGTGGCAGAACATATTGAATCCTTGATGAGATTCAGAAGACAGCAGAACCCTCCCCACAGGAACATAAGCCATTCCAATGGCATCTCGTTCAGTCATATAGGAAGTGTGGAGTTAGGATGAGGCTATACTGAGCACTAAAGTCCTAAGCATGGAGCCCTCTTCTCCATAGTTTCTTGTTTTGTTTTGTTTTAGAAAACAGTTACATTTTTTGGTTTAATTATTACATGAATTATCTAGGTCTTTATGTTTTGGGCTTTTTTAATTTTATAGAATTTTTGTGAATTTCGTAAAACCTATTTTTATTGTATTTAGATCCCCTCCCCTATCTGCACCCCCTTCCTACCTCCTACCCAATTTTATGTACTCTAATATATTTATATTTGCATTTATGCATATAGAATCAAATTTGTATCCCCAAATGCTCTTTAGTGTGGATCCATCCACTGGGGCCTGGTTAGCCTACCAAGAGTCACACCTTAAAACAAGACTGACACCCCATCCCAGTCTACTTTCTTACCTACTCTCCCATGTCTATAGTGGGATTTTGTCTGGCTTGAGTTTATGTGAGACTTGTGCATGCTGTCATCATTGCTCTTGAGTTCATATGAGTAACTGCTCAGCTGTCTAGAAAATTCTGTTTCCTTGTGCTCATCCACCACTTCTGGCTCTTACAATCTTTCCAGCCCCTCCTCTGCAATGATCCCCTGAGCCTTGGGAGACAGAAGTTTGATATAAGTGTCCTATTCAGGGATAAGCAGTTTGCAGTCTCTTATTTTCTACATCTTGGCCAGTTGTGGTTCTCTGTGTTAACCACCATCTGCTGCAGTTCTCCATGTTTTTTATCATTTCCTAGAAGTAGTGTCATCTTGTATTCTGTTCCTCACAAATATAGCAAAGCCATACCAAATTACAAGAAAGTTCTGGATGCTTGAATTCTAAAAATATTTCTTTTAATTTTTTTTAATTTACAAAAACTTTATTGAGAATTTCACACATGCATACAAGGTGTTCTGATCAAATCCATGCCCACTCCCTCCCCTCTAACACCTCCCGTATCTCCCCATCACTTTTTTTCTTTTTTCTTTTTTTTTCTTTCATTTATTTAGTTTATGGGGCTTTGGTGCACTCTAACATTCCCTCCACTGAAGAGGTAACCCTAAAATCTTTTAAGGATTAGATACAAACTCCCAAATATTTTTAACTTTTTTGGCCTTTGGAACAGAGTATGTTGCTAACAGGCCCAAAGACATTTTGACTTTTCGCCAAGAAATTGG
>NW_008338260.1:759648-761316 GCF_000622305.1 Nannospalax galili | reverse complement strand
GTCCTTGACTGGTGAATAGGAGATGTGAAGGAGACGTAAAGGCAAGAGTAAGTAATATTACAAGTTCTAGACAGAGAACTAGAAAAAAGTCAGAACAGGGCAATTTTCAAATGTTCATATGAGAGTCCATTGGAATTTCTTGACAAGGGCTTTCAAAAGCACCCCTCTATTGGGTTCCTCCTCATTTTTATTTTGTCTTCCAAGGCTGGACTCTAGAGTGATGGATTCAGGATTTGCCCTCAGGTATTTTGATAGCTGTTGGAGTAGTTAGAATCAATTCCCTCTCAAAGGCTTCGAGATAACTGAGGGGTTTCTGAGGTGTATGTATGACCTGAAGGTTTGCACACTGGATAGCCTTTACCCAGCATGGGTCATGCCTTCTCTTCCTAGCCTTGCACAGATTGTGTTGTTTTTTAAAGATTTATTTGTTTTTCCTTTATGTGCATAGATGTTTGTTTGTATGTACATATGTATGTGTACCGTGTGTGCACTTAGTGCCTGTGGAGGCATATTGAACTCAGTATAAACCCTGTAAGATATGAAATTGAATGAGTTTTTACCCTTTAAAGAAGATCGCCATTTCATTTTAAAATGTGCTGTTTCCTACATGTTTTTAATATTATTTTTTATTTTTTTAGAAGAAGCATATCATTACAGCTTTAATATGCTCAATAACAATTTCCAGAGCAAAGATGCAGCTCTTCCAAAGTGGTTATAAAAATTTTAGGTTCGCTGTTGAATTAATAGTTATAAAATACTGAACTCAGTATAAGCCCTGTAAGAAGTGAAATTGAATGAGTTTTTAACCTTTAAAAGATCTCCATTTCATTTTAGAATACATTGTTCCTTGCAGAAAGACTCATTGTTTTTGCTACTAACACTGAGATGTTGGTGCATGCATCTCTAATCTGTATGTATCTGATTATTATGACTAGTAATCAATTTATTTTTATACTTAAGGTCACCTGAGGATCTGTTCCTCAGGGGTCACATGGGCTTGGGAGGATCTCCTGGCTCCTTTCTTTTACCAGTTCCACCTATGTGAAGATAAGTCAAAGGTCTTATTCGACCATATCTGGCTTCACTTGGAGGTATGAATAAGATGTTTCCTTTGACCCTCCTCTTTGTAGATGGGACACTGGTTCAAGTCCATCTCGTGGGGTCTCCATGTCCTCCCTGAACAAGAGGACAGGTGACTCACCACAGTTACAGGACATTTTGAGAGATGTTCCATAGTCCCCTGGAGCTTGGTCGACCTTGGAGGGCAAAGGGCAAAAACTGTCCTTTAAGATCCTCTCACCACATTAGTATAGGCCTTAAAGTATGGCTGTTAAACATCCAATAAGGTTAGTTCCACCAGTCTGATACTTTTAATGATCATGTGCTATGTAGATAAGGCTTAGGTAAAGAACCAAATATTCTCAGATAAACATTGGCTAGATTTATATTTTGTTCCTTAAACTAGTTGACTAAACTATGACCATAGAAATTTTAAGATTATGTGTATATTATTTTTGTCTCATCCTTTATATCTAACAAACCTAAACAGACCTTCATCACTTGCACTTAGGCTTTCTCATTTTTTCTATTTTGGAAAATATCTCCATTCCCATATCCTTTTAACATTTTTTACATCCTTATTTTCTTTCTTTAAAATAATTATGAAAC
>NW_008338260.1:752478-759545 GCF_000622305.1 Nannospalax galili | reverse complement strand
AGCTGTTGGAGTGGTTAGAATCAGTGTTAGTTTCCTCTCAAAGGCTTCAAGATAACTGAGAGGTTACTGAGGTGTATGTATGATGTGAGGGTATGCACACTGGATAGCCTTTACCCAGCATGGGTCATGCCTTCTCTTCCTAGCCTTCCGCAGACTGTATACTTTAGCCCTCCTGGAGGCCATGTGTGATTGGGGTCAAATTATATACAGTTGGCTGGGAAGAGTGGCTGGATACTCCAGTAAGGGTCCAGTGACACTGCTTGGCCCTCCTTTGATGAATGACCACAACCGTCAACAAGCCCAGTTATGATGATGTTTAGCGATCAGGCTCATCTGAAGTCGTGATGATGGTAGTTATTTCATGCAGAAGGGACTGCTGTATAGTATCATCTTATTAAAAGGACCTGGAATTTAAAAGGATTTGGTGCTAGGACCCACATATGAGGGAGAACATACATCGTTTGTTTTTCTGAGTCTGTGTTACTTCACTTAGTATAACAGTTTCTAGATCCATCCATTTACCTGCAAATTTCATTATTTCATCTTTCTTTACTGCTGAATAGAATTCCATTGTGTAAGTATACCACAATTTTGTTAACCATCTGTCAGTTGAGGGGCACTTGGGCTGCTTCCATCTCTTAGCTATTGTGAAAAGAGAAGCAACAAACATGGTTGTACTAGTGTCTCTACAATAGAATGAGTCCTTTGGGTATATGACAAGGAGTGGTATAACTAGGTCATATGGTTGTTGCTGTTAGAGCTGTCGCCTCTCCCACTGTGGGGGCAGGGGACGAGTAGGTGTGGAGTCAATGACACAGACACGGGGAGGCTCACTGGCTTGCAAGCAGAGCTCTCGTTTATTGCATACAAGGGCAGTCCCTTTATACCCCTCCTTGCCTCCCCATTGGCCCCTGAGTCTGAGGTGTTCTTTTCCATTGGCATGTGTCACACATCAGCAGTGTCCAGGGCTCTCGGCAAGAATCAGGTTGGGCCATAAGCCCCAAAACTGTGCCTTCCTGCTCATCAACAGGAAGCAGGGCGTGCCTGCACTATTGGTCTCGGGCCTAGTCTTCTACAATCCATCCTTTTTGTTTTAAATTGGCAGTCTCAGGGGAGGCAGTGGCTAACTGTCCTCTCAGGTCTTAGGACATTTTTATGAAGCTGAGTCTGTCTTAGGTCATTCTCCCTACATATAAGCCTTACCTGTCATTGGAGTGTGCATCTAGCCTCATGCCTATCCTGTCTTAGGTTGGTTTATTGTGGGAGAATCTTACCTGTCATTGACCATCAGCTTTGACCTAGATGTCCTTTCGAGAGCATGAGATCTGCCAGGATGGTGGGCTAGCTCTTAGGAGGTGGTCTTCAGCCCGAGGCATTGTTTATTTTGGTGAACCAGGCTTGGATTACTTCAGTAGGTGGGCCCCTATCAGGATTTCGTAGAGCCATGAGAATCTGCAAGGTGGTTTGTTGGAGGCCTTTTGCCTACAGATGTGCTGAAAAAGACACTTGAACAAGAGGATTAATGCGATAGCTATGCAACCCAAGAGGACCCAAGTGACCAACCAGGATGGGTCAAAAAGTTTCTTTAGATTTTCCCAGATCTGTTCAAGGAATGTGGTATTTAATTCTATAACTTGGGCTCTTGTGTAATTAAGAGCAATAATTTGTACTTGCAATTGGATGGTGTAATTAAGAAATTTATTGGACCATGAGCCGGTAATGGAGTCCCTTAACTTTATTCTGGCGTTTGTGATATTGGAGACCGGGTAAGGGGTCAAACAGATATCCTTATACCTTGGGTCACAGGCAAGTAAAGTCATTTCCCTTACTGTATCTATCTCTTCTGCCAGCAAGTCAATTTGTTGCTGTAGAATATGGATGGCACTATAAAGGTGTTGGTTTCTTAGATCCTGAGTGTGGAGGGCAGCGGCCGATTTGCTTACCACCTCATTGAGTGCAGCAGTGGTAGTCACAGACTGGATCAGGGATACTGCTGCTGCAGTATCCCCTCCTATGACCAACAGAATAGTGGCGATGATGGCAGCAGTAATTCCAAAGTCATGTTTGTTTCTAGATAAGGCAACCTTCGTTCTTTCCATGAATTGTACGGAGTGCAAATGGGAATCCGAGGTCACTGGGAACTATATGGTGGCTGGTTCCCACATGAGGATGGCCCATCTGTGTGGGAAAGCCCAACATGCCGCAAGGAGACAAGTCCCATCTGCGCAATTTAAGGTGGTATTAGTTGAATTAGTGAGGAAGAAGAAAGGGGGCCGTACACAGACAGCAGTAGCACTGAAGGATGTATGATTGGCTTGTGTAAGATTTGTGTCATCACGCCAACCAGTGGCATTGGTGCCAGAGTATGTCCCATTAGCCAAGATGGCTCCATATAGGAAAGCAAGTGGATGGACGTCCAAGCAGGCGGATGGGCCACAAAGGTTCCAGGAGCTGAAAATAGGGTTGTATTGATTTAATTGAGAAGGGTTCCTAGCTGGGAGATATAAATAAGATGCATTAGTCAGCATTTGTTTCCAAATGGCCAAGGAAGTTACATTTGGTATTCTAAAGAAATGATCTGTTCTAGAAGGTATGATGGGTAGACACTCTTCCCAAATGATGGGAGTATTTAAGTCAGTGGTCCGATTGTTTGGGCGGCATCTGGGGAGGTTGGGCTTTTTAAAATTTGGGCAACTGTTTGTAACACAGTGTGTTGTTATCAACTCTATCAGCGGCATGTAGCCAGTTAATAAGAAGTATTGTCCCTTGGAATAGTTTCCATTGAAATCCACCGTAGTTGTGTTGACTAATCTGACACAAGGGCCAGGGGCGGGATCAGTGGTAAAACAGAGGACGTTGTGTAGATTCCATCTGCCCCCAGTCAGGGTAGCAATGTCCACTGCATCCATATATGGGAGCCCTGGGGAGGAATTGGTAGTAAAGAGAGTTGGGAAAGCAGGGGAATCCACACTGACGGGCAACAAGATTGGAGGGAGAGGCACCAGTGCCCATAGGTCCATCATCGATGTGGCTCTTACCAATAGCAGATAAATAATACAGAAGAGGCATCTGTCAGGTTTTCCTGATCCATGGCTGGTCTCATGTCTCTGGATGGGACCCATATTGGTTTGGGCTGGCTCTGGGGGAAAACACAAGCATAACCTTGCCCCTGCATTGAGGAGGGCGGGTGGCTGCCAAACATGAGTTATGGGATCCCTCCAGCATAGCAATGGTAGGGGGTAGGGACTGGCAAAGTTGCCCAATGTTCATAGGCAGGGCTAAGTCCCTTTTCATCAAAGGAGAGGAAGCTTATCTGGAAAAGGGTTTCAATTAGTGACAGGGGGGGATCCCCTATTGACTCAGGGGAACCTTTGGGTAATTTATTTTTTAGCGACTGGTTGGGCCTTTAGACAGGTTCAACTATTATGCGGGGAGATATGGGCTGGAGGCAATTTGAGATTTTATAGCCAAGGAAGGTATATGGGGGAAGAACCTGTACTTTGTCCTTTGCAATAGAAAGGTGAGCAGACTTTAGACGAGATAATATTTCATCGAAGGCTTGTCGGAGGATGGAAGGGGATTTGTGAGAGATAAGGATATCATCCATATAGTGAACTAGGAGAATTGAGGATTGCAGCCCTTTAAGTATTGAGAAGATATATTGTTGGCCTATAGTAGGGCTATTTTTCATACCCTGAGGGAGTACTTTACATTGAAATCTCTGGGCTGACGTATGGAAGTTGGGCATCCATACCATAAAGGCAAAGCGTTCCTTATCTTGGGGGGGGCAGTGGAATGTGGAAAAAGCAATCTTTGATATCCAGGACCATTATGTAATGATCAAGGGGAATGGCCGCAGGGTGGAGAAGCCCTGCTTGAAGCGTGCCCATTTTTTGCATTGTGGCATTAATGGCCCTAAGATCCTGCAAGAGCCTGTATTTACCAGATTTTTTCTTAATTACAAATATTGGCATATTGAATCAACTACAGGAAGGTTCAATATGGCCCAGTTTAAGTTGTTCATCAACCAATGACTTAAGGATACAGCATTTGGGTTCTACAATAGGCCACTATTCGACCCATATCTTGGCATCTGATAGCCATGAGATGGGAATCGGCTTTAAATCAGTTGGGGGAACAGTGGCCCTTAGGATTGGGGGTGATCGGTCACGGGGAGGTCCTACCTGAAAGGCCTGAGGAATAATGTTCAATGATATCATGGAAGAATGCTCTATCATCCGTGGTCAGGATGGCTCCCATGTCATATAGAACATCCCTGCCCCACAGAGTATGTGGGACATCTGCAATGAGTGGGTGAAAGGTGCCCTTGACACCATCAAGTTCCTTCCATTGAACAGGAAATTTAGTCATCCAAGAGGACTGTTGTCCTCCTACCCCAGTAATCATTGGGCCGGGTTTATATTTCCAGTGGGGAAACCTCAATGCCTCATTGTCAGTAATGATGGTGATATCAGCCCCAGTATCAACAAGGCCTTTAACGGGGGTGCCATCCAGATATATGGTCATCATGGGTGTATGGTTGAAAAGAGGCAGTGTCCAGAATACATTGTTATTCTTTTTTGTACCCTTTTGGTTCCCTCTTACTGTCAGGGCTGAGGGTTGCCCCATTGGAAGTTTAAAGGTTCTTTAGAAGAAGAATGGCAGTCACGGGCCCAGTGAAAGCCCTCTGGCATTTGGGGCACTTAGTTTTTGGACGAGTCCTGGGGCAGTCTCGCCTCAAGTGGCCGGGTTTGCCACAGCCCCAGCATACTCTGTCTGGTGGGTCTGGTCAGGAGGGGGAGTTGTGGTCAGAAAGCAAGGCAACAATAGAGGTGGTAAGTGCCTGAATAGGACCCTGGCTAGAATCGAGGTCTCTAGTGGCTGTGATCCATTTATTTAGGGACTCTGAGCAAACTGGGGCAACTGCATTGTGGGTAACTGAATTTAGCCCTGCCCAGACTAATTGTTTAAGAAGGAGCTCCTGGTTAGGGCCAAAAGGAATGTGGTGCTGCATGGTTTGTGTTGCTCTAGAGAGGAAGTCAGGGAAGGACTCCGTTGAGCCCTGAATAAGGTTATGAAAGTAAGAGGACAGGTCTTTGGGCATGCATGATTTGAGTGCTTGGAATACCAGATCATGGACTTGAGAATATTATTGGGCTTTATCAATTTGGGCTTGTGCGACCAGGGTGGTGTACTGTCCATATCCCATCAACATATCTAGTGTGACCGGGGTACAGTTGGCAGCATTATGTCTAGATTGTTCCTCAGCCAAATTTTGGTAGGCGGCTCGCCCTGTAAGGAAGGTAGGAGGATCTAAGACTGCCTTTAGAAGATGGTACCAATCATAATGGGTCTGGAGGGCCTGACTCCACTGGTTTAGGATCTGTTCAAAATATGGGGAATCAGGGCTGCTGTCATTGCAGGCCTTATGGATTAAGGACAGGTCTGCAAAGGGGGTGGGAATCCAAGGCCTCTGTGCACCATCCAGACCCAAGTTGACAGCAAAGGCATACCTATTTATGGGGTCAGGGCCAGGAGGGGTGGCTGTGCAGCCCCAGTGAGGGGGCGGGCTGCATATCGGCATGGGTGGTGGTGAGGGGTGTCTGATTTCACTCCAAGGATATATGGGGGGAGGTGTCTCCGCCCGTGGAGTGGAAGGGGTGGTTTGAGGATTCTGCCTGGGGGGTTTTAATGGAACCTGAGACTTAGTAGGGTGTGAATCTGGGTCTGAGTTGTCCAGTTCTTCCGGGACTGTTGGGAGGGACTGGATGGAAAGACTAATCATCTTTTGGTCTTGGCAGTGTTCATTAAAGGATTTAAGAATGTCCTTGGTAGATCTGGCTTTGATGCTGCTAAGGATACCGAGCAATATGGGTATGAAGGGGGCTGGGGGAACCTTGCCCTCTTGCACCTCCCATTTCCTTGAAAGTAAAAGAACTCTCATCCACATATCAGGATCCCACATGTTTTCAGGGGAGATCCATGGGGCGAGGACCAAAGCCTCAGACCAAAAGTCCTCCAGGTCTTTACGTTTAACCCTAATCCCATGGGATGTAAGCAGAGATTTGAGGGCGGAAATTTGGGGCTCCTTGCAGTGGGACATGAAGTTTTCATGATGGGGCTGTAGACGGACTAGACGAGAGAAGCTACAGAAGGGAAACCATGCTGAGAAAGGAAACTTTCCAACCCACTGATAGGTGGGAGGGGATTTCTCAGTCCCAAGTCACAGAGAACCTGCCCACAATTTTAAGAGACTAGCCACCACCCTAAGGGCTCTTAACTGGTGGTTGTGTCATAGGATTGATGAGCGAACTGAAAGTGACAGTACAAGAGACAGGGAGGAAAGAGCGGTGTTTTGGAATCAGGTGAGAGTGCTTTGTGGGGGACTTCCGTGGTTCATTAGGCCATGGCCGTATGCCCACATGGTGTCTCCGGTCATGGGACACCCTGTCAGGAGGGTGTCCATGGTTCCGTCTCCTGGATGGTCAATCCTTATGTGGAGACACGGGGTGAACCAAGTCATTGGAATATGTGCCCTATGGACAGAAAAACATGGGAAAAAGAGGAGACGGCCCTCAGTCACTCACCAGACCGAAGGCAAAGGACAGATAGCAGAAAGAGGCCTACTCACCGAAGAACACAGCCGGAGAGTTGAATGGTGAGGATGGTGGGATCCGTTGGCGAGGCAATCTGGGCAGCAACAAGGGAAAACAAAGAGAAAGAAAAACACCGCAATGAAAAAGGAAACTAGGATAAAAAGGCCCAGGACTAGGTAGGGTCCATGTAGCCACGTCGGGTGCCAGTTGTTGCTGTTAGAGCTGTCGCCTCTCCCACTGCAGGGGCAGGGGACAAGTAGGGGTGGAGTCAATGACACAGACACCAGGAGGCTCACTGTCTTGTAAGCAGAGCTCTCGTTTATTGCATACAAGGGCAGTCCCTTTATACCCCTCCTTGCCTCCCCATTGGCCCCTGAGTCCGAGGTGTTCTTTTCCATTGGCATGAGTCACATGTCAGCAGTGTCCAGGGCTCTTGGCAGGAATCAGGTTGGGCCATAAGCCCCAAAACTG
>NW_008338260.1:752085-752459 GCF_000622305.1 Nannospalax galili | reverse complement strand
TAGGATGAGTCCTTTGGGTATATGCCAAGGAGTGGTATAACTGGGTCATATGGTAGGTTCGTTTTTAGTTTTTTAAGAGTTCTCCACACTGTTTTCCATAGAGGTTGCGTGAGTTTGAAATCCCACCAGCAGTAAATGAGTGTTCCCCTTTCTCCACATCCTCGCCAGCATTCGGTATCATTTGTTCTCTTGATCCTAGACAGTCTGACTGGAGTAAGATGATGCCTTAGGGTGGTTTTACTTTGCATTTCCCTAATTACTAACGATGTTGAACACTTTTTGGGATGTTCCTTAGCCATCTTTATTTCTTTCTTTGAGAACTCTATTTAGATCTTTAGCCCATCTTTTAATTGGGTCATTTGGTTTCTCGCTTG
>NW_008338260.1:736949-752020 GCF_000622305.1 Nannospalax galili | reverse complement strand
CGGGTCTTCTGCAAGAAAAATCAGTATTCTTAACTGCTGAGCCATCTCTTCTTTTGCTGTACAGAAGCTTTTTAGTTTAATGAGGTCCTGGTCCCACTTGTTGATTGCTGACCTTAATTCCTGAGCAATTGCTGTCTGATTTAGAAAATCCTTTCCTACATCTATATATTGTAAGTTACTGCCAATATTTTCTTTTAATAGTTTCTGCGTTCCCAGTTTCACACTGAGGTCTCTGATCCATTTAGAGTTGACTTTTGTGCAAGGTGAAAGATAAGGATCTAGTTTCATGCTTCTACAGGTGGAGATCCAGTTTTGCCAGCATCATTTGTTGAAGATGAAGATACTGTCTTTCCTCCATTGTGTGTTCTTGGCACCTTTGTAAAATATCAGGTGGCTGAAATTGCATGTATTCAGGTTTGGATCTTCAATGATGTTCCATTGATCTATGTGTCTGTTTTTGTGCCAGTACCATGCTGTTTTTATGACTATAGCTCTGTAGTATAGTTTGAGATCTAGTATCATAATCCCCCAAGCGCTGCTCTTTGTGCTCAGGGTTACTTTGGCTTATCCAGGGTCTTTTGTGCCTCCATATGAATTTAAGGATGGATTCTAAAAATAAAATTTTTAAAAAGCTGGAATCTCCTTCAATTATTTTATGGCTAAATTTATTAAAACAGGGCCTGACTTCCCTTTTAGCAACTCCAAGGATATTTATGAAGAGCCTAATCCTTTGTCAAAAGCTTCAAACCACCCATATGGACAGTCAGACTGGAGATCAGGGGAACTCAGAGTACTCACGTGCTGGTTACATTCCAAACCACAAAAGAAAGGACCTGTTATATCATTCATTTCCAAGTCAATGTAGGCCAATGCTCTCACAAAACACAATAAAAATGAATTACTATTAGCAAATAAAACAGGAGTGTACAGAAGCAAATCTAGGTTTTTATTAGGTTCAAAAATAAAATCATGTTTTAATAAGCATAATCAGAATATAAGAAAATTACCATAAGTATACAAGTTGTCAGCTGAAATGGTGCATATTAGACCATAAGCAGCATTTTACTAAGAATGAAAACTTTTGAGTGAAACAGTGCCAGCCCATAGCATACTCTAAATGCAGACTATGAACATTACAACTTCTTGTCCCCAACACTGGGTTTTGGTGGCATCAGTAAAGTAGTGTCACGTATCACAAATGTATGTGCACACATGTACATGTGAAGGTGTGGCTTATACATGTGCTTTTCATCTGAATGCATGTCTTTGTTCAAGTATATGTGCAGGTTTGTGTATGTACATGTGTGGGTGTTGGTGTGTGTAGGCATTGCACACAGGTGTAAGTGTGTGCAGGTATGTGTGTGTATAGATATATGTCTGTATAGGTACATATGCAAGGTATGGGAGGGGTTATGTGTGCGCAGGTATATGGTAATGACTTTTACAATATGGATGTACTCTGGACAAATAACTTTTACCTATCCTTGAAACATAATGTAAACAAGCTAACTAAGCTATTTGCTTCCTCTTGTGTCCTGGCATATGACCTAATCCCTCATGACCCTTCCTTGCCCTGAACCCAAAATAATAAATTAATGTGTATATCTATGCTTTACATATCAAAGCAATACACATAACACTTTTCTCATTGCAAACAATGAGAGAAATTGTTCTTGGTTGTATGTGTGGTGTTATAGGTCTAGGAATCAAAGAGCAATATTCTTCTAAGTCAGTTTTGCTTTTACTTCCCCATTTTATGCTAGATATTCTGTTTCTATAACACAAAGAGTGGGCCCTTGTTCTAGAGCACAGTTCCAAGAGAATTCTGAAGGAACAGGCTTTCAGCAGTTCAGTTCTCTTTTGGCCTTAAAATGGATGCTAAAAGTCAGGCTGTTTTTTATTAAAGCATAGCAGTAATGTGGCTTAGAAATGCCACACAGGCAGTATGTGTCAGAAGCATGTGTGTGCAGGTATGTGTGCAAGTGTGGGAAGGGTGTAAGTGTCCACAGGTGTGTGTAGGCAGGTGTGTGGGTATGTGCTGGGCATGTAGATGTATGCAAGTGAATGTATGCAGGTGTGCAGGTGTGTGCAGGTGTACGAAGATAAGAATGGATGCAACGGCCCTATGCTACCTCTTCAGTGAGCTCCCTTTGCAAAGATCTCCTTCCACATACTCTCTTAATATTTTATATGTAGAAGATGTGTTTTTAAGTGAAGCCCACATTTGAGACATAAAAGGCCTCCCTGTTCTCCATCACAGGGGAGAATAAACCCACTTCTCCACTTGTAGTAATTCCTGGACACCATCACAAAGCCTTCAGTTGAACAGAGTTTGAACCCTCACCAGAAGATGAAGGAGAATCCCATCTGCTTGCCCTGTTCTCCACCACTGCCACCATCTTGGGTTCCTCCAGGTTCTAGGCAGAATAATAAGCTAGGATTCTGCTGAGAGCCTGATTCCTACAAGGTGATCCTGAATTCTACCAGTGATGAGTTCATTAGCATTTGGGTCTAAATGAGCAGTGGTTAGTGACCTAAGTCATTAACATTTTAAGAGGCTTCATTCTGTAAGAGAAAATCAGCGCTGGAAATACAGCTCAGTGGTAGAGCACTTGCCTATCATGCATGAAGCCCTGAGTTCAATTCCCAGTACTGAAAAAGGATGAAAGAACTATGCTCTGATTATGTTTGAGAACAGTGCACTAGCCCCTCTGGGGGCCATGGTGACCTCATCCTGGCTCTCCAGTCTGACCATTCCCACTCCTCTGACAAATAAGCAGCAAGAATGCCAAATGTTTGATGGTGGAAGAAGAAAGAGAATGATGGCAGGGAGGAAGAACATGAAATCAGGGATGGCCAAAATAACCCTGGGCTCTGAAATCTCCCCTTCTTGAGCACACTGAGGGGCTAGGCATACACTTCAGAGCTGCAAAGCTCAGGGGAGATCACTTGGGGAGGGCCTCCATGCTCAAGTCCTGAAGGACCAGGAGAAAGTAAATGAGAACCGAGGGAGATGGGGAAGGCTGTTCCTAAAAAGGGAATCAGTCTCCCAGAGCCCAAACGCCTGGGACTCACAGCTCCGTGAGGTTTCCCATCCAACCTAGGCTCCATGGCAGAATGCCTGTCACTGCCCTCAGCGTGTCTCAGAGAAAGAAAGCCTGGAACACTTATTATCTTAGCAAATACATTTTATGTGGAGCGTTAGGATAATTTGTATCAATATAAGCACATCTCAGAAATTTACTGAAAATAAGCATAGGGGGAAATTCTTACCCTTACACACAGAGCATAGCTAACAACTGTTTGGATATATTTTCCTGTATTCCTTCATATGCATGCTTTATGAAGAAAACATGATCATAGAATTTTCACAGCTTTGGAATAATTTTTCACTGACCTTTGTTCAATAGCTAGTGCATTTTGCTCCTGTAAGTCTGCCACCCTGGTTCGTGAAGACAGCGCTGTTGGAGGCACTTGGGATTTGGACCAGAGACTGAAATGTCCTTTTGTCTTTCTACTGTCTGACTGGCTTCAGGCCAGGCTGAAGAGTAAATGCAAGAGAAATAAGTAGGTTATGCCCAGCAGCACCAACCTTCAGCAAGGAGACAGAAAAATCAGGCTAAAACAGCAAGTCCTAATAAGGCCATTACAACACGTAATTACCATTGTGAAGAAAACATTCCAGTGATGGATTGAGTGCCAGAAGGAGGTAATTGAAGCTAATACCAAGTCACAACATCTATAAAACATAAATTACTATCATAACTCCTAGATACAGTTTACCACATGTGATAACAGAATAAATCTGATTAAATAAATCTGAAGCCAAAAGTTAGCACTGGAGTGATTGCTATCATTGACACAGCTCATTTCTAGTTAACTGGTAATAAGACTGAAGTTCCACATAAAATACTAATGTGAGTGTAAGTCTGTCACAGAAAGGGAACAGGTTGGTGAGCTTCCCTATTGATTTATTACTTTATAAAACTTTCAAAAAGCACATTTAAAAATACTGTTCTGGACTCTCTGCTCCTCCCCATTCCAGAGACAGCTGCATCTTCTCATGCAGTGCCAGCCTCAGCCCTGAGACAGGACAGTGAAGTATGGAGTGAAAATATTTGGCCATATTGGGTAGCTGATCACCAGGGCTGCCTTCGACTCTGGCCAGGTAGATATTTTGCCATTAACGACTCTTTCATTGACCCCAACTAAATGGTCATACGTGTTTCCAGTATGATTCCACCTTCAGCAAATTCCACAGCACAGTCAAGGCTGAGAATGGGAAACTTGTCATCAATGTGAAGGCCATCTCTATCTTCCAGGAGCAATATTGGAGATCTTGCCAATATCAAGTGAAGTCGACTGATGTCTTCACTATTATGGATTAGGCTGGGGTTCACTTAGAGGGTAAAACCCAAAGTACTGTTTTCTCTTCCCCCTCTGCTGATGTCCCCATGTTTGTGATGGGTGTGAACCACAAGAAGTATAACGACTCATTCAAGAATGTCAGCAATGCCTCCGTCACCACCAACAGCTTGGACCCCCCCCCCCACCGGCCAAAGTTATCCATGACAATTTCAGCATTGTTGAGGGACTCGTGACTACAGTCCATGTCATCACCATCACCCAGACAACTGTGGATGGCCCTTCTGGGAAACTATGGTATGACTGTCATGGGGCTTCCCAGAACATCATCTCTGAATCCACTAGCACTGCCAAAGCTGTGGGCAAGGTCATTCCAGAGCTGACCAGGAATCTCATTGGCATATCCATGTTCCTACCTCCAGTGTGTCCATCATGGATCTGAACTGCATCCTTAAGAAAGATGTTAAATATGATGACATCAAAAAGGTGGTGAAGTAGGCATCAAAAGACCCCCTAAAGGGCATCCTGGGCTATACTGAGAACCAGGTCATATCCTGCAACTTTAACAGCAACACCCACTCTCCTAACTTTGACACGGGTTTATATTGTCCTCAAAGTACCATTTTGTCAAGCTCATTTCCTGGTATGACAAAGAATTTGGCTACAACAACAGGGTGGTAGACCTTGTGGTCCATGTGGCCTCCAAAGAGTAAGAAGCCCTAGACCACTCACCCCAGCAAGATGAAGAAAGAGGTTCTCAGCTGCTGGGCTTCCTACACTAACTCATCTCCCAACACACTATCTCCCTTCACAGTTTCCATCCCAGACTCTCAGAAGGGAGGAGCCTTAAGGAGTGCTAGTCTCTTGAATACCATCAAGACCAAAAAAAGAAGAGAAAAGAAAATACCATTTCTGGCCCCTTACCACACATCTGTGGTCAAGGTGCAGACCTTAGATCTCTGGGAAGCTGATTGGCACCTGCTTGATTAAGAGAGACAGAACATAAATCCCTGGTAGCCAAGAAGAACAAAGTTGTTTACATAAAATGCCTCTGTAATTTCTCCAAACATCCTCAGCAGGGCTGGCTGCTGGGCCTCACAACATGATGGAACAGCAGAGTAGTACTAGCCCAGGTCATCCTCACATGTCTGCTGGTCACTGCCTTCTCCTTTTCCCAGTCTTGTTCTGCTCATTATCTCAAACTTCCATCACATGGTAATTTCCTATTTATTTCCTTCTAATTGAAACTTTTTTAGTAATTTCATCATTGTTCACAACAATCCCACTTTTAAGAATTAATTTATTTAAATAATTTAATAACAAGCATCTATAAAATCTTATCCCAGTGGAACACCACGCTGCCATTGCTTAAACAAACCGTCCCATCCCTCTGTTCAGGGTCTATGCCAGCACCCTTGACTTCAACCAGATAAATATGTCCCTAAAAGTCAAGTCTAGTTTCTTAAAAGTTATTTGGGGATTGTCATCTTAGCACAATAAATTGCTAAAACCCATTCATACAGCTGTACATAGATGTCGTTCTTAGTTTGGGCTGTTGTGCAACCATGTATTACTTGACATATGATGATATGTATGTTTCAGATGATGTATATGTTTTAGATTTTGCCATCATATGAAACAGTTGGGTATCCCTGCCCAGGAGTTTCTTTAGGGTAAAATAATTCAATGTTCTCATTGATAACACTTGTTTGACTCATTT
Organism: Nannospalax galili; assembly: GCF_000622305.1. Lineage (NCBI taxonomy): Eukaryota > Metazoa > Chordata > Mammalia > Rodentia > Spalacidae > Nannospalax > Nannospalax galili. The sequence goes on along the minus strand of NW_008338260.1, from coordinate 745,935 downwards.
AAAAAATCTTTAGGGCCAGAGAGATAACCTTGGTATGTTAAGGCACTTGCTGCCAAGTTTAACAACCTCAGTTCAATCCCCAAGATAGCACATGACAGAAGAATAGAGCCAACTCCCATAAGTTATCTTCCTACCACACACACTCTGCTGTAGCACATATTCATACACACGTATACATACAATATGCAACAAATAAATGTTAAATAAAAGAATAAATAAATGCAAAACAATGAATAAGTGAATAAAAGAAGTCTTTTTGTACCTGGAGAAATGGATCGGTGATTAAGAGCACTTGCTGCTCTTGCAGAGGACCTGGGTTTGGTTCCAAGCACTGATGTGGCAGCTAACAACCAAGGAAGCACTTTGGAATGAAGTTGATGTCTTCATGTCTTTAATGGCACCACTTTCTTTTAAAGTCTTTTTCCTAGGAGTGGAATGAAAGATCTAGAGCCTTGGTCAACAGGACAATGTGCTGAAATAGCACCCCCCACACACAGTCCTTCTGTGTATTTAGGGAAAGGCCTGATTCCTGAGAAAATTAACCAAAAGGTGTGTGGGATGCTCTGAGCCCCATAGGGTGCAGGGGAGCAGCTGGTATAACCCTTTCCTTCCACTGGACCCTTTTACCTAGAGCTTTCAAAACAGTGATTTGAGATCATCTTGTGATCAGTGTTCCTATTCCAAAGTCAGCACAATTTGTTCTTGCTGTGAAGAGCCTTTAAAAACACTGGGCTCAAAGTTTTATCTTGACACGATTTAAACGCAATTTTGTTTTAACAGTAGATACACACCTCTAATAGAGACCTTGTCACAAAATCAGGCAACTTGCACTGAGATTTGAAAGAAATAGTTAGATTTTAGTTAGTTAAATCTTTCCATTCTAAAAACAGAGTGCACACTGCTTTGGTCATTTCAACAAGAAAAAAAAAAGAAAGGAAGAAAGTTCAACTTAGTGACAGGAAAATGAGCAGATAGAGTGCACCTGGGGAAAGTATTCCTTGGCTCACAAACCAGAAAATTCCAAGCTATGTTAGTATCTGAGAGGTCCAAGTTCAGAAACAGCAACTTGGCCTCTCTCAAATCTCACATTTTCTGAAGTAAAACACAAAGGAAGAAAGTGCACAGAGCATTAACGTCTAGCCTTCCTGTGGCCACTACCTTAATGCAGCCTGAGGATCATGCCTGAATCCCAGAAGCATGGACCCCTCTCAGAGACACTCAAGTTCTATACCAACAGGAGCTGCTGGCAAATTCCAGCACAGCAGTGCAGGTTTGTCTGGCTTTGGGCTCTGTACAGCAAGTAAAACAGCTCTTGGGCTCTCTGACTTCCTTGAGTGTGTGCAGGGAAGGCTGTGCCAAACCTCAGACCTCTGTCTTTCCAGCTGTAGCAGTGCTGGTGGCAGAAACCACAGCTGCCACTACACTGAGGTGGCATGCCTGGGCAGCCAGCAAGTTTGCATATTAAACCATACACTCTCCCTAGGGCCTTCAAAATCTAATTAGTCCAGGTGGAGTAAAGGGATGAAACCCTGGGCTGCTCTAAAATTCATGCAATCAAAAGGTACCAGCAGGATCAGCAGGCCTCTCTGGACACATGGAGATGGTACCGCAGTTCAGATCACCCCTGAAAGCCCTGCCTCCTTCTCTTCTATGATACACACTGGTGAACTGCAGCCTATCAGCTCTGTCTATAACTTATCTTAGTTTCACAGAAAATGTTCACACATGTCTCTTGCTTATCATTCCTATATTGTCTCAGGACTGGCTTCTGTTGATTACCAATCCTACCCCAACCCCCAAGAACTAGATATTTTTCCCAGTCTCTGGTTCATTGTATAATTTTGAATGATACCCTCAGCACATTAGGTTATAAGGTATGGGTTCTGTTAGAATCCTCTAGAGACATTTTTTTATATTTCATTAGGCAAAATCTTGGTTAACTCAGACCCAAATTTCCATCTGCCTTACAGACAGGTCAGTCAGTTCATTTGTCAAAGCCCAGGTTGTTTGTGTAAGCATACACATGACAAGCCTTCATATACAGTATTTTAATTATTTCCAAGTTACAAATGTTTCCAATGCCTTCTTTGACTTGTTCTGATTAAAAGGTACATTTATTTTAACTGTGATTATAGATACTTCAAGAAGTACACAAAAGCAAGAAAACAGAGCTGAGAAGTTCCATCACTGGCATCAGTATCTACCAAGGTAAAATGAGCTTGTCTATCTGTACACATTCCACTAGTGATTTTTAAATAGATTCCAATAACTGATCAAGTCCACCCAGAATCATTTCAGGATGTATCATTAAAAGACAAGAACTCTTTTAAAAATATAACTATACCTTATCCTCCTGAAGCTCAAGGATCATTGTGGAAGAGAGGGGCAGAAAGATTTTAAGAGCCAGAGGTAGTAGATGAATACAAGGAAACTATGTTTTCCAGACCCAACAGGGCAATTACAGAAATGATCCCACAGTGCATGTGAGAGCAGGCGCAAGACCTGCACAAGCCAAACCGAACAAAAACCCAGCATGAAGGTAGGAGGTAAGCAAGAAGCCTAAGCCCTAGTTGGTAATTGATAGCCACTAGGAGAGGAAGACTATTTTCTTTAAGGGTATGATTCTGGGTGAGTTGACCAGGCTCCAGGGTATAGAACCACATCCAAGAGAACTTGGGGAACATAAATTAGACTCAATAGGCCTTTTTAAAAAAAACAATAAGCCAGGCATGCCTTTAATCCCAGCACTCAGGGGACAGAAGCAGATAGTTTTCTGTGAGAGCAAGGCCAACCTAGTCTACAGAGCCAGTGTCAGGTCAGTTAGAGCTACTAGGGAGACTATGTCTCAAAAACAAAACAAAACAAAACAAAACAAAAATAATAAAGGACATCAAATCGGGGGAGGTAAGTTAGATGATGGTGGATCTCAGAGGCGATAGAGGAGAGGGTTTGACTATGATCAAAATAAATTGTATGAAAATCTCAAAGAATCAGTAAAAATATTATTTTTAAAATATATAACTGCAACAATATATAATAATACATATCTACAAAAGTTAAAAATGAAAATTCATTAAACCCAGAAAATATCAAGGTGGCACATAAGTATATTTCTTAATTTCTAAGTGAAAAGGGATTTTGTAACTCTACTTTTCCCTCAGTTATTATATATAACTCAAGAGAACTATTGTCAGGGATATTTCATATTCTTTCAGTCGTTCTGAATCAGTCTAACACCTTTCATCGATCAAAACATGCCAATTTTGGGTTAATGTTGCATGTGTACTTGAAAAAACTGTGTGATCTCATGTTTTAGGGCATATTTCTCATATACCAGGTCTAATATATTAAACTATGCCCTGATTTTTTTAGATAGTTATTCTACCAGGTACTGAAGGAGGTAGAAGATATTTCCTATTATTATCCTTTCAACTCCACCCAATTTTTTCTTTGAATATTTGAAGCCTCTGGGCATACCTGTTAGAGACTACCTCAATTAGATTAGAATCTGGACATTCCTGTGAGGAATGATCTAGGTTATTTAGATTAATTGAGGTGGGATAATACACCCTAACTAGGGGCAACACTGTTCCATGGGCTGGAATCCTGAACTAAATAAAAGGGATAAAGAGAGCTGAGAACTAGCATTGATTTCTCCCTGCTTCTTGACTGTGGACACAATGGGACCAACTGCCTCAAGCTCCTGCCACCATGATTTTCCCAACATGGTAGGCTATGCCCTGAAACTGTGAGCCAAATAAAACCTTACTTGTTTAAGTTGCTTTGATCACAGCATTTCATCACAGCAAGAAGAAAAGTAACTAATAAAGAAAACTGGTACTGAGAAATGAGGCCATTGCTACGACAAACCTCATCATGTGGTTCTTAAGCCTTTGGAACTGGTTTATAAGAGGGAAATGGAAGAGTTAGAAATGTTGTAGCCTTAGATAATGTAAGGGGCACTTAATGGGCCATTCTGGTCTAAGCATAGAAGACCAGAACACTGACAGAAACTTAGAAAGTAGAGGGCTGGTTCACAAAGCTTCAGAATGGAATGAGGACTCTATTGGAAACTTGGCTCCAGGTTATTCCTACATTCTGGCAAAGAATTTGGCTGAATTCTTCCCGTATCTTGAGAAGTTGTGTGAGGAGGAATTCAAAAGTAATGAACTAATTTCTTTGACAGAGGGTTGGACAGCATGGCATTCAGGCTGTGACATGACTGATGTTCATTGCTCTTATTCATCTACAGTGAGAGAGAAAAGTTATGGAAAATGTGAAGTTTGATGAAGAAAGCTGAGTTAGTAAGTTAAAACACTTGTGGATAAGAAGTGTGCAGTGACAAAGCATCTGTAATTGTTAAAGAGAAACCTTACTCCCTTCACTGATACAACAGGAAAGGTGACCTGAAGGCAAGACCCCACCCACCAAAGGCTCCACCTTATGAAAATGTAAATTTATTTAAAAGAGAAAGCCTGGACATGAGAATGCCACTGAAGAGCATCCCTGCTCCAAAGCAATTGCCTCAGAAAGTGATTTTGCAGATTCAGCTCACCAAAGAATACAAAGATTGCTATAGCTGTGGTCTAGAGTCAGGCTCAGTCTCAAGCTGTCATCAGAACTTGACAGCATTGTCCATATGGTACTGGCTTTGTAGGCATGAAAGATTCAAAATGGAGGGGGTCATGAACTCTTGCTCCATGGTTTCAGAAAGCCACCGAGGCCACAGGTAGCATGATAAGAATTACAGCAAGGAGGCCCTGAGAAGCCACGGAATAAAGCTATGACTAAGTTGCAATTAATTCTCCAGGATATTGGAGATGCCAGGAGGACCATGGGATGTCTGCCTAGGAAATCTGCAAGCATAAAACTAAGCTGGCTCAAGGGATGGGCTGTATGTGCTACAGGCAACAAAGCTGGAGTGGTGGGGCTACCCAAACCCTTTGGAATCTAGATGATGGTCATGGCATCCAGATGCTCAACACACAGCTACAGGATTTGGTGGATTTTTCTGCTGGATTTTGGTCTTGCATTGATCCTATAATTCCTTGCTATATCCCCCATTATTCCCTTTTAGAATTGGAGTATTTATTCTGTGCTACTGTATATTGTAACTGTGTAACCTTTTTTTAAATGTTATTGGGACTCACAGTTGAAAGACTGGCTGAGGAGAATGCCTAACTCAGCCTCCATGGGGTGAGCTTCTCAAATCTTGCCATGCCCATCCCCCTGCTTTGGGGCCATCTGCAGTCCCTCCCACTGCTCCAGGGCTTAGGCTTCCCTGATGACTAGTAGGGACTGCTTCCTTCTCCCATTTCCTCCCCTTGGACCTTGGCACTATCCATCTGGGGCTTCTGAAGTGCTCCTAACTAAAGAGTGCCACTTTGCCCTCCTGAAGAGCTCCTGAGTAGCCTGACTAGAGTCAACTGGTCCCTCCAATATAAAATCAAAAGAGAAAATCTGAAGCCTAGACTAACCAGCTTTTCACACCAAATCAGAAAGCAACCAAGGTACATCAATAATACAAACAGAATCAGATTTCAGCTCAAAAAGACTTGAGTTTCATACCAGAACCACAAACAACAAAAGGAATCCACATGCTAAAACCACAATGAAAAAATAATAATATGAAAAACCAAAATAATATGTTCCCATCAAACGCCACCAGTCCTATAGAAGAGTTCTACAGTGAGAAGCCCCTAGAGATAACCCAGGGCACAGAATTTAAAAGAATAATCAACATGATTAAAGAAGTCAATGAATGTAAAGAACACACAAACAACTCAAAGAACTAAAAGAAGATAGGGATAAACTTTTGACTAAAGTCACAAAAGAGCTAGAAATATTGAAGAAAACAGGCTGAAATGAAGAAGGAAGTGAAAAACTCAATAAGCCAATTTGAAATGACAGGAGACAGCCTCACCAACAGAATGAATGAAATGGAAAACAGAATAACAAGATTGGATGATAAAGTTGAAGAATTGGACCATTCAAGCAAAGAACATGAAAAATTAAATTTAAAAAACAGGAAAGGAATGTGCAGGAAATGTGGGACATCATGAAAAGACCAAATTTAAGTATCATAGCAGAGAATAAGGATTAGAGAAGAAAATTTCCCCAAATTAAGGAAATACATATCCATGCAAGTATAAGAAGCACACAGAGCACCAAATAGACAGGGTGACAAAAGAAACTACCCATGGCATATCATAGTAAAAACACTAAACAACAGAACTAAACCATACAGAACAAAAAAGGGTTCTGAAAGCTGCAAGAGAAAAACAACATCATATATAAAGGAAAACCCACCAGAATTATAGCTGACTTTTCAAAGCAAACTATAAAAGCCAGAAGAACCTGAACCAAAGTATTCCCAGTTCTAAATGACTATAGATGCCAACTCAGACTACTTTACCCAGCAAAACTATTACAGTTGAAGGGGAAGTAAAAATCTACCATGACACGAACATGCTAAAAGAATTCATGCCTACCAAAAGCAGCAGTTCAAAGAATAATGAAAGCAATACAAAGGACTGAAGAAAAGAAAGACTATACAAAAGAGGCAACAGAAAGAAGCTAAATGAAGTATAATTGTGGAAAAACAAAATTAGACTAAGAATACAAACAGAAATTAAAATGAGGGTAACAAATACACATCTTTCAATAACATAAGTATCAGTAGCCTGAACTCCCCGGTCAAAAGATATAGGCTATTTGAATGGATTAAGAAACAAAATCCATCTTTTTGTTGTCTGCAAGAGACTCATCTCACCTTCAGGGATAGGCAGTACCTTAAGGTGAAGGGATGGAAAACAATATTCCAAGCAAACTGCACTAAGAAACAAGCAGGAGTTGCAATTATAATAGCTGACAAAGTAGACTTCTGTTGATGCAAAAGCATAACTCTCACCTCAAAGAGAATAAGAGACAGTTTATTCTAGAACCAAATATGAGGGACCATGGCCCAGGAACACAGATTCAGGTTACCCCAAATTCCATGTTCCAGTGTGGTAACAATCGTCTTACTTTTTTATAGGAACAGGAAAAAGAAGTCATAAATCAATACACTTTTCAAATACATTGGAGGATACATTCAGTAGGTGGGTTGCGGCAAAGTGGAAGGGTTCTTACTATAGGTCTCAGATGCTATCTGATGACATTCTTAGCTTTTGGATTAGTGAGACCTGGTGGTCTGCTAAGTTAATACCTTCTAAAAGATTTTTATCTGTTAGTCATAGGATGTTAGATCAGTAACAGAGGTGGGTAAGGAGTGGCTGTTCAGGGGGCTAAAGATGTCCCAACATAAATGGTAATTAGACTCTGGACCTGCAACATTCCAAACTCTCCACAGTCTCCTGAGCGATAATCAGTTGGTCAGCCTTGCAGGAAGTTCAGTCCAAGGTGCAGGAGTTCTTTCAGGGAACTTTTCTTTCACACTTCAAACTAAAACTAATCAGAAGAGACAAAGAGGGTCACTTAATTCGGATCAAAGGAACAACTGACCAACAAGACACTGCAATCATGAACACATATGCACCAAACCATGGTACACCCAATTTCATAAAAGTAGTACTACAAGACTTTAAGATACAGAGTAAACTAACTCAGTAACAGTAGTATACTTCAGAACTCCACTATGTCCAACAAATAGGTAAACTAGACAAAGAATAAACAGAGAGACATCTGAATTAAATGATACCATACATCAAATGAACTTAACAGACATCTATCAAATATTCCACCCAAGCACCAAAGAAGGTACTTTCATTCAGCAACCCATAGAAGTTTCTCTAAAATTGACTACATACTAGAGCACAAAAAACACCAAAAAGTACAAAAAAATTGAAATAATTCCATGCATTTTATCAGACCACAATGCAATAAGGCATAAATTAAACACAAAAAAGCTCTAGTAACTACACAAACTCATAGAGATTAAACAACACACACCTGAATAATGAATGGGTCAATGAAGAAATTAAGAAGGAAATAAATATATTTCTGGAACTAAAGGAAAAGGATAATACAACACAACAAAACCCCTGGACACTTTAAAAGCAGTTCTAAGAGGGAAGTTTAAAGTTACAAGTGCCTACATTTAAAAAATCAGGGTATGCCTTGACTCCCACAACCTCATTCACCCTCCCAGCTCCTCCATCCCATCTCTCCTCCTACTGTGGGCACTGGCCTATTTCTTCTCTTGGCACCCCAGACCTCTGAGCTGCCCTCTTGGCTTGGAATCCCCACTGCTTCCTAACCTTTGGAACCCGGACCAACCCAATTCTTCACTCTAGTCCCCTGAAGCCTTCAAAGCCTGTTCCCTCCCCAACCTCACCTTTGCATACCTGAGACCAACCTTCATCCCCCGCTGTCCCACCCCCAACCTGGATTCCAGAGACCAGCCTCCTTCCCTGACTGCCTGACAGTCTTGAATCCTACCTCTATCTAGCAATCCTTCCAAATTGTACTGTGCCTGCTGACTAGAGGGATTGAGATCTCAGGAGAAAGCCTGAGAGCATCTGACCCTCATCCAACTTGGGCCTCTTTGGGAACTACTGAGCGAAGCAGACCTAAACTCAATGAAAGAAGGCTTGAGTCTCACACGAGAATCAGAAACTACAAAAGAAATCTACATGTCAAAGTCACAGCGAAAAATAATGACATGAAAAACCCAAATAATATATAGCCACCAAGTATCAACAGTCCTGTAGAGGAGTACAATGAGAACCCCCTAGAGATAAGACAGGACATGGAATTCAAAAGAACAATTAGAAACCTGATAAAAGAATTCAGTGAATTTGAAGAACACAAAGAAATCAAAGAACTGAAAGAAGTTAGGGATAAACTTCTGAATGAATTCAGAAAAGAGAAATATTGAAGAATGCTCAGGCTGAAATGAAGAAGGAAGTGAAACACTCAGTAAGCCAATTAGAAATGACAGGAGAAAGCCTCACCAATAGGATGAATGAAATGGAAAACAGAATAT
>NW_008338260.1:693750-736930 GCF_000622305.1 Nannospalax galili | reverse complement strand
ATGGAAAATTTTTAAATACACAGAAATAGTACATGCAGGAAATGTGGGACACTATGAGGAGACCAAATTTATGCATCATAGGCACACAGGAAGGAGAAGAAATTCAGGCCAATGGCATTGACCAGATCTTCAACAGGGTTGCAGAAGAAAATTTCCCTGAATTAAAGAAAGACATGTCCATACAAATACAAGAAGCACATAAAACACCAAACTGGCAGGAAAAAAAAATTCTCCACAGTACATCATAGTAAAAACACTAAACATACAGAACAAAGAGACAATACTGAAAGCTGCAAAAGAAAAACAAGTCACATATAAAGGAAAACCCATCAGAATGACAGCTGACTTTCGGTGCAAACTATGAAAGCCAGAAGAGCCTGGACCAAAGTATTCCCAGTTCTAAATGACCACAAATGCCAACCCAGATTACTTTACCCAGCCAAAATGTCTATTATAGTTGAAGGGGAAAGAAAAATCTTCCACGACATAAATAGGCTGAAAGAATTCATGTCCACAAAACCAGTCCTTCAGAGAGCTCTTGAAGCAGTACAAAGAGCTGAAGAAAGGAACCTCTATACCCAAAGGGTAACAGAAAGAAACTTAATGAAGGTGTATAACTGTGGAAACTCACAGTTACACCAAGAATACGAACAGAAATCAAAACAACAGGAATCAATATACATCTTTCATTAATAACTTTAAACATCAATGGACTGAACTCCCCAGTCAAAAGACTAGATGAATGGATTAAGAAAAAAAAAACTTTTTGTTGTCTGCAAGAAACCCATTTCACTTTCAAGAACAGACAGTACATGAGGAGAAAGGATGGAAAAAAATATTCCAAGCAAATGGTATGAAGAAAAAAGAGGGAGTTACAATTCTAATATCTGACAAAGTAGACTTCAAACTAAAACTAATCAGAAGAGATAAAGAGGGCCACTTCACTCTGATCAAAGGAACAATTGAACAAGAAGATATTACAATCATGAACATATATTCACCAAACTCTGGTGCATCCAACTTCATAAAAACAGTACTAGAGGACTTTAAGACCCAGATTAATACCAACTCATTAATAATAGGGCACTTCAATACCCCATTGTCTCCACTAGATAGGTCAACAGGACAGAGAATTAACAGAGAGACATATGAATTTAACAATGCCATACATCAAATGGGCCTAACAGACATCTACTGAATATTCCACCCAAGCACCAAAGAATGTATTTTCTATTCAGTGCCCCACGGAACTTTCTCCAAAATCAGTCACATACTGGGGCACAAAACCAGCCTCAACGAATACAAAAAGATTGAAATAATTCCATGCATTCTATCAGACCACACTACAATAAAGCTTAAAATCAACACCAGAAGAAACCCTAGTAACTGTATGAACACATGGAGATTAAACAAAACACTGCTAAATGATGAATGGGTCAAAGAAGAACTTAAGAAAGAAATAAAAGTATTCCTGAAGCCAAAAGAAAAGGACAAAAGAACACAACAAAACCTCTGGGACACGTTGAAAACAGTCCTTAAAGGGAAGTTTATAGCTCTAAGTGCCTACATCAAAAAATCAGAAAGAACACAAATACATGACTTAACATTGCAACTCAAGACACTTGAAAAGCAACAACAAATGAAGTCCAAACCCAATAGACAAGAAGAAATAACAAAAATCAGAGCAGAAATTATTGAAATAGAAACAAAGAAAACAGTACAATACAAAGAATCAACAATACCAAGAGCTGGTTCTTTGAAAAGATAAACAAAATTGACCGACCGCTAGCCCAATTAACCAAAAGAAGGAAAGAGCACCTCCAAATTACAAAATCAGAGATGAAAGGGGAAACATCACAACAGACACCAGAAAGATACAGAACATTATAAGGGACTACTTTAAAAACCTATATGCACTAAATTTGAAAACCTAAAAGAAATGGACAGATATCTAAAAGCATGGGAATCACCAAACTAAACCAAGAACAGATCAAAAGCTTAAACAAACTCATAACACATAAGGAAATTGAAACAGTAATGCAAAACCTCCCAGCTAAAAAAGCCCAGGACCAGATGGATTTACAGCAGAATTCTGCCAGACATTTAAAGAAGAGCTATATCCAATACTACTTAATTTATTCAAAAAGATAGAAAGGAAGGGAGAACTTCCAAATTCCTTCTATGAATCCAACATCACTCTAATACCAAAACCTGGTAAAGATACAACCAAAAAAGAAAACTATAGACCCATATCCTTAATGAACATAGATGCAAAAATTCTTAACAAAATACTTGCAAATCGCATACAGATACACATCAAAAAGATCATCCACCATGATCAAGTCAGCTTTATTCCAGAGATGCAGGGATGGTTCAAAATATGTAAGTCAATAAATGTTAAAATCATATAAATGGACCCAAAGACAAGAATCACATGGTCATCTCAATAGATGCAGAGAAAACCTTTGACAAAACTCAACATGCATTCATGTTCAAAATCCGAGAGGGACATGGACTGGATGAAACATACTTCAACATAATTAAAGCCATATACAAGAAACCCATGCCCAACATCATTCTAAATGGAGAAAAACTGGAAGCATTCCCATTAAAATCAGGAACCAGACAAGACTGTCCACTATCTCCACTCCTTTTTAAAATAGTGCTTGAAAATCTTGCAAGAGCAATAAGAAACGAGAATGAAATTAAAGGAGTAATAATTGGAAAAGAAGAGATCAAATTACCCCTTTTTGCAAATGATATGATATTATATCTAAGAAATGCCAAAAATTCCACCAGAAAATTCCTACAAGTGGTTAACACTTTCAAAGTGGCTGGTTACAAAATTAATCTACAAAAGCCTGTAGCCTTTCTATATACCAATAACAAGAAATCAGAGAAAGAGTATATGGAACCATTCACTTTCACGAGAACCTCAAAAAAAAAAAATCTTGGAATAAACCTGATGAAAGACATTAAAGACCTCTAAAATGAAAATTTTAAATCTTTAAAGAAAGAGATTGAGGAACACACCAGAAGATGGAAGGACATCTCATGCTCATGGATTGAAAGAATTAATATTGAGAAAATGACAATCCTACCAAAAGCCATTTATAGATTCAATGCAATGCCAATCAAAATCCCCATGACTTCACAGAATTGGAAAAAATCATCCTAAGATTCATATGGAAGCACAAAAAAACTTGAATAGCCAAAGCAACCCTGAGCACTAAGAGCAATGCTGGGGTGCGGGGACTACTATACTAGATTGTAAACTATATTACAGAGCTCTAGCCATAAAAGCAACATGGTACTGGCACAAAAATAGACCTGTAGATCAATGGAACAAAACTGAAGAACCAAGTATGAGTACATGCAATTTTAGCCACCTGATATTTGACAAAGGGGCCAAGAACATTCAGTGGAGGACAGAGCATGTTCAACAAATGGTGCTGGCAAAACTGGATCTCTACCTGTAGAAGAATGAAACTAAACCCCCATCTTTGACCTTACACAAAAGTCAACTCCAAATGGATCGAAGACCTCAATGTGAAGCCTGAAACTCCAAAACTGTTAGAAGAAAACATAGGCAATAACCTATAAGATTTGGTGTAGGAAAGGATTTTCTAAACCAGACATCAACTGCTCAGTAAATAAGGTCAAAAATCAATAAATGGGACCTCACTAAACTAAAAAGATTCTGTACATCAAAAGAAGCAACCAAGGAAGTGAAGAGAAAACCCACAGAATGGGAGAAAAATCTTCACCAGCAACATATCTAACAGAGATTTAACATCCAGAATATATAAATAATTCAAAAAACAAAGAATCAAGAAAGAAGTAACCCAATTAAAAGATGGGCTACGGAGCTATACAGAGAGTTCTCAAAAGAAGAAATAAAGACAGCTAAGAAGCATCTTAACAGATGTTCAACATCATTAGTAATTAGGGAAATGCAAATTAAAACCACTTTAAGATTTCATCTTTCCCCAGTCAGACTAGCTAAGATCAAGAGAACAAATGATACCAAATGTTGGAGAGGATGTGGGGAAAGGGGAACACTCATCCACTGCTGGTGGGGCTGCAAACTTGTTCAACCCCTATGGAAAGCAGTGTGGAGAACCCTTAAAAAACTAAAAATGAACTTACCATTTGATCCAGTTATACCACTCCTTGGCATATACCCAAAGAACTCATCCTATTGTAGAGAACTTGTACGTCCATGTTTGTTGTTGCTCTTTTCACAATAGCTAAGAGATGGAAGCAACCTAAGTGTCCCTCAATTGATGAGTGGTTAATGAAAATGTGGCACACTTATATGATGGAGTTCTACTCAGCAGTAAAGAAAGATGGAATCATGAAATTTGTAGGTAAATGGATGGAACTAGAAACCATTATACTAAGTGAAGTAACACAGACTCAGAAAAACAAATGATGTATGTTCTCCCTCATATTTGGATCCTAGCACCAAATCCTTATAAGTGAGTATGTATCCAGACATAACTACAGGAACCAGGATAATGAAAAGGGACCAGGGAGGTAAAGAAAGAATCAGAGAGAGAAGAACAGTAGGAAATAGGTGTTACTAACGGAGATATGGATAGCAATTGGGTTATTTAAATGGGAGGGGAAAGGGAGGGTTATACAAGGAACCTTGAAGGTAAAGAGAAAGAAGGAGCTCAAGAGAGGTGGGACCATAGGAGAAGGGTATTATTAAGGGAGAAATGGGAAAAATGAGGGCACTTTAAATGTGGAAACCATGGTAGAAGGGTTAGACAGTGAGAGATAAATAATTCCTAGCTCATTTTAAAAAACCAGAAGGAACCATATTAGTCCAACAACCTGACAAATTATACATACAGCTAGTTCAAGGAACAAAATATGTGTCTAGTCTAGGTTTATCTGAGAACATTTGGATTTTGCCCAAGCTTTATCTACATAGTGCATGGTAATTAAAGTACCAGACTGGTTGAAATAACTTTCTTGGATGTTTAACAACATACTTTGAGGCCTATACTAATCTGGTCAGAGGGACATAAAGGACAGTTTTTGCTCCTTGCCCTCCAAGGTCAACAAAGTTCCAGGGGACTATGGAGTATCTCTCAAAATGTTCTACAACTGTAGCAAGTCACCTGTCCTCTTGTTCAGGGAGGCCATGAAGACCCCACCAGATGGACTTGAACCAGTGTCCAGTCTACAAAGAGGAGAGTCAACACACAGGAAATATTTCCTCCATGCTTCCAAGTGAAGCCAGCCATGGTCAAGCAGGACCTTTGACTTATCTTCACAAAGACGAAACTGGTAAAAGAAAGGAGCCAGGGGCTCCTCCCAAGCCCATGTTACCCCTGAGGAACAGATCCTTGAACGGCCTTAAGAGTAAAAATAAATTGGTTTATTTGGGCCAACTGTATGTCCTTAAACACCCAAAAGGAAAGTATAACCAATGATGAAAGTGATCAGCATATTTCTTTAAGAGTCCATGTATATAGCTAAAGACTATATAATAAGAAACAATGCCAGACAGGAGATACCTTCCTTTGAGTTATTGGTCAGGGTAGCCCAAGAGACTCCCAGACAGTAACCCAGCATAGAACTGGGAAAATGAACAGCAGACCCAAATCTTATTTAAAGGAGTGTTGGCAACTAATTGCTGATAGATGAGGAAGATCTCATCTTCCTAAAACAAGGGACTCCAGCTAGGCTGACTAGGCTCAGCAGATGGACTTGCAGTGGGGAATGGCTGGGGTGCTGACAACACAGTGGACAGTAACAGGGATGACAGAGTAAATGGGCTCCAGTGGGGGTGGGGCTATGGGAGGGTGCCACTTGGGATGTGGGTATAAAGATCAAGAAGATTGTTTGGTATGTTCTGTATGAAATACACAAAAAAATAAAAATCACTATAAAGCAGTAATGAAAAAAAAAGAAAATAGTGCTTAGTGTTTTAAACTAAAAAAAAAAAAGAATTATGTTTATTGAGCCTGTACATAATTAATGCATTGTCAAATTCCAGAAATATGTATCTAGTTTTTAAACAAATTTTGTATAATTATACTTATTTATTTATTTTGTAGTTTTTGTAGGCATTA
Source organism: Nannospalax galili (assembly GCF_000622305.1). Classification (NCBI taxonomy): domain Eukaryota; kingdom Metazoa; phylum Chordata; class Mammalia; order Rodentia; family Spalacidae; genus Nannospalax; species Nannospalax galili. The sequence goes on along the minus strand of NW_008338260.1, from coordinate 730,841 downwards.
CATTCTGGTTGATCAGCTGTTGTAATCCAGGTTTCATGCTTCAGGTCTTTATATAATATCATCTGATTGAATTTTTTGCAGAAGGGTTTTCTTGTTTTCTTGGTGGCTCAGCTAAAATCAGTGAGTGGAAAATGTTCTCAGATTGGTTTTAAAGTTACCTAATAAATCCTGTATAACCTAAAAAAATAAAATTTAAATTTAAAAATTTAAAAATCAGAAAGAATACACCAGGTATAGTAGCACACACCTTTAATCCCAGGACTCAGGAAGCAGAGGCAGTCAGATCTCTGTGAGTTCAAGGCCAGCCTGGTCTACATAATAAGTTCCAGGCCAGCTGGGGCTACAGGGAGACCCTGACTCAAAAAGACCAAAAAAAAAAAAAAATCACAAAAAGAGCACAAATAAATGTCTTAACATTGCAACATTGCAACCAAAGATTCTGTAAAAGCAAGAACAAATGAAACTCAAAACAAGCAGATGAGCAGAAATAACAAAAATTAGAGCAGACATCAATGAAATAGAAACAAAGAAAACAATACAAAAAAAATCAATGAATCTAAGAGTTGGTTCTTTGAAAACAACCAAAAGAAAGAAAGAGAAAATAAAAATCAACAAAATCAGAGATAAAAGAAGAAACATTACTTCAGACACTGAAAAGATCTAGAATATTCTAAGGGAATACTTTTAAAACATACTCTCTTAAATTTGAAAACCGAAAAAAAAAGAATGAATATCTAAATTCCTGGGACCCAGCAAAGCTAAATCAAGAAGAGATCAATAGCTTAAAAAGACCCATAATAAATAAGGAAATTGATATAGTAATACAAAACCTCCAGAATAAAAAAAAAAAACCCAGACCCAGATAGATTCACAGAAGAATTCTACCAGAAATTTAATGAAGCTCTACAACCAAAACTTCTTAAATTATTCAAAAAACTAGAAACAGGAAGAATTCCAAACTCCTTCCATGATGCCAGTATTACTCTAATACCCAAACCAGGTAAAGACAAAACAATAAAGAAAACTATAGTCCCATATCCTTAATGAACATAGATGCAGAGATACTCAACAAAATACAAATAACATACAGACACACATCAAAGTCGACTTTATTTCAGAGACACAGGGATGGTTCAATATACCTAAGTCAATACATTTAATAAATCATATTAATAGACTTAAAGACAAAAATCACATGGTCATCTCAATGACACAGAAAAAGTCTTTGACAAAATCCAATATGCATTGATGGTAAAAATCCTAGAGGGAATTGGACTGGAGGGAACATAACTCAATATGGTCAAATCTATACACAACAATCTCATGGCCAACCTCATTCAAAATGGAGAAAAACTGGAAGCATTCCCATTAAAATCAGGATCCAAACAAGGCTGTCCACTATCTCCACTCCTTTTCAAGAGTTTCTTGAAACTCTTGCTACAGCAATAAGACAAAAGAAGGAAATGAAAGGAGTACCATTTGGAAAAGAAGAGGTCAAAGTGTTCCTATTTACAGATGATGATATTATACATGAGAGATCCCAAAAATTCCACCAGAAAACTCCCAGAAATGATCAACACTTTCAGCAAAATATCAGGTTACAAGATCAATCTATGAAAATCAGTACCTTTTCTATATGTCAATAACAAGCAATGGGAAAAAGAATTCATGGAAACAGTTCCATTCACAATAACGTCAAAATAATAAAATATCTAAGAAAAGACATCAAAATTTTCTGCAGCAAAAATTTAATCCTTAAGGAAAGAAACTGAGGAGAACACAAGGAGATAGAAAGACCTCCCATGCTCATGGATTTGTAGAATTAATATTGTGAAGATGACCATCCTACCAAAAGCAATTTATAGATGCAATGTAATTCCAAGAAAAATACCTATGACATTCTTCACATAATTAGAAAAATATCTTAAAACTCATATGGAATCACAAAAGAGTCTGGATAGCCAAAGCAATCTTGAGCACAAAGAGCAATGTTGAAGGGACTGCTGTACCAGATCTCAAACTATATTACAAAGCTATAGTCATAAAAACCTCATAGTACTGGCACAAAAACAGACACATGTCAATATAACATAACTGAAGACCCAAAAGTGAGCACATGCAATTTCTGCCACATGATATTTCAAAAGTGCCAAGACCACACAATGAGGAAAGAGTATTTTCAACAAATGGTGCTGGCAAAAATGGATCTCCATCTGTAGAAGAATGAAAGTACACCCTTATCTTTCTCTTTGCAGAAAAGTCAATTCCAAATGGATCAAAGACTTCATGTGAAACCTGGACCTCTGAAACTGTTAGAAGAAACATGGGCAGTACCCTATAATATATGGGTGTAGAAAAGAACTTTCTAAATTGGACATCAATTTCTTAAGAATTAAGGTCAATTATCAACAAGCAGGACCTCATTGAGCTAAAAAAAAGCTTCTGCACATCGAAAGAAACAACCAAGGAAGTGAAGGGTGGGAAAAAAATCTTCACCAGTGACACATTTGACAGAGGTTTAAAATCCAGAATACACCAAGAATTCAAAAACAAAGAATCAAGAAAACCAGTGACCCAATTAAACGATGGGCTACGAATATGAACAGAGAGTTCTCAGAAGAAATAAAGATGACTAAGAAATACCTTAAAAGTGTTCAATATGCTTAGTAATTAGGGAAATGCAAATTGAAACCACTTTAAGACTTCATCTTACTCCAGTCAAACTGGCTAGGATCAAGAGAACTGCTGGTGGGATTGCAAATTCATTCAACCACTATGGAAGCATTATGGAGAACTTTTTTTTTTAACTTTTAAAAACCTTTTTTTCAGTGTATTATAGCTCATACAGAATATCTCAAACAATCTAAATCATCTTTATAGCCCCATCCCCACCAGCACCCTCCCATAGTCCCCCACTGGAACCCATATGCTCTGCCCTGGGTGTTAAGGCCCACTGTGTCAAGTCAGTGTCCCCAGACATTCCCCAGTATAAGTCCATTCACTTGCAGTTTAGTCAGATCCCTCTCATCTATTGATCCAAACACCTATCATTTTCTTTTTTTTAACAGAGTACAGAGGTGGGGGTTATTTACAGAGGAGTGGGTGCCCCCCATTTACAGTTGCACTGGAAAGTCCACACTCAAATATAGATCCTGTGACTTTCCGACAGCCACAGAAAATTGTGAGAGAGATGCCTCCTGGCATTCTCGGCTTATATATCCTGAACCCCTCCACCACATGCAGCTAAGGTCAACTGATTGGGTGGGTGGAAAGGGTAACTGACTCCCCCCTCAACTCCTTGATGAACGTGGGAGGAGGTGTGACTACAGCTTGCCAGCATAGTGGTCAGAGTATACTTCTAGTTAACCCTCCACCCCTTCCTCCAGCTCTTACATTCTTTCCACCAACCTCTTCCAAAAAAGTCCCTGAGCCTTGGAGGGGGTGGCAGGTGTGGGATGATCCTCCTCCTATTGTGGCAAGACACTGAACTTTTGGATCTCTGCATCATCAACTTTCCATGGGCTTCTCAGCCCATTTCAGTGGGATTCCATCTACACCACATGGAGGCCGGATCCACGTGCTCTTGGGCAATCTGCTGAGTTCTTCTGGAGAGCTCTTAATAAACTAAAAATGAACCTACCATATAATCCAGTTATACCACTCCTTGGCATATACCCAAAGGACTCATCCTAGTGCAGAGATACTTATAAACCCGTGTTTGTTGCTGCTCTTTTCACAGTAGCTAAGAAATGGAGGCTACCTAAGTGTCCCTCAACTGAGAGTGGATCATGAAAATGTGGTATATTTATACAATGGAGTTCTAGTCAGAGGTAAAGAAAGATGAAATTTGCAGATAAATGAATGGGAACTAGAAAGCGTTATGCTAAGTGAAGTAACAGACTCAGAAAAAACAAATGATGTATGTTCTCCCTCATTTGTGGATCTCAGTACCAAATCTTTATGTGATTATATATCCTAATGTAAGAGCAGAAGCCTGAAAAATGGAATCAGGGAGGTAAAGGGAAAGAGAGGGGAACAGTAGTAGACATGTGTTACCAAGGGTAAAATGTATAAAATGGGAGTATTTAAATTAGAGGGGATGAGGGAGGGTTATACAATGAACCTTAGGGGTAAAGGGAAAGAAGGAGCTGGGGGGGGGGGCAGCTATTGGATAGGTGTATCCTCCAAAAGAACCAACAGCAGCTGGATATCTGAACCTTAAAAGGCTCCATAGACAGAGGGAGAGACACTCACCCCTCCCACACAATTGGTCAGCTTCAATTGCATCAGTGGTGGGTCTAAGGACAGGCATGGAGGAAGCCGAGAGGTGGCAGAAAGTTACCATCTTGGTGGGGCACTGGCAGCAGCAGATCTCAAAAGCTCAGCTGAGATGCAGAGGAAAGAGCCCATGGGTGTCCATGTCTATGTAAGTGACCCCCTCCCAGATAGCATAAACTTTGTTAGCAAGCCCAAATAAATATCTTTATTCCCCAAACTGTAGCTTAGAGGGACATTGTGTTGATTTTTCTCAATCGATTGTAAAGTCAGCGTGGGACCTGGGAGCCAAGAAGGTCACAGCACACCTCACAGAGGGTTTGGGAGTTGAGAAAGCACACACGTGGGCCTCCCAAGAGAGAATTTGGCTTTACAAATTGGTGTAGTATGGCTGGATATGTGGCAGGATACAACAAACTGCAGGAGGTTGGAAAGATCGTGTCTCTGATACGGAGAAAGGCTGAAGCAAAGTTGTGGGAAGGGAGAGTGTGGGCAATCCCCATAAGCTTAACAGGGTTAGCAGCAGTCACATGGATTATGCAATGGATAGTGAAACATGTAACTAAAATGAAGCTGATAACAAGGACACAGGTTCAAAGGGGGAAATCCTTGGGTGACCGCCATCTTGTAAATGGAGTAAAATAGCACAGTTGCTTGAATGATGGGGAGTGGGGGGCACCACGCATGTATGAAAATTCTTTAAGGACTATGGAAGGCCTTCAAAAGCTTTACAGGCCATGGAAACAAAATGGGAATTGAAACAAACAGAAAACCTCCTGCTGAAGCCGCTTGGCCATTTCTTTGTATAATAAAAGACTTGTCTGTTGGAGGCAGAGACAATAGCCCCAGGAGATACTGAAAAGACTAAGGACCTATGACGAATTCAGTACTGGCCTCAGATCATGCAAGTAAACTACATGGGAGAGATAGGGAATGGGAGGTTTTAACCTGCTTAAGGCTAGGGGACCAAAAAGGAAAGAGAGCCCAGCTTAGATCTGTGATACAAGGCTCACCCTGGAACCAGGAGTCCAGAGACCCAGGAAAGGACAAATAGTAATGAGAAAGGGAACAACCTAGAAATAAAATTAGCTAACACCGCCCCTCAGATTCAACCATTAATGCGAAAAGAGAAAAAAGTCATATTTCAATGAGGTAATAAAAGCCTTAATACTGTAGCCAGCAGAAAATACTCCAAACTAGAGCTGCTAGAACTAGGGAGAACTCTCAAACAAGCTATAAAGGAGCCCCTCACCACATGGTTTGTGAGATATGGGACATGGGAGCAAATGATATTAGTTTAAGTCCTTCAGAAACATCACAGCTGAGTTATATAACTACCCATCCATCCTTGAGACACAGGCTGCTTAACCGAGGCCAATACAGGGGAGAGCAGTCCCTAATGAAATGGCTTGTGTGAGGCATTAAAGATACTTGGTCATCACCAATGGAGGCTTCCCATGGTTAGCAGGGTCTGGAGGACCATAGAAGAGGGACAGGTGTTACTGAGAGAACTAGGTATGAGGGAAGTAATATATGATGCCCAGTTTGTTGGACCAGAAAGGACTGTGTTCACCAGAGATATAAAGAAAAGTTTAATTCAACAGGAACCTTGAGAATGATGTGGAGTTCTAATGTCTTGCTAAGTCCCTTAATGGGACAGGATCTTTGTAAAGTAAGGGAGGCTTTGGCAGATCTAAGTGACTCAAACCAGTGTGTAAAATGTGTCTGTAAAATAATAAAATGACCTACAAGAGATACATAAAAAAAAAAACAAGACAGGAAAAGAGGTCAATTTGGGTTACTTGAAGACAAATGTGTCAAGATTTATGCCTAGCCCAAGTTCCTAGAGAAAAAAAAAGTTTGAAACCAAATTCTGTACTAAGGAGTTTCTGGAAGGCTTTAAAACCTGAGGAACTGTTCACAAAAGGCATACAAAGGATGAAAACGGTTCCAGGGGTGGTTAAGGATCCCCAAAGATTAAACAAGGTCCATTTCCCTCATGAGAAAGGCTATGCTAAGGATGGGGGCAGTTTTTCCTACCAGGGCCTCCCCCAGTCACCAGAAATGGTCAATGGAGAGGCAGCAGATATGGCTACAGCCAGGAGCCAGACCCAGGGCCTACCTGACTTGGGGAACCAACAGGTGCAGCAGGGACAAGAGGGATCCTCTGCCTCCTTAACCCAATGCAGGGTCAGGTAACTTGAGCTGGCACCCATGAGTTTATCAAGGATAAAAAGATACAGAGAGGCTCTGTATAAAATTCTCAGAATGCAGAATGACTCCAAAGGGATAACTAAAGACAGTAAAAAACTAACCAAATTAATGCCTCTTATCCATGCTATGGTATCCAGCAGAGATCTGTTGAGAGAACAGTTAATACAAATGGATAACATCTTTCCATGCTGTGTTAGACCTTGTCTGTGTTTGATTTAATATATAATATATTAACCTCTGAGTGTTTTACAGACGTGAGATCCATCTGAGAGATACCAAGTCCACCTGAGGGAACAAGGCCAGCTACAGCTGTAAGATTCTTGAGAGCTTTATGGTTGGAGAAGACACAAGTGATACTCAACAGAATGGTTGGAAAAAGTCTACAACAGCCTAATCACGTACGAAAATAAAAACAAAGGCTCACAGAACTGTATGATTGTTAAGTAAAAATTACTGTACCAGGGGTGGGTTGCCCCGTCATGAGCTGCTGGCAAGAGAGATCCTAAAGGTCCTCAAATTAACCAAGGCTATTGCCACTAATGTTGGTTGTACATCAGGAAAGGTCAGTAATGCCATGTTGCTGAAGACACTGCATGATGTGAACATGGGAGAGGGAGAGACAGAGCCGAGACTAAGACACTGGGTGGATGGCTATCATAGTGCCAGAAGGAGCTATGAAGATGGTTGGGGGAGAAGGATAATTCTGCTCAACAATGGACCCTGTGTGCTATACCCTGCTGTCGTGCCAAACAATGCCTGCTGGTGCAATAATGTCTCAACTAACATATGTACAACCAACAAATTTCTAATTGGATAAGGCCCACTCCTAGGTGTGGAATACACATCTGGTGTGGTAGACCAGGCCAGGCCCCTGTGTCAGGGAAGGCTAGAGGCCCCAACGGGGAAGCCACTGCAAGTATTTCACTCGATAAATATGATACACCTGCTAAAGTATCTTCTAAGCATTTGTATCTACACCCATGTTTATTTACATGTGCCTGCTTCTTTTCATTTCTCTTTATAGTATGAGAGACATCACTGAGATGGATCAACAGCCACCTCTTGAAAACAAATGATGAGAAGGCCCAGGAGTTCAATATCTTGCACAATAAAAGAAAGACCATAAAGATCATCCTGCATCTGTCACCCTCTCCAAGGCTCAGGGACTTTTGTGGAAGAATTGAGAAAAGACTGTGAGAACCAGAGGAAGGGATGGAGTGTTGGATAAGCATATCCTCCAAAAGAACCAACGACAGCTGAATATCTGAACCCTAAGAGACTCCATAGACAGAGGGAGAGGCAGTCATCCCTCCCACACAATTTGTCAACTTCAATTGCATGAGAGGGCAGGTCTAAGGACAGGCATGGAGGAAGCCAGGAGGTGGCAGGAAGTCACCATCTTGGTGGGGTGCTGGCGGCAGCCAATCTCAAAAGCTCAGTTGAGATTCAGGAGAGAGAGTCCACGGGTGTCCATGCCTATGTAAGTGACCCCTCCCAGATGGCATAAGCTTTGTTGGCAATCCCAAATAAATATCTTTATTCCCCAAACTGTAGCTTAGAGGGACATTGTGTGGGTTTTGTCACATGTGGGCCTCCCAGGAGAGAATTTGGCATTACAGGAACCACAGATATTATCAAGGGTGGAATGGGGAAAATGGGGGTACTTTAGCTGAGGCGGGAAGAGAGGGGGTTATACATGGAGAGAGAGAGGAGAGATAAATAATGCTTAGCTTGTGTGAAAAATCAGAGGAAAATGTATTAGTTCAAAAGCCTATTGAAAATATACAATATACAAAATATACAATATCTCCACATGTGTCCATGTGTATAGTTGAAGGCTATATAACAAAATAAAATTGCCAGACAGAAGAAACCTTCCTTCAAGTTGTCCAAGAGATTCCCCAAATTACACAGACTGTAGTGCCATGGCTCTTGACTGTTTCCAAGAACTTGAAGGTAAGACCCTATCACTGAAGATAGGACATACTTTGGACACAGGATTTGCAGTAATGGAGCTAGAATTGACCTGGAAATCACCTCCCTGAAGGTTATTTCTCATAGTTTCAGAGAGCACCTTGCAAGCTGCTAAGGAAGAACATCAATTGATGGTCTAACCCCAGCTTTAAGGCCTAATAATCACAGCAATGACCAGCACAGAAAACCACATTAGGGCAGTAGTGGCACTGTTATCTTGCAGGTAATCAACAGCTACCTAATTGGACTTAAAGCCCGCTCAATGGGAGGAAACTTATGTGTGGCACTGTAGCCATACTTATATACAAACATAGCCAAATACACATAGCTGCAGAGATCATAGTTCTTAGAGAAAACCCTAAGGCTGCCAGACCCCTAGACAAACATAATTTCTTACTACACACTAAATATGGATTCTTAAATTTACAGACAAGTATGCTAGTCACTACTCATCAAAGAAGCTTCTTTTGCAACAGACAGAGACTATTACAGAGTTCCACAACTGGTCACACACAGAGAAAAAGTGTCTGTAAAATGCCTAACCCTAAGTGACACATCTAAAATGGAAACTCTACACCTAAGGCTCATGAAACATAGTGAACAAGCGATAGAGAGAATACTAATGCATCGCTCAACTCTCATCAATGAAGCTCCCTCATGCAACAGAGGGCAATGAACACAAAAGGCTACAATGGTCAAAGTTTAGAGAATAAGAGTCTTCAGAGTGTGAGCCCTTGGACATGACTCCTATATTAAACTTCACCCACCACAGCTCAGGGACCATTGCAGAAGAAGGGGAAGAAAGATTGTTAAGAGCCAGGGGGGAGGGACATGACCATATGGAAACAGTCTTACAGGCTCCTCAGACCTTGCTCATATGAATCTACAGCAATGGTGTCAGCATGCACAAGACCCATGCAAACTCAAGCAGACAAAAACCTAGCAAAGAGGGTGCTGGAGAGATTGCTCATTGGTTAGAGCACTGGCTGCTCTTGCAGAGGATCCAGGTTCGATTCCCAGCACCCACATGGCAGTTGAAAACTGCCATAACTCCAGTTCTAGGGAATCCAACACCCCTCCTCTGACCTCGGTGGGCATTGCCCAATATGGACGCACCTACCAACATGCAGCCATTACATTCAAACACACAAAATAAAAATAATAAATAAAATATTTTTTAAACTAGCATATAACTCAGGAAATGGGCAGCAGGCCCCAATATTAAGAGAACTATTGGCAACTGATTACTGCTGGATGAGGGAGAGCAGATCTTCTTTAAGGGAGTGCCTCTAGACAGGCTGACTAGACCCCAGTGGATGAACTTGTACTGAGGGACATCTGGATATACTAACTTGACTTGATAGATCCTAGTATAAATGACTGAAGGTTATAATTTTAAAGTGATATATTTGAGCCCAGCATGGTGGCTCACACTTTTAATCCCAGCACTCAGGAAACAGAGACAGGTGAATCTCTTTGAGTTTGAGGCCAGCCTGGTCTACATAGCACTTTCCAGGCCAGACAGAACTACATAGTGAGACCCTGTCTCAAAAAAAAAAAAGTCATATTTAGGTGTGAAGTTGACAAGGGATGGAATTGTAAAGGTTAATACTGATCATCAATCTGACAGAATCTAGAAACACCTAGGAGATAATCCTCTAAGCACACTTGAGATGGAATCTGGGCATGCCTGTGACAGATTATCTAGATTAGGTTGACTGAGGTGGGAAGACCCACCTTAAGTGTGGGCAGCACCATTCCATGGGCTGGTGTCCTCGATTTAATAAAAAGGAGACAGTAAAATGAGTGCTGGCATTCATTGCTCTTTGCTTCCTGACTGCAGACACAATGTAACCAACTGCCTCAAGCTCCTGCCACCCTGACTTCCCCATCATGATGGACTGATTGTATTCTCTGTGAGTCAAAATTAACCTTTCCTCCCTGAAGTTTGCTTCTTGTCAGATCTTTTGTCACAATGATGAGACAAGTAACAAACTCACATATTCTTAAAGTTCTATTTGTTCTGTTTTTTCATCCTATCACTTTCAATTTGCTTTGTCTTTATATTTTATACATATCTCTTATAAGCAGCATATAATGTTCTAGAGTTTTAATCTTTATCTTATAATTAAGGCTTTATCCTATTTACACTGGTATATTTAAATTGATGTCTACCAGCTTATAAATTTATTTCTGTCTGTCTCTTCTACATTCTTCTTTTTCTGTATTTACAATCTATTGATTTTTTTCTTCCTTTTTCACTCTTCCCTATTACCTGAGTAGTTATATGCTCTATTATTATTTCTTTTCTGGTTATATTTGAGATTATCACATATTTTACTTGAAAGTTTCCACATTTAATTTTTTAATCATTTTTTAGTTTTATGTGTATGAGTGTATTTCCTGCATGTATGTGAGTGCACCTGTGTTGCACAATGCTGCGGAGGTCAGAAGAGGGCATCAGATCCCCTGAAACTGGAGTTACAGACAGTTGTTAGCCACCATGTGGGTGCTGGGAATTGAACCCATGTCCTTTGCAAAAGCAGTCATTACTCCAGTCCCAAGTCTCACATTTAAATCAGTATTTTACCTCTCAGCCAAGCACAGAGCTTAAAATAGGTTTTTCCAATTTCCATCCCACAAACCACATGCTATTAGTCATGGACTGAATATTTGTTGCTGTATTTTTGTGTTGATGTCTAATACCCACTATGTAGTATTGGAAGTGGAGCTTTTGGGAAGTCACTAGGTCACTAAGGTGGAGTCCTTGTATATGTGATAGTGCCTTTTCAGGAAGAGTGGGACCCAGCCATGCTGGCCATGGCTCCCAGGCTTCAGAACTATGCGCAATAAATTTCTGTTGTTCATGGACCACCCTGTCTGTGGAGCTTTTCTACAGTAGCCTACACTGTCCAAGACCCTATGTTTATCATGTATATACATTTCAAGTCTCTTCCATACATGACCTCTGTTGGCATGTGAAGGGCATGTTACTCAGCTTTATCATGCATGTCACTCCTCTCTCTACACATCCTCCCTGGATTTTTAAGTCTGTTGTCCAGTACCACTGTCCCTCCACAGAACCTCTATTTTGTTTCTCTAATGATCTTTTTTCTTATTTCCTGAGTAATGGGGACTATTTTTATTGGCCATAAAATTCCAAGGTAACATTCTTTTTTAAAAAAACACTTTGTTACTTTTATTTTATGTGTATAAGTGTATTTCCTGCACATATGTAAGTGCACCTGGGTCATGCAGTGCTCAGAGAGGTCAGAAAAGGGTGTTGAATTCCCCTGGAACTGGAGTTACGTGGGTGCCGAGAATCAAACCCAGGTCCTCTGCAAGAGCAGCCAGTGCTCTTAACCAGTAAATCATCTCTCCCACCCCATAAAGCAACATTCTTCTTTCACTTAGCAACACCATTTTTTTCCTTCTGAGCTACTTGCTTCTTTCATGAGAAACAAAACACCTCTTAATTGTTGCTTTATTTAATAATTGTCTCTTCTCTTCAAATGTTTTATTCTTATACCACTCTTGGCAGCTGCCTGTAATGCGTCTGAATGTTCTCAGTTTGAATTTATGTTACTTGTGATCCATGGTAATTTTTGAATCTAGTTTATGTCTTTTTGTAGTTTCCAAATTCTCCGCACTGTTTCTTCAAATACTGTTTCTACCTCATTCTTTCTTCTGTTCCTCTGCACTTACAATTGCATCACGCTATACGTTTTTACTTTCTTCCTTCTCCATCTCTTTGGCTATATTCTATTTTTTTCTGTGTTCTGAACATTTATCCTGAAGTGTCTTAGCCCATTTTCTGTTACTAATAGCATACCACAAGCTCGGTATATTCTGAAGAAAAGGGGGTATATTTTGATTTAGTGCCAACCTGTGGGACCACTGGCACCTTCTGTTGGCTTCTTGCTGACAGAGTCCTGAGGTAGCACAGATGACCATGTGACAAGAGACAGTAGGCACACATGATCTCCAAAGATCTCCCAGATCTCCAAAAGCCACCAGATTCAATCATAGAGCATCACAAGGCTGCCTCCAAAATGCCACACTTCTGAACACTACTGCTGAATTAGTAGTGTCCTTAGTCCTAACTCCTCACAATAGGGATTAGATTTCAGCAGCAGGTTTCAGACCATATTCAAACCATGGCATGGACTACCGTCCAGTCAGTTCCTTGTCAATCTGGGTCTATCTAATTGCCAATAATCCCAGTCATTTTTCTGTTTCTTTTATTGTATCTTTTGGGTCTAGAATTTGCACTTTGTTTTAATGCTCTATTTCCATTTTTCTGATAAAATTTGCCATCTTACTTTTCCTTATCTTTATTATACTAAAAATTGTTATTATTGGGGCTAGAGAGATGGCTCAGTGGTTAAGAGCAGTGGCTGCTCTTACAGAAGACTGGGGCTCAATTTCTAGCAACTGCATGGAAAGCCAACAACCATCCATAATTCCAGTTCCAGGGGATCCAACACCCTCTTCTGGCTCCTGTGGGCACTGCACAACACGGGTACATGTAAATACATACTCATAAAAAATTTTAAAAAGGAATACTTATTATTGCATTTATTGATGAATATGAATTTCTGTAGCATGTGTGTCAAAGTACATAGGATACAGGGCATGTATGGATTCTGCTGCACAAGGTATTGCACTGAAGGTTTCTCCACACCTGTCCCCACTGACAGGATTTAGGAGGTCTAGTTATGTAGTGTCAATGTCTTCTGTCATTTTTCAGGTCTTCTGGTGGAAGGATTTAATTCATGTTTTATTGACGACCAGTAAAGTTGAGCACCTTCTTTGTAAACACAATGGTTATTACAAATATTTTCTGAGACTAGCAACCCAGTAAGGGCACTTGCCAGCGATCCTGACAACCTGAGTTAGAGCCTCAAGACCCACATTACAAAGTAGAGAACCATCCCCCGAAAGTTGTTTCTCTCTTTCTCTCTCTCTCACACACACAAATAAATAATAAATAAATAATAGAAAAGATGTACATATTTTCTGATAATTCCAGTGATACTGTGGATCTGTTTCTATTATTGATTGCTTCTTTTATTTTTTAATCACATTTCCTAACTCTTTGAGCCAAGATTTTTTTTTTAATTTGTGGACATATATTTCACATAAAAAATGTGCAAGTATTTGAGGCCTTGTATGACACTGCCTCTCTTCAAAGAGAACTTGTATTGTGACAAGCACCTTAGTTCCTTTCCAGGAGCCAGCTGTCACCCTGAAGAAGCAGCTTGCTGTGTGTCCACCCTTTGTGCCTGGGCTCTTTAAAGCCTCCATGAAGCTTCTTCTTATCATATGTGAGGCTCTGCCTACCAATCTACCCCATCTACCACTAATGAAAGTAGAATTTCCTAAAAGTAACTTTTAAATTTAACTCAATAAACTTCTAAATGCATTATATGTTGATTGGGTTAGAGTTAAGATTGTGCATTAACCACATTGAAAACATGAAAAAATGAAATGGTTCTCACCGTTCATAGTAGCGTGCCAGTATGCACTTCATTTCAAAGAATAAGACATCTTTTTTTAAAACTTGCGTAGATGGCCACCTAAAATGTAGCTTTGTTTTTCAAAGCCTCCTTATGCTTCTGTGTATCTGGGTTAGGCCTCATTCATTGATACATTGTGGAATTATTGAGAAATTTTCTCATTTAAGCCTCTACTTTTTCTGTTGCCAGTGACTAAAAAATGCCACCAAGAATTTATCTAGTAAAGCATGTATTAGTTAAAAGAATACCTAAAGTGAGACAGTACTTGGTAAGTGCTAAAGAATGATATAGATCATGTAAATGAACCTGACAAATTCTCACTGAGAACCCAAGTTATCTGAGGACCAACAGACAGCTGCCTAAGGCACTTTCTATTTTTGTATCAACAATCTTGTCAGGAGCTTGAGAGCCAGGATAAAAGATTTCCACAGCTTTGTTTGGAAAAGAAGCCCCTGAGAGTCCCTTAGAGCAGAAAAGTAGGAGGCCTTCATAAGGGTGAAAAACCAAACAAAAAAAGTCTCCATTATGAAATGGATGAAAAGGGAAAGTGTGATGACTTAAACATCTTTTCCAATCCTCCAAAAGTTTTTATTAGTTTATTTTTAAATGTATTTATTTCTATTCTTTTTATTGAATTTTTGAGCTTTTCATACAATATAGTTTGATAGTATTTAGATCACAGGTTGGCAAAAGTGGAATTGGGCTACAGCACATGCTCAGTCAGGCTATCATGTACTTCCTCCTACACACACACACACACACACACACACACACACACACACACACACACACAGTCTATAGAGTCTAATTTGTGAAATGTTGATACAAAGTCTTGCTTTTTTTTAAAGAGAAACTTAATCTCCTACCCCTGAAACCCAGCAAAAGGAGACCAGCTCCCCACACAAGATGTCACAGGGCATTCCCATGGGGTAGTAGCTTGCAAGATGCTTTCAAAATTCTTTTTAACCAATTAAAATGTAGTATCTTCTATGACTTTAAAATATAGGGAAAGCCTGACATGCATCAAAAGGATTGTGTTAGAAATCATCACTTCAACATGAAGGCAAGTTTCATTCCCTAAACTGACAAGCTTCTGTTTTCCTCCTCTGTGGCTGCAAAGCAGTCATACTCACGGGTGTATGTGGGGTCAGTGTGAAACAAACCGCCGTGGGAAGGAAACACAGGAACATAGCAGAGGCGACCACTGTTTCCTTGGGATTCTTGACAAGAACTGAAAATTATGAAAACATTCATGTAGACTGTGAAGGAAATTTACTCTTGAGCCTTATTATGAACATTAACTTAACCTTATGGCTGATCTACCAATCAGTCCGACAGAGTCTTAGGTTGAGGCAAAGTGTCAGCATGCCCTTCTGTATTCACACTGAATACTTTGCTTCCCTATCAGGCTGTGCTCCCAGACTCCTCACAGAGTGTAGCCCCTGGCAAAGTGCTTTCTGGCGAATGAGGCAGAATTGGTGTCTACCATGGTAACCTGACTCTTCCTACAGCCTCCAACCCTGCTTCCTGCAGAGTCTTTATGGTAGCCACCAAGCATCCCTCCCTTCTCTTCCATTCCCTGAGCCCTCCGGTAATCCCATCTGACCTTCTAAGATCCTAGAGCTAGCAGGGGGTATGGATAATGGATACTCCTTCCCTGTGCCACAGATGTCATAAATGAAAGAAGTCACTATTAGAGGCCGGGCCCCTAGAGCCACAGTTTGGATGTTACTTCAGCCTTTTTCCTTGAAACACAGTGGCCTTCAGACTCTAGCATGCTAGAGACCATAGTGGAGCAAAAGCAAGCATAGCACAGAGGCAATGGTGATTATATGAGCAGTAGCAACCACTTTTTCACAAATACACAAAAAAATCACAAGTGCCCTCTATGTTCTCTTTCTGTGTTCTCTCTGTTGAGTACTCCTGATGAAAAGATGGTGCATGTCTCAGAGAACCTGAAGGGAGTACCTGAATGTGGGAAAGCAGATCATGGGGCAGACCTAGAGGAAGGTACACTGGGGGAACAAATGCAGGGTTGGGATGGTAGGTCCATGTTGTGGCAGGAGTTGAGGACTCCTCAGGTGGAAGTCTGTCATCCAGTCTTGAAGGACAGAGGTTAGGGGGCTCTTTGGCAAGCTGAATGTGCCTGTAGCATGAAATGGGGGCAGCTCTGGCTTCATGGCAGGTGATGGCTGGGTGCTCCAGCTGAGCTGAGTTTTGATTTTATACTGAAGGATATCATTGTTCAGAGTTGTGAGTGAAATGGCAGATGGGGAATTTTGTCTTTAAAGTACTGTAGTCCTCGGAAAAGTTGGTTTGAGGGACCTACTAAGAATCCAGAGAGATGGGAGGTGACTGTCTCTGAGACCACTGCCGCAAAGATGAAGGGGAAGAAACATTCCAGAGACACCAATGAACAAGAAAGGAGCGACTGATGAGGGATGGCCCCAGACTCTGGTTCAAGTACCCATCCAGCCAGTAGTAAAGACTGAGTCAGCATGTTCAGTGTTTGGTATGGGGGTCTGGAGAAGTAAAAATTACAGGAAGCAGAGCACATGCCAAATGCTGCTCCACTGCCAATGTCCATCATCTTCATGGGCACCTCCTCTCTTTCTGCAGGCCATTAGTCTCCTTAGTCTCATGGTGAGAAGACTGAGAGGAGAAGGAACCAAGTCTAGGTGCAGCCAAATGTGAGCAGGCTGCTGAGCTATCTGCCCCAAGTCATGCAAGTTGCTTCCTCACTGGACACTCAACCTCTTCATTATCTGGCATTTCCTCTCTGCTGGATGGGGGCTCAATCATCTGTATCTTCTCTCTGCCAAATGGTTGACACACAGGATCAAGTCTCAAAGCCTCTCAAAATCATAGTGTTATTTTAGTCCATCCTCAGGCAATGACCCCTTCCTATGTGACAATGCAGATCCAGAGATACTAAACCTGCCCTAAGAAAATTGGTATCAAGGAGGAAAACAAGCATTGTAGAAAGACTACAATGCACCATATACAGAGTCTAAGATGTATAGGTAGAAAGAATTTGAAGGAACTAGCCTTGAATAAGAAGAAAAAAGAAAACCTTCAAACACTTGCCCTTGAGGGCCATTGTGGGAAAGGAGGCCTCAGGTTAGCTAACATGAGCAAGTCTAAGTTAATCAGAAGTAGATGGAAAGAGAGATCTCAGACAGTTCTGGTTCTGAGCCAAATGTTACCAAGAAATGGGTGGACCAAGGTGAACCATACAGACTGGGTCATCCAAAGGCTCCATGGACAATGCCTCACAGTTTTCCTACCATGTTGAAGATGCCAACAGGATGCTGAGATCAGGAAGTAAATAGTGAGGGGGTCATGAGCATGTTTCCTCCTGGGAACATCCCCAGACACCAAAAAATAAAGTTGTGGAGTAACAACATTGAGGGAATCCCTGAGATATTCCACACCTATCTGCTTTGTGTTCAAGATCCACTGAGGAACTTCAAAGCCGCTTCCTCATAGTCCTTGCAGAAACTCTACACATCTTGTGGGCTCATAACCCTCACAAGAACTCTAAACATTTGAAAGGTGAAAAGAACCATAGAAACAGATGCTCTTTCAAGATTGAAGTCTGTTGATCTCATTAGTGGTTTCTGCTGCTCAGGAGGTAGAACAGAGCAGGACAAGCAATAAATAGCAATTTGAGTGAGAACTGTGCCTTGAAACACTTCAAAAGCAAATAGACCTTCATTTAGAAATGCATCAATCCTTACTTCTCTTCAGAATATTATTTAGGGATAGCAACCTGGATGTCCTCCACTGCAGGATGCCAAGTAAAGAGGAGGCATGGGGGAAGAAGTCCAGGAGAACTCAGAATCTACTATGGCTCTGATTCATCTCTATCTGAATTTGATCTGCCAGAAACCATCATCTTCCAACTTTCCTAACATGAATCTGTCAGCAGTTCTGTTCCCATTTCACTTCAGACCATGTGGCTCATATACAGACTTCTGCTTTTCTTTTATCTTTCCACATACCTAGTATTCTACTTTTATTTGAATGAAAATGTATTAGGGCTTTGAGTGTGCCTCCCCATCAAATTCCTTGCCTAAGAGACTCCAGGTGTGTCCCTTGAATGTGAGGTCACCTTGCCTGTCAAGATGAGAGTGGGTTCCCACTCAGGGCCTCTGTGCTTCCCAGTGCTACTTTTGAATTACGTATTATAGATTGTTTCTTTTAAACAACTAGAGAACAACATGTCCTGATTAACAAAGCAGAATATTAGAATCACTTGCTTCATTGAATTTGTTAACAAATGTCTCTATTTTCTAGTTTAGCCCTACAATTCTCCCTGTCAGCAAAAATGTAATATTTTCTTAACACAACAGAAAGCTCTCCATTCTCTGCTTTTAACAAATGTTAGAGCAAACTGAAGAACAATATGTAAATTTGTTTCAGCTTTGTTATCATTTTGCATAGAAATTCTGAGGTCTATCCTATCACTGTGAAGTACAGACTATGTCAATATCACAATTTCTTTAGTTAAGAAGCAAGGCCTCCCATCCAAGTACCAACCAAGCCCAACCCTTCTTAGTTTCCGAGATTAGATGAGATCAGGCACCTTCAGGGTAGTATGGCTGTAGACAATTTGGGAGTCTTTTAGATAGACCCACTGAAGGGGTACTCCAATTGCCTCACCCTGCATCCCTGCTCAGCATGGAAGAAGCCAGAGCGGTCGGCGTCCCTATTCCCTATTGGCAATTTGGGTAACTCCTTCATGGGATGGTGTGATAAGAATAGGAGGTAGGAATTGGCTAGGCAGTTAGGGTAAAAAGACCCCAAAGAAATTTAGCCAGTTTCTTGGCTAAAAGTCAAAATGTCCTTGGGCCTGTTAGCAACATACTCTTTCCCAAAGGCCAAAAATGTCAAAAGTATTTGGGAGCTTGTATCTAATCCTTAAAAGATTTTAGGGTAACTTCTTCAGAGGGGGGAATGTTGGAGGGGAGTGAGAGGGCATGGATTTAATCAAAACACCTTATATACATGTATAAAAAAATTCTCAATAAAGTTTTTGCAAAAATTAAAAAAAAGAAAGCAAGGCCTTATTGTGTCACATTGCCTGGATGGCAAGTAGACAGCATCTGCTCAGGAATTTAGCAATGTGGGCTTATGGTTTGTTTATTTGTTTATTTGTTCTTTTTGAGACAAGGTCTCTCTGTAGCCCTAGCTGGCCTGGAACTCCCTATGTAAACCAGGCTAACCTTGATCTCACAGTAAACCAGGCTGGCCTTGACCTCACAGAGATCTGCCTGCCTCTGCCTCTGCCTCTGCCTCTGCCTCCTAAGTGTTGGGAAGGCA
This sequence comes from Nannospalax galili, assembly GCF_000622305.1. Taxonomy (NCBI): domain Eukaryota; kingdom Metazoa; phylum Chordata; class Mammalia; order Rodentia; family Spalacidae; genus Nannospalax; species Nannospalax galili. The sequence goes on along the minus strand of NW_008338260.1, from coordinate 711,534 downwards.
TGCACCACTACACCTGGCATTGGACTTATGTTAATGATTAACTAGACTTACAGAAAAGCAACAGGAGACTGGAAGCAAGAGTTACCTAAAATTGTAAGCAAGCCTTTCCAACTTCCTGTTAAGTGGCTGAGTGTGAAAGCTGTTGCCACTGGCAGGAAGGGCACATACACACTGGTCCAGAGAGCACAGTCCACATCCAGAGTCTTGTATTCCTTCAGAGCTCAACTACTGTCCCAGGGCCCACAACAGTGTTTCCTCATGGTGAGCCTACAGAGAATATGATCCACTCTCTTCCCAGTAGGCTGAGAGATATTTGAGTACTAGGGAAAAAATTTATTCTGCTAGATTACACCAAATTCCCTCAGATTGTTTGTTAAAACTAAGTTTTTGACTAATGACATAAAGCCAAACAATAACTTAGAGCTATTCAGTTTACTATATACAAGACAATTAAAGTCCCTTTTAAAAAAATATTTATTATTTTTTATTTTATTTTATGTATATGCATGTATTGCCTGCATGTAGGTAAGTGCACCCATGTCGTGCAATGCCCTCAGAGGACAGAAGAGGTTGTTGGATCCCCTGGAACTGGAGTTACAGACAGTTGTTAGTTGCCATGTGGGTACTGGGATTCAAACCTGGGTCTTCTGCAAAAACAGCCAGTGTTCTTAACCACTGAGCCATCTCTCCAGCCCCTAAAGTCCCTTCTAAATATTGATCCCTTTAGTTCTGGAGAGTAGGAAATCCTGGAAATGGCAGAGTTGAGTTGCTGACAGGCCATGGAGGTGTAAGCAAAGATTAAATTGCTCTGCATGGAATCCCAGAGACACACAGAGCCCTGGATTGCAGACTGGGTACAGGTGAGGCTTCAGTGCTTAGGAAGGTGGCTGGGAGGGAGCCTGCACCATAGTTCACACAAACAGAAACTAGAACAAGTTCACACATCCAATGGACCTGTCCACCAACCACCTCCAAAATCAAGGGTGCTCATTTGACCTTTATGGACTGACTGAATTGGGATAGATCAAAAATAACTGGTATGTTGAGGAAGTCCAAGAATCAGAGCTTTTAGCCACTTTGAGTTGTATAAAAATGTTCTACATCCTTTGAGAGTGACAGGGAGACAACATTCTGAGTAATAAACTTCTAAAAAAAATTCTATTTATTATTTTTATTTTATGTGTATGTGTGTATTGCCTGCATGTAGGTAAGTGCACCCGTGCCATGCAATGCCCACAGAGGACAGAAGAGGCTGTTGGATCTCTGGAACTGGAGTTATGAACAGTTGGTAGCTGCCATGTGGGTGCTGGGATTCAAACCCTGGTCTTCTGCAAGAACAACCAGTGTTCTTAACCGCTGAGCCATCCCTCCAGCCCCATAATAATCTTTTTAAAGGAAGATTCATCATGGGATTGGATAAGGAGGCATTATTAAACAAGGGCACCTAACTTCAGGGTTGTGTGTGGGTTCCCACACAGGCAGTTTAAAGAAATATTTTGGAATTTTAATTTCTTCTAAGATCTTCCTCACATTCATCTGGAAATACAGACTTAATGGATGCTTAGACGTTGCTCTTTTTATTTAAACACCCTTGAATGAACAATTTGATTACCTTAAACATTTCCCAAATTGGTCCACAATGACCAATTTTTAAGTTATCCACAGTGGAGTTACCCTGATTAGAAAGAATCAAGCTTATATAGGAACATGCAAAAAAGGAGGGATTCGGCCCTAGAAAGTGTGAACTGACCTGAGATGACCCATTAGAACCTCAGTGATGGGTTACGACATTGTAACTACAGGTCTGAGTCCAGAACAGTGTCCTATCATCACCTGAGAGTCCAAAAAGCTCCTCCTCCAGGAAGAAGAGACAGAACAAAGAGATCCCAGAAGCATAAAGTAAGCTGTAGTAAAATATACATGAGGGTTGGGAAACATATCCCCATGGTAAAGTCTGTCCAAAGAATATTCATTGGAAACCTGAGCACTCCCACCCAAATTGGCCTGTGTGGGGCCTGTCCCTAAGGATGCCCCTTACAGCATGCAATCAAAAACAGCAAGGACCAGACCAATTGCTAGTAGAGATATGCGCGCGCACACACACACACACACACACACACACACACACCGCCACTGTTAAACATGGATAGATAATGAGATTCTCAAAAGGGAGCCACCATGCTCAGCTTTGGGAGTTCAACAAAACATCAGAGTTCTGGCTCACTGTGAGCCTTGTTGACTGATGATCTCACTTCTGATGCAGGCATCTTGAGCTCAACAGAAGGCTTTAAATTAGGTCTCTGGTCTCTGGGAGACCTAGACTGGAGGCTGTCCCTCAAGCAAAGACAAGTGTTTTAGATACAAACCATGTAAGACATGGGGTGTTTCAGGTCAGGCATCTGAGAACAAGTGGGAATTTGGAGATCTGGGCTCCAGGTGCTCATGAAGGTATTTCCAAGAATGAACTGATAGAGCTGAAAAACTCCACTTTTTAGTATGCCAAGGTTGCTATCTATAGCCAAGCATGGGCCTTAAAAGGCCTTCCTATTAGAAAGGGTGCAATATTAGTCTAGATGGAGTTTGCTAGATTAGGAGGTATAAATCAACTCTGACTTCTCTGGAGGTTTCAGAATCAGAGCAGGAAATCTCAGCTGAGGAGCAAGACACTGGGTGCCATTCTTAACACACACATTAATAATACCATAAGGACATGTTAACAATTGACACTTTACCACACCAATATTGTATGAAACCTGGGAGGTAAGTGGGGCAGTGCCTACTTTTCTCTGGTAGCATGTAGAACAGGAATAATATTCCTTAAAATGTTGGTGATACTTTAATCCTAATCACATTGCAGTATTGTTTGAACAATAGCAGTGCTATGGGAATGGATAGGAAAGTATCTGAATTTTCATGTGCAGTAAAGTTCAGAAATGGAAATCTGCAGTGAAGTGAGACAACAGAGTCACAACCAAGCTACTGCAAGAAAGTACATTTTCTGTTGTTTCTTAAACAAAAAGAGTTAAACTGTTAGGAATAGAAAATAACAAAAAAGAATATTATAGTGCAAGTAAGGAAACAAAAATTTTTTTTGAAACATGGAAGGAATTAACTAGTATGAGTTTGCATGGCCACAGATGCAGAGTCTTTAGTCTTATATCAAAAGTATCCTGGGGGTAGGGGAGTGCAGACTCCAGGCAGAGCTGACATCAGCTCTGGGTTGCCCACCTCTGCCTGTCTGGGTGCTGAGTTTACATAACCCAGAAAATGTGGCATCAAAAAGCACAGGGAGAAGTCAGTGGAAACAGTCTCAATCAGCCACAATATTAACAATATAAAGTAGAGTGGACATATACATATGCAGCTGATAACATGTTCACACTCATCTCTCCTCACCAAGCAAAGGCATAAATCCTCATGAACAGAGAAGAGAGTGGTTGGTTTGAAAACCTGTACCAGAGAGCAATTTGGAAGGGAAGTTAAGAAGGCATCACTTATGATTTGTGTCACCTTTAGACAACACACAGGACATTTATAAAAGCTCATATCTGTAAAGTTAGAACAACAGAAATATTAAATTTTCTAACCTGTTAGAAACTCTTCTAAATAAACTCTTGTAGATGTAGGTTTTGCTAACATCTATCCACACTGCAACAATGTAGCCTCTTTCTGTTGACATCAGAGAAAGCAGGCATTGAGTATAAGAAGTATAAGAAGGACTGAAAAAGAGTACCAAATGTTGATACTTTGACGAAAATATTGTTCATATATTATAAAATTTGATTGGTGGTTCTTTGATTCTGGAATCTGGGCGGAGCATAGAGGATGCATCTCTGCTCCAGCACCTCAGAGAATTACAGAGACGAGACACATGAGTTCACTGAAAAGTTCCAGGAAGCTCTGCTTGTCAGTCTGTTGTCCTGGAGTATGGATATGCTGAATCTTCATAACTGGCCAGAAAAGGGAGGTCTTGGGGTGATTCCACAAAGGTGGCATCTGCTCCCAAGAGGGTAGCTGGCCAGATGGAGTAACCTGAGAGCCAGACAGAGCACACAACATGCTATGATCCAGCATGGGGGTCACATGGTGTCAGCTCACTAACTCCACATGTCCAAGTAGTGACAACCAGCTCAGACTAATGTGACACATGGACCCCAACTTTTAACAGATGACACATAAACTACACAATCTAGTTAGCACCAAGATCCACTGGACCATTATATCTGTTGCCTTTAAATAACATGGTAAGAAAAAGGAGGATGGAGAAGTTAAATCATGAGGACCATACCAACAAATATAACTGTCCAGGAGATTTGGGGGCTAACTAGATTCTGACCAGCAATGACCACCTGAGCAAAGATTAACTCACAAGGCACAATTTCTAGGGCAGTAAGACACAGCAACATTGTTTCAATAGGACACACAAGGGAGGAGTGAGGGGTGTGAAGGGCAAGTATGTCTCCTCTGTAAGGGCTCTGAGGCACTCAGAAAGGACAAAGAGCTGGAAGTCACAATGACCTACCTCAAGACTGTACCAACAGCTGACTAGAATAAATCAAGTTTCCCTTGCATTCTTGAACGGAAAATCTTCAACTATTAAGCCACCAGAACTTCTTCTGCCTGGAAAATAAAATCATAAATCCTAGTCCTTCATGTCATTCTACCCACAAGAAATTTGGAAGTGTGTTCTTTTGGCTGAGTGTGCAGGAGCCTCTGCTCTAGTTCAGAGTTCTGGGAAATACTGCTTTTCAAGGAACGCCCCCCCCCCAACTTCTCAAGAGGAAAAGCTGCAGTTGGAGCCCCTTGTTTTATCATCAAAGGCAGAGAAAAGTGGTCCTGGACCATCTCCACCTGTGCCGTGTCCTGCACATTGTCTGTTGGGCAGAAGGAGGTCAGGGACTTTGAACAGTGTCTGGAAGGCTTATATCCCTGTGGAAGCTATTAGACATTCTGACTGGTTAGTAAGGTGAGTTCACAGAGACATAAGATTATAGGGCAAGGTAGAATTTTGAAGTTTGTTATGGCCACAAGTCCAGCCTGTCCTGTTCTCAAATATTTTCCTCTATTTGTTTTATTTATCATTCTATTTGCTGATTTGGATAGCTGATCTAAAAAGCCAAAGGAGGAGGTCACTGGAGGCGGGGGGCGGGGAAGTGATGAACTGGCACTGCAACAGTGAGAACCATCATCAGCTACCCGCCAAGCCAGATGTCATGTAGACTGCAAGGGGCCATCTGGAGAGACAATTGTAAGGTCACATTTCTCTGAGAGTCAGGGGTCAAAAAAGGTTCAGCACAAGCCAGTGTGAGTAAGAATGCTCCCCAGGGTAGACCTTTAGCCATAGCAGGAATGCTCCAGGTACAGGGCAGACATATAGGGTCAGGGCTCTATTAGTGGACACCCTGATAGGAACTGCTGACTGCCTGGACTGTTTGGATTCTGTGTCCTTTCTTACACTTTTCTCAAACTAATCTATAACAATGACACTGGTATCTTTCTACTCTGAAAACCTCTGACTGTTACAAGTAACCAGAGGGCTAGGGAACTGAAATTGGAAATCAGGCTTACACTGTCTGCTCTGCACTGTGTGAATAAGGAAGACTATGTAACAGGCTGATGGCAGGCAGCATAAACTCAGTTGTCCTCCTATGGACAACCTGATGGCCTTCTATCCAGTGGAAATCTTGTAAAGAGTTGTCAGCTCCTGAGGAAGTGTATGGCACCATGTCAACACTTTCTGTGCTAGACATGCAACTCTGAGGTCAGTCTCAGGCCTTCTTCTAGCTGATAGAACAGAGATACCCCATACATACACATTAGCCCATGACATGACAATGGAGGTTGCATGAGGTGGCCATATTGGTGCCTATAGATCAATAGCTTTTTGGCTTTCTGTCTGATAGATGAAGTTTCCTAAGAGACTTCCTGGACTTGGTCTGAGGCTCCACTCCCTGAGACCAGAAAGGGCCTGTGCGCCTGTGGCGTGTACCAGAATCTGAGCTGAGTTCAAGATTAAAAGTAAATACAAAAGTTAATTTTTTTCAAAATGTTCTCCTCTACTAAAAATACGTAAGACCTGAGTGTGGGGTAGATTTCCATACTATGTCTCTACTGTGTCTCGCTGAAGAGAGCAGTTCTCTGCAAAAGAAAGATCTCAAGAGAGGCGAGAAGACAAGCCTTGGTAATAAAGCCACCAGAAGGGCTTCTTCCTTCATTGCTCCTATTGAACCAAGACCAGAACTGCCACACATATGGGGTACGTTGTACTCTTTTGACAGACATGTTTTCAGTATAGAATGAATAAGTCAAGCTAATTAGCATAAACATCACCCCCAAGGATTTGTTTTTGTTTGGTGAGAGTATTTAAAATTAAGGCAACTGCTCTCATCAATTTAAAAATGTACATTTCTGAGCTGGAGAGATGTCCCAGTGGTTAAGAATACTGGCTGCTCTTCCAGAAGGTCAAAGTTCAGTTCCTAGCACCCATGTTGGACAGCTCACAACTGCCTGTAATTCCAGCTCCAAGGGACTGGATGCCCTCTTCTGGTCCCTCCAGGCACTGCACACACATGCTCATACATATATGTACACATACACACACATACAGTTTTTTAAGTTTAATATACATTTTATCAATTATAGTTTCCCTGCTGTTGGATAACCTCTAGGACATGTTCCTCCTATCTGGCTGAATCTGCTTACCCTCTGAGCAGCACCCCAAGCAGCTTCTGGTAACCCAGTTCTATGCTCTGCTTTATGAGATGAACTTTTAGATTCCATCTGAATGAGATCATTCTTGTCTTTCTGTGCCTGGTCATTCCACTGAGCATAAAGTCCTCTAGATCCATCGTGTTGTAGCAAATCATAGGATTTCTGACTTTTTAAGGATACACATACCACACCAGCTGCACACACATGCCCAATCTTAAGTGGTTGACAGCTTCCCCATCCTGAGAGCTTGACTTAAAAAGACATGTGTAGACCTGGATGCTGTGAGCTTTTGTGTGCAAGTGTGATCGCCCAGGCCCCCTGGATGATCACTAATCCATGTGATCACTGAGGTGCAACAGCTCAGGAATGCAAAGCCAACTTCCAATGGAGCTGGCTCTGCACACTGCCTCCTGTCCCATCTGCCTGACAACCTTCCTAGAAAATGCTGCTTGGCACTCACAGCAAAGAAACCAAAACCCAGTTGCTCATGCCTGGTTTCATAGGTGTCATGCTGCAGTGTTATTGGGAGGAGGGCAGGCTCCTCCCTGGTGAAATTGATACCAGCTGGCGCAGCCCTGGCCTCTCAGCTCAGATTCTCATGAGACAGTGATATCCCATTGGTCCTGTTGCCCAGAAGGTGGTATCTTCAGTAGCCTCCCCCTTCCCCCAATGCTTTACTCTCAGTCACTCCTTGTCTCTTCTCTGTTTTGGGCAGCTTCTGCTGACTTGAACAGTGTGAAGCAGATATTGTCCACTGAGGGGCAGTGCTCCCCTGGACAGGGGCACTGCAGCCTCTGGAAGTCACTCTCAATATCTGAACCCACACTCAAAGGGTCAAAGCAACAGTTTTATCTACAACTGACTATTGGATGTATGAAGATGCTTTGTATGGCCCTGTCCTAACTGTTCCCCACAGAGGCAACTCAAGGCCTTCAAAGAAGGTGCAAGGCTGTGTTGAAGCTCAATTCAAAGCCCCAGTGTTTGTGACCATGGCCTGAGCTTCCACTGTATTAGCAGCACCCTTCTGGTTCAAAGGTCAGCCTAGGAAAAGATGTTACTAGTGGTCAAGTACTTCTTTTTTGTAGTTGCAAGATGTTCAGCCTCATCTGGGGACTTGTCCAAGCTGCTTTTAAAAAAATTACCCCGAAGTTTAGTATGAGCACTTTTTTTCTTTTTGAGTATACACAAAGTTCAGAGACCTAGAAACTTGGTAAGCACTCCTACTCCCCAGCAGGTCTTACTTGAGGTCATCAGAGAGGGTTCTCAGAGAGACAGAATGAGTGGGACACATAGCAACTTCCAGAGGTTAGATCCAGGACTCCACAGATAATAAGATCCTCAGATGCCAAAGTCTTGATATAAATGGTGTAGTGTTTGCACCTACACACTCCTCCAATGCACACCCCTCCCTTACACACGCCTCCCTTAAATATCCCTCCCCTACACACCCCTTCCTACACATTGTCCCTACACATCCCTTCCCTATACACCCCTCCCCCATGCACCCCTCCCCTACAATCCCTCCCCTACACACTCCTTTCCTACACACACCTTCCCTACACACATCTAACCTACACACCACTTCCCTACACACCCCTCTCCTACACATAACTTCCTCACATGTGCCTTCCCTACATATGTCTTCCTATATTCTTTAGACAATCTCTGGATTACTTATAGCTAATATAATAAAATTAATTGTTACAATGCTTATTGAGGGGAAAATGGCAAAGGGCCTGTGCATGTTCACTACAGAGGGAATCCATTCTTCTTTGTATGGTTAGCTGGTTGACTTAGAAATGCAGAATCTGCATAAGAAAGGCAAAGGGGAAAAGTGGGTGCTGTGGTGCATACTGTAATCCCAGAATTTGGGAGCTGGAGGTCGGAGGTCATTCTTGACTACACAGTGAGTTCGAAGTCAGCTTGAGCTATATCAAACCCTGTCTCAAAAAACAATTTTTTAAGGAGGGTAAAAGGAAATAGAAGGGGAGGAGGGAGAGAGGAAGCAAGGAAGGGTGGAAAAGGAGACAGAGAAAAACAAAAACAAGCTGTGTGACTGAGGAGGCCAGAAGCTTCTGCAAGGTAGAAAGCCAGGAAAACTGACCCTAACCCTGTCACTCAGAGTTTGAGGCTAGAGGCCTGAGAACCCAAGGTTAGGATGCTCAAGGGCAGGAGAAAGTGGCTCTCTGAGATCGAGGAGGGAGAAAACTCACCCCTCCTCTCTCTGGGTGACAAGATTAGTAGAGAAATTAGGAGAGGACTATGTCATAAGAGAATAGTACCACATATCCCATGCCTCCCCAAGATGCTGTGGGGTCATTGTGGGATAGGAACTAAGCACCCTAAGCCCCTCCTCCACACCAGATGCCCAGGGCCTCAAGTTGTCCTGGCTGGTGACTCATAAGGCTTTATTTTTACATTTTCTTAGGAATTTAATTTCTAAAAGATTGCCTTAAAATAGTACTTTCAAAAGATCATTTCATAAGCAGAATTGTAAGACAGTAAAAATATTAATTTTCTCCCTTCATGCAGGATTGGGAATGAAACCAAAGGATTCATAAATCAAGACAAGTGTTCACCGTCAAGCCCCAGCCCTGAATATTTTCTTATTCACAGAGATTGTGAATCAGCATCAGGAGAATGAAGATCACATTGACCTTTAAGCTTTTCATTTCTCCTACTGAATGCTGTCACCTGAAATTGAAGGTTTGTTACAAGTTGGGCCATTCTTTCATGTTTTACACATTTTGATAGTGAAAGAAATTATACCTAAAATATTATCTTTGTCTTCCATTAGAAAACAAGGGTGGGTAATATGAGTAGCAGTAGCTGGGATGGACCTTGTTACCAAGTGAAAAGACAGCATTTTCTCACAGTATAGTGACTGTCACCAGGTAGTTGAGATTTTCTTCTTTAGAGAATATGACTTGAACTAGGAATCAGAGATGTCCCCCTTGTTCAGCAAGTGCCTTGTTCCTGCTTGAAGGTACTCAGACGTTCGGTGGTTGCCATGGACTCTAAATTCTATAAAGCTATGAGGATTCTGGAGACCTTTGTAAAGTCACATATAAATTCTGGACAAGCAACCACATTATGAAGTCAATCAAGCTCAGGTAGCTCAATGACCACCAGATATAAAACTCATGGAAAATGTCTTTCCTTGTGAAATTTTGAATCCCTTCAAAAAGATTCTCTCTAGTGGGTTCATGCCTTTGAGCAGTTGGGTCTCTGAGCCAAAGAGTCTTCAAGTCCTGTTTGTGAAGGCTGGATACGCGTGCGCGCGCGCACACACACGCAGACACACACACGCGCACACACACACACACACACACACACACGCACGCACGCACGCACGCACGCACGCGCGCGCGCATATGCGTGCTTGGCAAAAAAAATTACCTGCTGAAAAACTCCCTGAAAAGCCTATAGACAACATAAAAAAAAAAAAAAATGCATGCTTGGATCATGGTATCTGAGTTTACGTTTTAGCCCCCTCTTCTGGTTTTCCTCCCATTCTGCCTTTAACATCCTTGCTAACACACCTTCTATACACAAAAGGCAACAGCACTATATGAAGACAAACAAAAGAATGTGACTGTGTGGGGAGGGACGCAGGCCAAAGCAGTCAAGAGGCTTCTATTACAGAAAAGAGGACTTCTCAGGAGAAATGTGGGCAGGCTCCTAGGCTAGCCACCCTTCCTGTTCTGTGGTTATAGTGAATCCAGACAGAGCATTCAGATGTTACATCCACTCACACAGGATCTGAGTTTAAAGCACAGTGTTATTTCACTTACTATCTGTACCTCTAATTGTTTGGCTTCTTGAGCTTATTAGAGCAAAGCAGGAAGAAGACACACTTGCTTGCACCATGATGCCTGTGTAGATGCTGGTCTCCTCAGCAAACAGCACGCTCCCTGGGCTCTGGTTTCATTGCCAGGCAAAACACCTAGCACACATATGGCACTACATAAATGCTTGCTGTTGGTTGAATAACATGTAGGACATTCTGGCCTTCTGGAAAATCATCTAAGAATAGGCTGAGAAGCAATGTTAACATTCCAGCCAGTATCATCATACCCAAGCTCTACTCAGGCACCACTGGGACATGGAAATGTAGGTCGCAGGCTCTCTGTGAATTTGCAACCTCATGGAGACCCTCAAACCTGAAACAGGACAACAGTTATGCAAATCAACATGTGTCAAATGGCAGAAGCAGAAATACCACCATTGCTTTCACTCATGCAGGTGTCTTGTCATGCTCAGGTACAGCATTTTCAAGTATAAAATACAGCTGTATGGTGAGGTATGGTGGCACACACCCATAATCTCAGCACTCAGACAGTAGAGGTAGGAAAATAAAAATTCACGGTAGGCTTCAGTTATACCAAATTTGAGGACAGCCAGCTACCTAAGACTCTGTCTTTAAAAAGGGAAGGGTTGCTAAAGAGATGGCTTGGAAGTTAAAAGCACTTACTGCTCTTCCAGAGGACCTGGGCTCAATTCCCAGCACCAACATGGCAGCTTAACTCCAGTTCCAGGGGATCTGATGCCCTCTTCTGGACTCACTGAGCACTGCACAACATGGGTGCACTTACATACGGGCAGGCAAAATATTCATACACATAAAAATAATAAATAATAAATAAATAAATAAATAAATAAATAAATAAATAAATAAAAAGTAAGTAAATAAATCAACAAAAGAAGGGGTCATGAGATGGTTGGAAGATAGGATGAAGGAGCCCTGGGTTCTAGAATGTTCTGAATCTTCATGTGCACAGGAAAAACTTTTCCATTAAAAACTATTTATTGTGCATAACTTATGCTTCAACTTCAAATTTTGAAGAGAAAAGCTATTCTTTTATATTCCAGACAGTTATACCTTTAAGTTGAACCTGAACCAGAGTGTGTGAGTGGAGACCCAGGCACAGGAGGTGGCTGTTGGAGGCATGCCATCATGGCAGCTCCCTGCCCCCGCCCACACTCTACTCCTACTCCTTGAAGAACTTCAAGCTATCTTTCTTTCTCTGTTGGTTTGAGAAGGGAATTTCCCATCTGATATTTTTTCATTCAAGACTTGCTGCTGGTGGATTACATAAACTTGGAAAACTGAGTTTTGCCTTCCTGTGTTCTCACACACTGTTTCTAATTCTCTTCCCATTCAGGGAACCAAGTTCCTTGTTCCATGTACAAGCAGCTCTCCATGTCATTGGGAATGGGATGTCCTGAGTCTTAATAAAAACACTTGCAAAACAGGGCTGGAGAGATGGCTCAGCAGTTAAGAGCACTGGCTGCTTTTGCAGGCTAACTACAAGCCAGAGGAGAAGGAAAGCTGGGAGCCTGGCTGAATCTGTCTGAAAGCCTCAGACTCAAGGCAGTGTATGGTGCAACTCTTAGACCAAGCAAGGACTCAGAGCTGGTGAGTTGCTGGTCTGAGTTCAGATGCTTGAGAGCCTGGAGTTCTGGTGTTCAAGGGCAGTAAGGGTTGCTGAATCCTGATGAGGAAGCAAGAATTTATCTTTTTTGTTTTTGCTCCATCTGGGCCTCAGCCAACTGCTGGTGCCACCCATCTAGTGGGTGTATTTTCCTACTCAGTCCCGGACTCATACTCCTCTCTCCTCCAAAATACCCAGTGACATATCCAGGTATGACACTTCCCAGCTGTCTGGGTTTATTGTAGCCCAACTTCATTGACTCTTGAAATTTTTTAATACACGTTTTAATTTGCTCAAAAGGGGAAATACTGAACTTTTGGATTTAGAAACAAAAATTTTGTAGCCCTGGAAAGAGGACTTTTCACTTTTAGCCTGAGGACTTTTCACTTTTAGCCTACAGCTTGGCCACCTTGAGTTGCCTTGGTGTTCTACCTCATGCAGGTGGGCAAGTCACAGTTCGAACAAACATAGGCAAGTCAAAGGCCATTCTTCCTGTGCAGAGGGGTGAAGAGCTGATTCCCAGCCTGCCTCCTGTGGAACCCATACTGCCCAAGAGTAGTGATGACTCCAGGGCCACTATGTGCCAGACTTTGTGTGAATCTTCATATCAACCCTTTGAGTCCTGTTAGTATGTTCCCATCATACAGATAAGGAGATGGAGGTGCAGGTGACAGATTCACAGCTGATCCAAGGTCACACAGTAATGATAGTACATATGGTTGGTCATTGACCTTTACCTAGTCTGGGTCACCAGGATAAGAGCAGTTGTGCCTACACCCACCCAATCACAGCCTCCCGCTCCCTAGTCAAGCTCTGTCTCTGCCCCTCCAAACCAGCTGACAATACCCAGAGGAGTGTCTCATCCAAGACATAGGAGACATTATTATTCTGCCCAAAGTGGCAGCATGTGACTTTTTCATAACAGCAAGCACAAATGCTTACTGCAGGACAAATCTTAACCTCCGTAGCTTCCTTTCAGAACAGCAATGCACAAGTCAGAACACCAAGAATGGGGGGTCCTACATAAACCCAGTTTTTAAAAAAATATATTTTTATTTATTATTTTTATTTTGTGTGTATGAGTGTATTGCCTGCATGTATGTGAGTGCACCTGTGTCGTGCAATGCCACGGAGGTCAGAAGAGGGCTTTGGATTCTTCTGGAACTGGAGTTAAGGATGGCTCGTAGGTGCTGGGAATCAAACCTGAGTCCTCTGCAAGAGCAATCAGTGCTCTTAACTGCTGAGCCATCTCTCCAGCCCCAAACCCAGTTTTATGTGGAGACATGATCATTCACTGTGAGAGGCAGACTCAAGGTATGCTCTTCCTGGTGACCCCATGACCTTAGCTCCAAACTCTCTGGCCTATCTCAGATGTTCCAAAGACAAGCTTTCTTCCTGCCTTCCCTGAGACAAGGTGATGTCTACTGAGTTATGAAAACGAATGCCCAGAGGCTACTTTCCTCATATTTCACATAACGTTTTCACATTTCAGCTTTCTTTGGATAACAGGTACTCGTTATTTTTCCTTCAGTGATATTGGGTGGCCCATTTAGGTCACTGATATCCAAGCACACTATTCTAGAGTTCTTATTTGATTTTTAAAACAATACTGTGGGTATTATACGTCCTGACCCACAGCTTCTTTCTGCTTTGATATGGGCTGCCTGTGACAAGCAGCCACACTAACACCCATGTGAAGAACAGGGGACTGTGGAAGGCACGGATCCTGATGTTCAAATGCTTGCCCCATTCTGGATCTTCCAGGCAGCAGCTCTCCTGGGACACTTATCTCAGAGCAAAAGAGTATCATTGTGAGAGATCCGCCTCTTGGGAGAACTGACACTGAGGTATGGGTAGGTCAGACTTCATAGTGAAGTGAAACAGCCACAGAAACGGCTACATTCACTGATTCTCACTGTAAAAACAGGTCTGAGGATTGCCTTTCTAATTTACACAATAAAATAAATCGTAAAAGTCTCCCCACCCAGTTTTGACATTATATTAGGTAAAAAATCACTTACGTTTTCATTTTGCTTTTTTAAGGACTCCTAACCAATACGAAAATGCATGTAAATCTAATTTTTAAGTAGGAATTTAGTTTGCTTTGCAGGATATTAAAGAATATCAGAATGAGCTACCAGCCCCTTCACCAAATACGTTTCAGAAAGAAGCAGGATTGCGTCCTAATAGAAGACAAGGCCAGGCCACTTGACATAAGCTGATAAAGCATAGATTCCCAGATTTTTATGGTCACTTTCACTCAGTTACTACAGAGTTAAAATCATGGAAGATTTACTCATTACAGGCACCTCAGAAGATGGGGTGCTCAGAGAAAGGAACTTCATTTGTCAACTCTGTCTTTAAAGAGTATGATTTAGGGACGGTAGTGACACTTTGGAGGACTCCAGTGTCCAAACTCTCACTCACGGTACTGGCTTGTCTCTTCATCTGGTTATCTTCTTCCACCTTGAAAATGCGTTTAGAATTGGGAATAGGACCTAATGGAAGAGGTGAGAGGGTAGGAAAAAGATCGAAGGACACAGAAAACACTGTTTCAATGATAAAACCAGGACAAAACTTCTTGGTGTTTCAGAAGCTCTGGTTTTACGTGAGTTCATACTTGAGAACAATTTGGCTTAAGAAATTCTCACATTAATTAGACCCAGGAGAAAATACCAATCATATAAAGACTACTTATTAATAGGTATCCTTTCTTTTCATTGTGGAGCTACTCCTCGATCACGGTCTCTCTTCTACTTGGTACACAGGCAGACATCCTTCTCTATAGTGTGCCTTTAAAGCTAGTCACACTCTGCCCTTCTCCCCAAGATAGGAGCCATACTGAAGGCAGTGAGCCTGTGGATCAGTCACGCTTGCAACTTTGCACCCAGCTGCATAGCCCCAGGCCTCTCCTCACAATGCAGAAGGTATTTAGTCCCTGCTGGGTGGTTTGGGTGCTTTGCAAATCAGTAGTGTGTTGTTTTCCTTCTATAGATGAGAGGTGCAGAGCCTCAGAGGTGGCTGTGATGGTGCCTCTTAACAGGGTATGCCTCTTTCATAAGCATCACCTCCTGGCAGAGCAAACAGCTTCAGTTTATGTACTCCCCTAAAATTGCTCCATTCATTGCAGGGTAGTATCAGAAAGAAGCACTGAGAAACGATCTTATTTGTAAAAAGTAAGACAAATAGAGCTGGAACAATCACTTTTGTTCTTTTCTTTCTGCTGAGAATTTTATGATGAACACAAACCACCTGTAGATAAGAAAGCAGCAATACCTTCTGATCAAGAGTCAGTGGGCGTCAGTGGGTATCATCTGTCATTTCCGGAGAGTCCTGCCCTCTTTCCATGTGTTCACATAAATTTCCAACATTCCTGAGAGTTTCACTGAATAAACACTACACAGAGAGAGTGGTGGCTGAGCAGGAAGGATCTGAGCTCTCAGATTCTGCAGCCATGGCTGAGAGTGACCTTCACTGCAAAAAAAAAAAAGGAAAGGAAATCTATGACAACACCCTAAGGGTGGGAGTAAGATTAAGTGAGATGAAAAAATGCTACCAAAAATGCAGCTTTGGTGTCTAAGATGCCTCTGTGGCTAATAAGGACTGAAAGTCCATTGCTTAGTCTGGAAGCCAGAGTAGTCACAGAGGTGGGAGGTGCCAGAAAACTGCCTGAAGTCCAAGAGGATCAGCAGGGAGAGGTGCTGTGGGGGTGTGGCCAGAGAGGGAGGGCAGGAGCTAAAGGCTGAGACTAAGGGGCCAAGGCTGTGGCTGATGTATGAGGTCCCCATCAGAAATAGGCCCTGAGACCTACCCAGAGGCACAGGGGGCCCTCTCTTATGATCACCTTAATAAGAAAAGCTTGGAAGGAAGATTGGAGAGGGCCTGGAAAATAGAGTAACCTCTCACTGCCAAAATCCAGTACCATCCCAATCTGCCATGCGACTTCCAAAGTCAAAACAGCAAGCCAAGCTGCTTCTGTGGATATCCTTTCTGAAGTAAGCCAACTACACTCAAGACGGCAATGACCCCACTCCCTGTGAGTCAAGGCCTCTGATGCTGACTGTGGGTGCCATGTTCCTTGGTATACCTCTGCCTAAGGTTCTGTCTGATGTACCTTGACCTCCACTGGTGACTAGTGTCTTTTGGACCTTCACTCCTCCAGGATTCCCCCAGGAAAGAGGAGACCCTCTTGTCACCCTCTGCCTGTATCTCACTATTATCAGAATTACCACATCATCACATGCTCCATTGCCATGGATGAAGCACTGTGAAGAGCCCTGGCATCCCCCCACCTTTGACCCAGAACACTGAGCAGTGATTTTAGAATATAGAGTCCCACAGCTATTCATGTATGTCAGCTATACTAATTCTCATTGTGACCCACTGGGGCAGAACGGTGGGGGTTATTGCTGTGACTTAGAAATGTGCCTCCACTTGGCTGTCCCACTTGAGCAGGAGTGTTTGTGAACTGTGGCAGAGTCAAAACTTCCAGGCCCCAAGCTGAAAACCTAATGTTCAGACCTTGTTCCTCATTAGGGTTCCCCAATAGGCAGACACTGACAGATGACAAACTTCAGATTGAGGCAGAGATCCCCAGATTCAGGAAGTTGGGGTATCAGAGATTAAACTCAGTGAGAAAAAAAAAGTTAATGGTCAGATCGAATACAAAGGGGAAAGGGTGTGTTTTCTAAGAAGTCTTGCTCTTCTGACTTTGGGTTTGAAATTACATTTGAATAAAAAGTTTTAAACTGGGTTGCTTTACTTCCCCTCGTGCTGTTGTCTACTGGTAACAATCAACTCTTCCCTAGTCTGGCCTGTACACAACTGAGTGCACAGGCAGCATCCCTTTAGGCCTCATGCCCAGCAGGCTTCAGGTGCCAATGGGAGGACCCACTTTTGCCTGGTCGGCTTTCTGTTCAACCTAGCCTTCAGGTCTCCCGGGGAAACTTCACCAGAGCTGTATTTTTACTCTTCGCTCACTCCAGCACACCTCCAGGGGCTCCTGTGGCAGCCCACGGTTGTGGGTGTCCACCGCCTTCTGGCGTATTGGTGAGGGGGACTGCAGCCTTCGCGTTTTCCGCATAAGTTTGCCTGGTGCCCTGTCAGCGTCCAGTTCCCTTACCTGGGGTTGGGTGGCATCCTTCACCCAGTGAGCATTCCCTCACCTAAGTCTCCAGCCTTCCCAAAGGCGCGTGCAGAGCTGCCAGGAGGAAGGATGCCTGCAGTGGGGTCCAAGAGGAAGGAGACGAGGGCAGCCCGGTTGGCTCAGGGGAGTGGGGCAGGGCGGGGCACACCGGAGCGGGGCTGACAAGGGAACTGCCCGGGCGAGGGCGGGGCCCCTCTCCACTAGGAGGAGTGGGGTGCGCGGGAGGAGGGGCGGGCCCGGAACGGGGAGGAGCGGGGTACATGGGGCCAGAGGGAGTACGAGGGTCCAAGAGGAAGGAGACGAGGGCAGCCCGGTTGGCTCAGGGGAGTGGGGCAGGGCGGGGCACACCGGAGCGGGGCTGACAAGGGAACTGCCCGGGCGAGGGCGGGGCCCCTCTCCACTAGGAGGAGTGGGGTGCGCGGGAGGAGGGGCGGGCCCGGAACGGGGAGGAGCGGGGTACATGGGGCCAGAGGGAGTACGAGGCGTCCGGGA
>NW_008338260.1:656514-693229 GCF_000622305.1 Nannospalax galili | reverse complement strand
GGGGGCGCGGGGGGCGTGGGGCGGGGACAAGGACTAGGGGCGGGACGCCCAGGAGCGCGTTGGGCGCGGGACGGTGGGACGCGGCGCGGCTCTGGGAACCCATGTTGGGGCTGGGGCTGGGGCTGGGGCTGCTGCGGGCGCTTGAGAGGGAGACCGCGCGCTGAGCCCGGGATGAGGGTCTGGGAGCTGCTGACCTGCTGCTGCTGGCTGTTCTTGCCGGTGAGTTCACCCACGCGACCCCTTCCCACCGAATCCCTTTCCGGAAGAGGTGCGTCCTTTGGAGGGCTGGGCGGACCTACCGCGGGGCCAGCGAGGATCTGTGCGCGGGATGTGGAGAATGCACCGTCTCCAGGGAACCACAGGCCTCCTCGCCCGAGCCTGGTGGTCCGACCCTGGCCCAGCGGGACTTCAGACTCGGGCTGGCACTCTCTCTATTCCCACTGTCCTCACGGGTTCACTGAAAGCCGAACCCGGGCTCTCGGCACCCCTCGATGATTTGGTCTTAGCCTGCCCGTGCGCCCTGCGTGGAGAGCGGCCGCAGTCACAGCCACCTGTGCTAACTTCTCTTCCAAGTGAAATTGCAGTTGCTCTGTGGTTAAATATTTCTCTGTTCACCTCCTGGTCTTTGTGTTTGTTTTAGTGTATGACAGAGGGGACGCAGCGTAACTAAGAAAGTTTCCTTTTAAAAATAATCTTTGTTTTTTCTAAGAGCGCCAAAGAAAACAAAGTGAAGTTTGCTAAACGAATGCATTAGTGCTATGTAGTTCTCCGGAATTCTACCCTTTATTTGAAAACCTTTATTTTTTCTTTTTCTTTTTGTCTCTTGCTTTCCTTTCTTGCACTGAGAACTGTGTATGTGTAGCACGAGCATGCGTTTACGTGCTTACATCTCGGTCTCCCGGAGGGTTGTGTGATGGATCCAATTAAAGCGTGTGTAGCAAGAGGGGAAGTTGTTGAGGGAAACTTGTCATTGTTGACGGAGTTTCAGTTTTCTAGAGCACAGGGTCGCATTTCCCCCCCATCCTCCCACGGGCTACTGAAGGAGAGTTTGCTAAAGATGGCTGTGAAGTCTTGGAAATTATGTGGTCAGCCCACTTTAACCTCCAAGATTTCCCTAAATTTCTCATAGTTCCACATATTCCAGGAATGTCAGAGCTTGTAATGCTTTTAGTACCTTATTTATCAGTTCATCAATTCTGAAATTTAGATCAGTGACTTGTTGGTTCTTGATGTCAGGAATCACCAGGTATGGCCAGGTTTGCTGATTGTTTAGAAATGAGCTGATGAAACTAATGTACCTCTAGTGAAGTGAATGTGGCAAAAGAATCCAACACTGAGTTTCTTCTTCAGATCCTGTTAGGAAATTTTATTCCTTGTTGGAATGCTAGATGGCGTATATCATTACTAGGATGGCTAAACAGATGGCTGTACCAAAACTGAGCATGATTCTTTTTATTACTGCTTTGTGAAAGTAAAATTTTGGTAAGAGGGGAGAAATTGTGATGGTACACAGGATGACAGACAAAGAGAGACAAAGACACCATGACATGAGGGCAAGGGCTTGATAAGCAGCCTAAGAGAACGCTGGGCCTTTGTAAGAAGAGGTTAGAGAATGCTGTCTTCCAGGACTGAAAGCTCATGAGTCTGCCTTTGTCCATAACTGCACAGCTTCAGTGTCCTTTTCTGCAGTGTCTGCAAGACCCCATGAGAGCCTAACTAGAGAGCTCCCTTGTCATCCTGGAATCAGAGATGTGTTTCTCTTACCTCTGCCTCTCCCTTTTCATCCCTGTCATTTTTGTGAAAAACTGCTTCACACCAAATTGTACATTCAAAATGTTAAGAATTTTAACTGTGGGGCTGGAGAGATGGCTCAGCAGTTAAGAGCACTGAGTGCTCCTGCAGAAGACCCAGGTTCGATTCCCAGCACCCACATGGCACCTACAAACCATCCTTGACTCCAGTTCCAGGGGAATCCAACACCCTCTTCTGACCTCCACGGCACTGCACGACACGGGTGCACTCACATACATGCAGGCAGTACACAAATACACATAAAATAAAAATAATAAAATATTTTTTTAAAAAAAGAATTTTAACTGTATTCATAGGGTTAAGTTTCAAATGTGTCTTGAAGCTTGGGTATGCTTATCCTGTTCTGACTCTGAAGTGATGACAGAGAGGGTTCTTAGATGAAGAAGTGGGCCTTTGTACAGCCCACAACCACTAACAGTTAACTTACTTTAGTCAAAACACAGGCTATGACATGGAAGCTCTTCAATTTTGAGGGATTATGAGTTTCTAAAGCCCTATTGGCCTTTAAGTTAGTTCTAGTAACATACAATGTACTCGTCTTGTTTATTTTCCTGCTCAGAAAAAGTAATCTACTGAATTTTATGTTTGTTTTATAAAATAAATAATAAATTTTTTAAATATTTATTATTTTTATTTTATGTGTATTTTTGTATTGCCTGCATGTATGCGCATGCAGCCGTGTCGTACAGTGCCACAGAGGTCAGAAGAGGGTGTCAGATTCCCCTGGAACTGGAGTCAAGGACAGTTCGTAGCTGCCACGTGGGTGCTGGGAATTGAACCTGGGTCCTCTGTAAGAGCAATCAGTGCTCCTAACCACTGAGCCATCTCTCCAGCCCCGAGACTGTTTTTAAATGAATTTCAGTTTGCAAGCAATTTAGAATTGTGAGGTTTGGGGGTTCTTCTTATAGATTTTTGCTTAGCTTTTCTCTTGTATAATTTTTAGTTACTTCTGCTTCTTTAACTTAAACAGGTGAGCAGCATCCATCCAGAGTGTCGTTTTCATCTGGAAATACAAGAAGAAGAGACAAAATGTGCAGAGCTTCTAAGTACTCAAACAGAAAAGCACAGAGGTGGGTTGGGGTGAGTCTGGGCTTGGGGACAGAATGTCTGCCAGCATTTCTCAGCCCTATCCCTAAGTGGGGATTGGAGGTCACCTGTATCTTTCTTTTTAGTTTTTATTTATTATTTGTATTTTTTATGTGTGTGAGTGTATTGCCTGCATGTATGTAAGTGCACCTGTGTCATGCAATGTCCGGAGAAGTCAGAAGACATCAAATCCCCTGGAACTGGAGTTAGGACAGTGTTAGCCCCCATGTGGGTACTAAGAATCAAATCCAGGTCCTCTGTAAGAGCATCCAGTGCACTTAACCACTGAGCCATCTCTCCAGCCCTTGGTCACCTGTATCTTAAAGACAGGTCCACTTTCCATTTTTCTGGTGAGCCACAGACAGAACTCGTGTGGTATTGTATCAGTAGGGTTTTCACCAAACCTATTAAAAGAAAGCCTTACTTTTTTTTTAACATGGCTTTTTTTATTTTTTTATGTGTATGAGTGTACTGCCTGCATATAGGTAAGTGCACCCATGTCATGCAATGCCCATGGAGATCAGAAGAGAGTGTTGGATTCCCTTGGAACTGGAGTTACGGGCGGTTGTTAGCTGCCATGTGGGCGCTAGAAATGGAACCCAAATCCTCTGCAAGAACAGTCAGTCTGTGCTCTTAGCCACTAAGCAATCTCTCCAGCACCAAAATCCTTAATTCTTAACAGTGATGGTTTCCAAGGTTTGTTGAGGCAACAGCCACTAATGTAATATCATGACTCTGTCATGTTCTACAAAAGCAGTCCAGTTCCCAGGGAATAATAGCACATACCTGAAACCTTGAGTTTAAAATCTTAGCTAACAATGTTCCTGGTCCAGGCACAGAAAATGGAAACTTATCAGAAGCAAACAGGAAAATGAGATTCCGATTTCCTGAATTTACAACATATTTACATGTTATAAATACTGTGAACCTGTCAAGTTTGTCCTCTGAGTAGGACAGAAGCTTATGGGACACCAGGCCCTTGGTGTAAGACTCCTCCATGTTCAAGCCCCAGTGGGCCCTGGGTACAAAGCACAGCTTTATGTTTTGGACTTCTGTGCTCTATAGACATGTTTTCACCCTCTTCAAGAAATAAATCAAAATCAAAGTGAGATTCCATTAAAATAGTCTAGTGTTCTTTAGCCTCAGGTCCTAGACTCCATTCTGAACCTCCTACTTAATAAAACTCAGTTCCAGATAGATCACTAATGTGAATTTTCTAGTAACCACATTAAAATAAATAAAATAGAAACATGTAAGATTAATCTTAATATGTGTTTTATATTTACCTGCATATACTAATTCTTCATCATTTTGACTTATAAACCAACATAGGATGATTGTTTCTACATTCTTCTTTGTATTAAGTCTTAGAATCTAGTGTATTTTTTTATTTTAATAGCACTCCACCTTTTTGGGTCACATTTCAAGGCTTCAGAGTCACAGGTGGCCAGTGGCTCCCATATTGGGCAGAGCAGCTATATTAAATGGCCATCTTTGCCCTGCCTGTCTGCTTTGGACTTCTGTTTCCTCACCTGGAAGTGGAGGCTGTGGCTCCAGGCTTCCTTCAAAGACCTGTGATCCTACAACACATATGTGGTTCTGATGGCTACATCCTCCAAATTGGTTGACTGGGGTCCAGAGATGAATCTGTTCTACTGCCCATGTGGAAGACCAGTGCTGAAGAACTGATCTCAGCTGGCAACAGATGATACAGATGGATCAGCTTTGTAGGTACTGAAACTGGTTCTGTTCAGTGAAAAAATAAAGTTCAAGAAAGCAATTCTGAGAAGCCATGTGTGGTCAGGGTCCCAGAAAGGGGTACTTCTCCCCGTCCAACTGGCTGAATCAGAGAAAGTACAGCCTCCAAGCTGTCCAGGCTCACTGTTTGCAGAAGATTTATTGGAAATGCTAACTTTACATAAGATACTTAAGTTTTTCTGAGTTCACAACCAGTATATATTTGGGCTAGCAACATTGTTCAGTGAGTAAAGGTGCTTGTCATGCTAGTCTGACAACCTGAGTTCTATCCCTGGATCTCATGATGGAAGGAGAGAATTGACTCCAAAAAGTTGTCCTCTGACCTCTGCGTGTGTGCTGTGGCACACACACACACACACAGACCTGTACTCATACCCACACATCATACCTCCCATGCACACACACAATAATAATAATACTAATAATAAAACTAGAAAAGTAAATAAAAGTAAAATAAGAGTTCTGTGGGAGTCAGGCCAGTGTTAACCAGATTTGCTGGTAGCTGAATTCAGGCTTAGCCCTAGGCTGGAAACTTCTGCTAGGCATCTATCTAGATCAGACAGTACCCTGAGACATGCTTTCTGGGTCCCCTAGGGAAACCTGTGTGAACTGCTGCATCCCAGGTGGAGTCTGTGAACACTTCTTGGCTTATCTTGGTGCTTGGCTAGCATGGTCAGTTAGATCAAGTCTGTAGGGAAACCTCACTGGTTTTCTTACAATGACAGGTGTCTACTTGGACATTTTACATGGAGGGCTCCTATTTTCTGTATTAGCTCATAGCAAAAGTGTGTGTGTGTGTGTGTGTGTGTGTGTGTGTGAGAGAGAGAGAGAGAGAGAGAGAGAGAGAGAGAGAGAGAGAGAGAGAGATTCATCTACCTTTCCATCTTTCAAGAACTGCTTGGTCACCAGCCAGCCACCCTCAAGAGAGTAGCGCTGACCATCAGCCCAGCAGCTCTTTGCAGAGACAGACTGTACCCTCAGTTCTCTGTTGCTCTCTGAAATATGCAGGGCTCCAGTGCCAGAAATATAAACATCAGATTACCAGGATAAAGATGCTGCAGGCAGTGGGAACCAGAGGCTGCCTAGAGCCAGAGCCAAGCTAGCACTCTTGGTGGGACACGGTCTCATGAAGTCAGGAGTCTGATGAGTTCTTGAGATCTGTGAGAGCTGCTTCCAAATTCCACAGAATTACAGAATTGATGGAAAAGAACCAGAAACAAGAAAGTACCTTTGATTCTAGTCTGACATGGAAATCTTCCACTTTACTACATGATAATCAAGGCAACAAAACCAAAAAAAGTAACGATTCTAGACAAAAACCCGTGTCAACTCTAAACTCTACTAAGGACTTAGGAAGCTAAGGAGGTATTTGCAGCTCTGTGACTTAAGTTTAATTTATTGCTGAGACAAACTTAATCTTGCCAATATGTGGATGAGGGGTCCAAGATCATAAAGGGGTGAGGGTGGAGGAGCATCTCCAGGCAGAATCAGGATAGAAGCTTTCGTGTTGCTTTGTATAATGGTCTGGGTAATTCCCCTCTCTGCCATAGGCAGAGGTAACTGCTGAAGCAGCTATGATGGCTGTGGTCAGCTTAGAACCAGATCCTAGAAAGTGCTGAACAGCTAGCTTTGGTTTGTTTTAGACATTTAGACTCATTGTGAAGAACTCATAGCTCACAATGAGTGAAGGGGTTTTATATTATTCCCTGCTGGCAAGGAATATGAGGGGTTTTATATTTTTCCCTGCTGGCAAGCTAGTGATAGCCAGCTACAGTTTCATGATGGTGATGGAAGGTGGAAGATGTGGGGCCAGAGACAGACATGCCTGCTTCTACACTGTGCATAACATGTGCTCCACGTCCAAAAGGGTTCCCATGCTCCTCTGAAGACTCAGAGCCAGGGCCCACATCCATGCCATGCATCTGGGTCACAGCCCTAGCCTAGAAAACCCCCAACATCCACAGCAGACTGTTGTAATCCTGCCAGCTAAGGCTCCAGAGGGAAAAAGCCTTAATCACTGGGATGCCCAGAGAAACATGGCCTATGCTTCCCAAGGCTGTTTATTGCTGACATCCTCATAAGTGAGGAGGATGTGAGAGGGCAGAGTGTCCTCAGAAGATGCCCATGGAGGTTCTCCATAGCCCACACTGGCAATCTCCTGGAGGGCAGTGACATCCTCTTTTTATTATTTAGCACTGTGTGTGGTCACCAGGGACATTGATATACTGCTCACAAATCCTTCACCCTGTTATCCTTGAGAAAGAGGAGGCATCTTGTTTCCTGTTACACCTCCCAAATCTTATACTATGGTTTTAAAAATATTTGAAAAGGCTTTTGCTGGGGGAATTAGTGAAAATTCTCACATTAAAATTAGGTATATGGGGCTGGAGAGGTGACTCAGTGGTTAAGAACACGAATTGCTCTTGCAGAGGACCTGGGTTCAGTTCCCAACACCACATGGTGGCTAACAACCATCCACAACTCCAGTTTCAGGAGACCCAACGCCCTCTTCTGAACTCTGCAGGCACTGAATGACACAGGTGCGCTTACCTACGTGCAGGCAATACACTCAAATACATAAAATAAAAATAGTAAATAAAATATTTTTAAAATTAGGTATACACATATAGGAGAATACTGTAAAAGTATGTGCAGTGAGAAGTGTGCCCATTTAGGGCTCTGCCCTGTTCTGTTAAACTGTCGAGGCCTTCACATAGAGCTGTTGAAAGCCAACATACCATATGTGCTTTGCTCTGGTTAAAGTCTTGATCTTCTTTTTCTCTTTTAGTTTGGACATTATGTCAGCTCTATATTCTCCTTCAAAGTTTTATAATATCTAGTGCATTCCTTTGGTCTCTCCCAGGCTCCTGGAATTTAGACAACTAACAGTGTTTTGCTGCTAGAAATGATGCCCTTGTGGTCTTGGTAATAAAATATCTCACCATCATTTGATTAAATTCAAGTTACTAATCATGAAATTCAGTTAGCTTCCCATGACCCAGTAGCAGCCAGGCCTGTATGGTACAGCTCTTCTTGGTCAATAGGGATTGAACCCTAAAGAGAACCTTGAACTAAGAGGAGAACCAAGCCATTCATAGGCTGCCAGGTCCTAGGGTGCCAGGAAGGCCATGTTGCAGGCCTGTCACTGTGAATAGGCACTGCAGAGTGACAGTGCTGCTGTCTAGAACAAGGGGGCATGCCCATCCCTGCAGTGCCCAAGACCGTCTTTGCTTGACCAGAGTGGAGGGGTCCTAGGCTTGCTGCCAGAAGTCCAGTAACACCGCAGAGTGAGGACATTGAGTCTAGATGAGAGGGCTTTCTAAGCCCTATACTGTTGACATGCACTGCTTCTCTAGCCACTGACTATTAGAGACAGAGAAGCATATTCTAGCAAGATATCGCCTCACTCTGAAGTGTCTGCCTCAAAGATAGGGACACCACTTAAATGCTAAGTCCATGCTGTTTGGTTCCATCTCTGTATTCAGCTGAAGCTGTCTCTCAGGTGAGGAAGTATTCTCTTTTCTTGGACCTATGTTGGCTTCTGATATTCCAGGAAATGCCCTGGGTTCTTCACTTGGAGTTCTGGCGATCTGGCTTGTTCTTTCATGTTGCCTCCCACATCACACACCTGGCAGATCTTTCCACCCTTTCTGGGTATGAGCTAGGAGAGGAGGTAATGGTGGTGGCAGGCTGGGAACATAAGTACAGATGAGGAAGGAAACCAGAATGGATGTGTGTAGCCTCAAGGGTGGAGACCCACTGAAGATGTTGGAGAGGCAGAGTTAGCATGAGCTTCGTTTCATGGAGGTTTGTGGCACAATCACTTCTGACAGGAATTAAGACATCCTTGGAAATTAAGACACTTGACATGCAAGTAGCATCCCAGGGGAGAAATGGAGATGTTCCTTGTGGAAATTGATGGGGAAAAGCAACTCCCTCTAGCCATTTCCACAGATCAGGGAGCCAGAGGCAAGACCATAAGGAGGCAGGCGCACAAGGGCCTAGAGCCTGGAGTGTGCAGTGCAACTCTGCAGAAGTTGCACAGAAGAAAAAAGCCAGCTCAGACTTCAAGGAAAGTACCTTTTCTGGGGCCTATCTGAGACTGTTCCTATACAGAAACACTGCTGATCGCAGAGATAGAAACCCAGCAAGTGCTGTCCCCAGCACAAGGCAGGAGGGAGTGACAGACAGAGCTCAGACTCTGTTTTGCATAGTAACAGGGGGCCAGGGCTAACTGGAGATGGGATGTTCTGGCTGCAGGACCCCAGTCACCTCAGGGACAGATCAGTCCTTCGTGACAAGGGCCTCAGCAGGAAGGACTGTCAGAGTCTCAGAACTGTCTCTGAGGGTTGGGAGGTGGGTCATCTGTTCTCAGGCAAGTGGGAACCTGGTGAGGTCACTGGAGTCTAGCACAAGGTACTGACTACCAACCTTCTAGAGCCCAGGCACCCTGGCAGACATAGTCCTCTGGTTCCATAGTGACACAACTCTGTCCTGGCTATAGCTGAGTGGTGACTTAGCATTATCTCCCATGAGGGGATAGCTTCATAAATGCCTAGAGTGGGCAAAGTCTTGATTTCCTTGCCTGGGTTCATTCCTGCCTAGATGTGACCCAGGCTCTCCTGGGGCTATGAGTGGTAACATTGCTGGATAGATGACCTGGGATGGTCCTGGGAAGTCAACCAGGCCCTGATTATAAACGGATGGAGATTATCCTGAGATCTGCTGGCAGGATTTCCCACTCTTTGAGTGTTCTCCAGATGAAATCTGCTACTATGCAAAGCATCACACAGCTCTGCCCAGCCCTGGATTTCCTGAAGCAACAGCCAGACTCTGAGCCACAGCAGACCTTGTAAAGAAGCTTTGGGGCATTCCATATGGGAGGAAATTGCCATCAGCATGGGCATCATGAACAGCCAGATGGATCAGAGGGTCAACATTTTACAGATATTTAGCACACACATTGGTTTGCCAAACAGGTGTCCATGCTGTGTCACCTTGGTACCCACTGCACATATGGTACCAAATGAAGGTTTCCAAGACCCTATAGGTGGGGGACAGGCTCCTGCACGCATCCCTCAGGTTGTAGTGGTCACACAGGTTTCACCACTTAAATTACAGTAACTCAGGCTGGAGCATGTTGATATTGGGGTTTTATTGGATTTGGCATGTTTTTTAAAAACACATGCAGGCTCTGTACAGAACTGTATGCTACTTTAAAAAACCCTTTTGTTTGTTCAGCAGCTCAAATTGTTTCTGGGTCTGAGTCATGGTGCAAAGTTAGTTAAAATCCCAGAATGTGGTTCCCTCCTGTGGGATCTTCATGTACCCCAGAATAAAGCTGTTGCTTCTCAGAATCAGAAGCCTGAGATGAGCTGACTCCCCAGTGCCATCCAGCAGCAATGTCCTAGAAATGATGTTTCCAGGCCTTGATTGGTAGCTGATCCTTGACCCCAGCAACTGAAGATGATATTCTGACTGTACCCTAGTTATAATATGGGTATTTCACCTCATCCTATATGGTACCTTTTCTGATACTCTAAACACATGAAGTCTGGCCATGTACGGCCTTCTGTCCCCACCTGTTTGACCTCTGTTTCTCACAAGCTGCAAGTGATTCAGAAGCCAGGGACTGTAGACAAGTATAGGCCAGGCTAAGCCTTTGCCACCCTTCCTTGCAGGAAGAGCTCTGTCAAGGAGCTCCTGGGAGACAACATTACTCCATCCACAGTGTAGCACTAAGCATAGCAGATAGTTGTCTATTTTTGATTGATAAGATGCCTACTTATGAACTTTTTTGAAGGCCTGCTCATTCCACAATATAAGCAGCATGGCCACTCATTTAAAAGCTGCTGGCTAGTTTCTTCCTCTATAGATGGTTAGGTGCTTAACAGACCCTGAGCCTGTTCCATTAATTATTTCTCAGCTGTCCCATAGCCTCCAGTGTGTAATCATCTTCACCCACACTGACTTTCTCCCAAGAGGAGCTGCTTTGCTTGATGCTCCATGAAATCTGGAGTGTGTTTCATTCATTAGTTTTGACGGGTTGCTGGTTTGGGTATTTCCCTCAAAAGGTTTCTTTCTTCTGCTCTGCCAGTACAGTTACTGTCATCATTCCTAATTGCAGCTTTCCTAAAATGGCATTTGGCACAATACCCAGCTGAGCTAATACATAGATGCAGTTCTGACCTCACTGGCAATATTTTAAGAACAAATGATGCATCCTTAGAACAAGAGGAAAGGATAGAGTCTTGCAGTTAGCAGAACTTCTGTAACCACGCTGTACACGCAGAGTAACTGGGATTGTTGAGCACTCAGAGTAGCAGGGGGTGTTACATTTGGCCACCTGAGCAGGCAGCATCCACAGGTATCCTCAGAGGAACATGAGCCCAAGGGCACCTGACAGAAGAGACAGCATTTCAGAATTTCAAGTACAGGTGAGATCTGCTTACTCAGGGCATGGCATTTACCTTCCTTGGGATGTAAAATCTGGACCCAGATGATCTACATCCTGCTTCCTGTGTGGATTTAATTACTTGCTCCAGAGCCTTGTTTACAATGAACACTAAAACAAAAAAGTCCTGCTTACGTACTGTCTGTATGGATTAAATAACTTTTCCTGGGGAGATGGAAACAAACTTCTATTCACCCAGGATAGGGCACTGGCAAGAGACCAAAGGAACATTCCACCAAAGTCTAGTAGTGGTGGATCATTAAGTTTATTGAAATTAGTTATAGGAACATGGGTGAACCTGCATCACAGGAGTTCCCTGTGCAATTTGCAGGCAGCAACAATAGTCTTCTCTCCCCTAGCAATTGTGTACTGCTTGTGTCATCTGGGGGAGGGACCTTATAAGTCTTAATTTCCATGAGTTTTCTGAGTCTTGTGGCCTTCCATCTCCATGCAAGAGGGGGGTTTCAACTTGGAGAAAATGTCTACATGGCAGTATGGCAGCTCCTGGGGCAACTCAGAGAACATACACATTTGTGCCCCAAGCCCCTCTGTTCAGAAGCAGATGGTCTGCATAGTCAACTCAGCTCAGGTCAAGGACCTGAGTGTCCAGGTGACACTAGGTATCCAAAAACTGGTGTTATTTTGAGACCTCTGAGCTGAAAGTCAAAGTGTTGATGGAAACATTGCTAAATTGCTATAGGCCATATCCCAGATGCCCCTGCAAGGCTTCAGGAAACAGAACTGGGTAGAGGGTAGAAATCCCACTTAGTCAGATTTTAGCCTCCAGCATCTATGAACATCCTGTCTAGCCTAAGACAGCCTTGTGGTCTTTGGGACTGAGCAGCCAAACATTAGGAATCAGCCATTGTACCTTACATCTTACTCATCAGGGCTTCTGCAGAAGACCACTGAGTATTTACTTCTTGTGAGCTTCTAGAGAAGCCAGTGCCCTCCTTTAGCAAGACTATGCATTGACTTTGTAAGGCCAGCAAACAGGAGTCATTTGTCTGGGACAACTCAGGTCGAAACAGATGGCATAGTTCAGAGGAGGACAAAGCACTTGTGAAAATGACTTTTCCCAATTCAATTTCCAGTTCCATCCAGCCCTGAATCCTTTAAGTGATGACAGGCATAGAAGATCGGTAGCTTTGACGGCAAAATGATGATTAGGTTTTCTAAAATTCTGTTACTTTAGAATTATAGAGCTCAGAGGAGTCACAGAAACCTCCTTGCTCAACAGTCACCTTACCAGAAAAGAGACAGAAGGATGCACAAGTATGCCCTACACATGTGAGCCCCAGGCAGTTGTGCCCTGCACAGTGAGCCTTGCACAAGTGAGCCCCTGGACAGGTGTATCCTGCATAGGTGAGCCCCACGAAAGTAAGCCCTGGACAGGTGGGAAGCCCTTAAGATTGGTGACTGTGTTGTATTAATGAGTTTTCATTTCAATGGCTGGGGTTCAGAAACAGCTTCATATGTAATTTAGTATCTGTTGATGTTTACACCTGAATTCACTATTTGGCGAGGAAACATGTTGATTCCCTAACTCTGACCATTCTTTTATATTCTTATTTTTTACTTTACTTTTTTTCATTTCAGTGCACATCTGTACTCATGATAAACTCAACATTACACAATATTATTTCGGTTAAACTGGATAGATCATTAGGCCTATGATTCAAATAGACCTTAACTCAAAATCCAATGTATGATGTTCTCAAAGAATCAATAAAAGTATTATTTTTAAAAGCCTCTGGTCATTTTTTATACATTCATTAACTAGTGTTCTCAGAGAATTTATCTTCAATTGGAAAAGAACTGCAATTTCTTCTAAGCAAACCCAAGCACTTTTTTTTTAACCTCTATTCAGTACTTAATAACTTAGTAACTAGATTTCCTATCAGTTGTTTCATAAACATAGTGGCTGCTAAGGGCTTGCAAATGGGGGATTTAACTGTTAAAATCAGACTATGGAAGATCACGATGCCATTGAAAATAATCATATTCTACACAAATAACATGAAAATGTGAGAACATTGTTAGATGGCAACACAATGAACAATACCCTACTTTGTGGAAAGTTGTCACCTCTCCTTGTTTGTGTATGAGCGTGTGGAAGCAGGTACTGAGTGGACCCATTAGGTCTCTAGGGGGAAGGCTCAGTAATCTGAGGAATTAAAGGTAGGTCTAAAAGTTAACTGTGTACCTGCTTCTGCAGCTTTTGGTAGGGAGTGTCTGAGGAATGCTATCCCTTTCTCCCCTGCTGAATAAGATAATGCAGGGACCTGCACTGGGCAAAAGGGAGGGTTAGACATGGCAGCTGGCCATTGGCTGGTGCTGGATAGAGAGGGCTACCTAGGAGCCTCATAATGTGGCTCTTCATATCAAGCTGTCCCAGCAAGATGGCCTGGAGTACCACTAAATCTCCAACTCATAGGAAGCACTGAGGCAGATCCAGTGAGGGAACCTCTGAGCAGACAGTGTTGAACCACAGCCCAGAGTAGCTGCCCAGTTCCCCTCACCTCAGCCACTACTCAGCACTATACTACAGCCCTGATGTCATATCTGAAATGTGGGGTCTCTTTGAGACTTTACCCTAGAAGTATGAGTCTGAAGGACTTACATGTGCCCTCGAGCAAGCCTATCACACTCCTGGCTCTCCCTTCCTGGAGCATGACTCGGGAAGCGTGACACAGCCATAGCATCAGAGGAACTCTTAACTCTGTGTCCTGCCAGATGGCTGTTCTGGCCACAGCAAATTCTATACAAGGAATGGCCAGGGTACAAGAAGTACTTTGTCTGGTTTCTCCTGAGGTAAGGAAAAAAAATTCTATAATAAAAACTTGGACTTGATCTTGTGTCTCTATCAAGGGCCAGTTGGGTTGCACTGACTCACGACTGAGGTCCTCACCATTTTTCTTTCTGCTATTAAGAAGCAATAATTTTCCAGTTTCTCTCTTCTAGGTCCTTCCCAACTTCTCACATTAAAGCAATCCTGCACTCATAAACCCCTTTCACAGCAAATGGGACAGAGCCCAGAAGGGAACCGTGAGGCTAAGTGTGTGGGGTCCGCCTCTGTCTACTGTATCAGTATGTTTCCTAACTTGATTTCCAAGATGTTTGTGGCTGGCTGTTGGGCTTCACATTAGCCTGTCAAAATGGGAAAGCAATACCCAGGAGTGTTTCTGTTGCAACCAGGCAGTGGAGAATCCTTTTGATAGCATCTTCAGGAGGACTTCTGGCTGCTTGCATTGGGCAGCTATGTAGGGACTGCAGAGAATAGCCTCTGCAAACACAGGGACACAGAAGTAGAAGGAATTTATATACCCTGGCCCAATGGCTAGTCGGAAGGTCTTTAAAATATGCCAGAAGAGGGCTGGAGAGATGGCTCAGCGGTTAAAAACACTGAACATTCTTGCAGAAGACCCGCGTCTGCGAATCCCAGCACACATGGCAGCTAACAACTGTCTGTAATTCCAGTTCCAGGGGATCCGACAGCCTCTTCTGTCCTCCGCGGGCATTGTACGACACGGGTGCACTTACCTACATGCAGGCAATACATGCATACACATAAAAATAATAAAATGTTTTTTAAAAGTATGCCAGAAGAGAGGGGGTGCTTGCCCTCAGGCCTGGCTTTTGCTGTGAGGCATTCAGAGACTAACCAGGCTCTGCACCTTGAACTTATCATAAACACTGCCTGGGCCAGCCTGGCCTGCCTGATTCCTGCAAGACATTTTGCTTCTGTGACTAAACTTAAGCTTTTTGAGTATAGAATGAAGGTTTGCCCTTGGTGCTGCTGTCTAACTGATGGCACTACCCACATTGGCTGGGTTTTTCCTTGGCTGCACATGGACACCAACCAAGGAAAGGAAGTCCAAGAAACCGATCTTAGTCACACAATTCTCATATGGCTCCCCTGGGCTTCCTCACACTAGTGAGGTCAGCCCTTCTGAAACAACCCCCTCCAGAAAGAGTAGCGCCTGCAGACACCAAGCTGCACCCAGAGCCCAGCACTTGTGACTCAGTGTCCCATGGGGACCAGCCCAGGCTGTCACAACAGGAGCCCACTCTGCTGAGTTCATAGAACCTGCCCCTTACCTCAGAGCTGAGCAGAAAGACAGACTAAAGGAGGTGAAGCTGAAGCTCAAGCCTCTGGAAAACTGACGTAAGCTCTTTGGGACTATAGAGAGCTATGAGAACAGCAGACAAGCTAGCAACTGTAGTTCACCCCCTTCAAATACATGAGCAGTGGAACTCCCAGAGGGATGTCTGGAAAGATACAGGAAGATTCAAAGCATCAAACCCCGTGGCCGGCTCAGGCCCAGTTTCCTCCTTCTAGAACTTTTAGACCAATGCATCTGTTCTCTTGTCACCCTCCCAGGTAGTGTGTTCTTATGGCCCATGGTTTACACCTCGTTTTTTTCCTCTCCTAGCCTGCACTGGTGTCTGGGATAACATCACATGCTGGCGCCCTGCAGACATCGGGGAGACTGTTACTGTGCCTTGCCCCAAAGTGTTCAGCAACTTCTACAACAGACCAGGTATGGTGTATGCATTGATTCCTGGGCTCTTAGGTATTTGTATCTGAGACTTGTATCTGAGCTTTTCCGTTACAGTTGCAAGAATCTGGGCCTTACTTTCTTAGTAGTGTCTATGTGCTTCCTAATGGCAAGGGAGCCAGGGAACAGCTGGGTCATGGAAGAAGCAGAAAGGTCTCACCCAGGGCAAGCAGGACAGATATAGAGGGAAAGGCTGGGTGATCATTTCTCAGGGTCCAGAACACCAAAAATGTGCTTGAGTGATAATAGAGATGAAGGAGAAGAGGGAAAGATGACCATAGCTGCAGAGAACACCCCCAAAGTTGTAAGGATTGGTAGAGAATTTGTCACTGTACCAACTGTGTTCCTGCTGACTAGTTTGATGTTATCTAGAGTTTAGAGCCTCTGGAGCTTCCTGTGCCCTCTGTGCTCCACTTTGAATGACTCAGGATTCATGTCTTCATTAGAAATGTGTTTGGGAAAGAAGAGAATAGAAGACACAGGCAGAAAAAGGAAAGTGATGCTTTGGAGAACTGTGGAGAATTTTTTTTATTTGGGAAGATGTTGAGAGGTAAAAGCTTTGAGAATGATAATTAGCATTACACTCTAAAGCAGAGAATTGTACACAAGCTTAGATGGAGAAAGGAAATGAGGGAAAAGGCCTGGTCTCCCACTGGGGACCTGTGCCCTTCACCTGCCTCATTTGGTCATCCATGATCATGTTAGGGGCCTCAGTCATTCTCAAGACTGACCTACAGAAACACTCATCTAGCACCAACATCCCACTGAAGAAGGGCTTGGGCTGCAAATGCCAGCAGATAGTCCACCCTGAATATAGGTGGGTTAGGTGTGGCCTGAGTTAGAGGCCTCAGGAGGGGCACCATCAGGGCTGGGAACTAGAGTCAAGAGACTGTGGAGTTGAGGCTGCCCCAGCTGTGACAGTTGTGGGACCACCAGCCTGACAAGAACTGCTCATGCACATTGCCAGACAAGGGATGAGCGCTCAGTGCCTGCTGTTTGCTTAGTACCAGTGAGCAGGTGGCCACCATGAATGCAGAAGAAATTGCAGGGCTTTTAATTCAGAAAGTTTGTTTTCTGCTCAGTAATTACCCAACCTCCAGGACCTTCTCCTATCTATAGGATGGGAGCAGCGGTACTGACCACATCCCCTGGCTTTCAAGGCTACCCTGAAAATAAAGAAGTGATGTGAGGGAAGATGCTTGTTAAACTGAAATGTCCTAGACCCTGTGGGTCCCATGTTTGCCCTGAGCAAGGAGACAGAAGTTCCACAGAGGAGCAGGACATGTGCCCTCCCCTGGAGTTCTGGAGTACAACTCTAACCTGACTAGTTTTGGGCATTGCTGACTTGCCTGTTGCTTTCCTTCCAGGCCTGTCCAGAGCATCACACTCTTTCTGTGTGGTCCTCTGACATCCTTTGTAAACGAAAAGAATGCAGCATTTCTGAGCTCACCATGGATGTGCAATTGCTTTGTTTCTTACGATTTAAACCTTAATCCTGTATTTTCCTCTAACTGATGGCTAAGTAGAGCCTGCCTTACACTGCTTCTTGTGAAATGAAGAGTGAGGGGCAGGCCAAAAGGAGAGGGGAGAAAGGACAGGAGCTAGGGAAGAACAGGGTAGCTAGTTTCAGAGAGTCTGGGCTTGGCCGTGACCACTCCCATAGAGACAGAGCATCACAATCCGCTAAGAATTTTCATACTGCTTCAAAATAACAGCACTTACAGTTATAGCTATTGTGATAATTAATGACTGCTGTTTTTATTGTTTTGTGATATAGTGTGTCCACTTGCTTCTCCCAGGCCTCGCCCAGCCTATAAGGCAGGTCTCAGGGAGGCAACTAGGCAGGGAGGGAAAGCAAAGACTTCCAAATGGCCCCAGTTTCCTGCCAACTAGGGCTGAGGCTTCAACATAGCACATCATCCTTACTAGTGAAACCAGTTTTCAGGTACCTGCGAATCAAACATCTGAACTTTACTTTCCAGGAAACATAAGCAAAAACTGCACTAGTGATGGGTGGTCGGAGATATTTCCTGATTTCATAGACGCATGTGGCTACCATGACCCTGAGGATGAGAATAAGGTAGGTACCTGGCCAGCCATAAAACCTCCACTCCCTGACACTACAGTCAGAGAGCATCCTTCATGGGTCTCCTTTCTTCTGCAGTAGCATAGCTTCATGACCCACAGTCAGCCTCAGGTCTGCTATGGCATTTGGGATTTGCTGGTTCTCCATAGTTTTGGGGGCCCAGAGAGGCAGACTTTCATCACCTGGTCAGCATGTCTGGATGGTAGAGACTTGCAGATGGGCACCACCTTCCTCAAATTGCTCTTCTCAAGTCTCCTGAGCAGCACACATCCCTCCTGCCATCTGGATTTCCTTATCCCATTTATGATTTTGCCACAATATGTATTCCTGGGAACCTTGTGCAATAGTTCTTAGTCTGATCCCGTAGCAGACATGACCCAAACCAGACATCTTTCTAAGTTTAGAGGGTGGGTCTGCCCATGGCTTCTGGTGTTTTATCTCAGGCCACTCAGGCTCAGTGGCAGAGTAGGGCTGCAGCACTCACCAGCAGTTTCCAAAGGTCCTCAGAGTATTACATTTGTGGTAGATCTTTCTGTGAGAATGTGATTGTTGGGCATCTTCCCAATATGAGTACACGTACCCTCAGCCGGGTGCCTCTGTCGGACTCTAACCCAACTCACTTCTGACCCACTCCCCTACCAAGGAGCTCGCAGTCAAATCCCTGGTCAGCTGTGGGAAAGGGGAAACCTGAAACGTACTGTTCCCTATGGTGCACAGAGCTGGTGACCTGGTTCTGTTGTGTGGCATCACTTGGTGACAGTGACTCATAGGAAAGCAAATTTCTGTTCTGACCTGACACTGTGGTGCTGCCTGCCTATTCTGTTGTACATAATCACTGCCTTTAGATCATCTGTGATAAGCCTCTCCCATGTTCTCTGAGAACTGAGTATTAGTAAAACCGTAGGTGGCACCCATCCCCCTAGGACTACAAAGTGTTGCCAAGCACATGGAGCCATTGTGAGATCTGGACTTGGTGATTACAGAGTGTACTGGAATTAATGTCACCAAACCCCACCCTCATATCCTGGAGACCAACTTCAGGAGGTGGTTCACTAACCTTAGTCATGAAAGCCTCTATGAGCACAGTTAAAGTCAAGGTGTTAAGAGCCTAAATTAAAGCAGGGTAAATGTCCTCATCTGGGTCACCTGCACCCTGCAGGTGTGACTAGAAGCCCTAATTCTCATGTATTTCCCTTTCCCCTCTCCATTCACCAAATCCATGAAATGGCTGTTTTGCCCCACTAGTTACTGGCAGCATCCCCAGGGTTGCCCCAGAACCAGAATTATGCTTAGTGTTTCATCCTTTTATATATTGGCCTCCACAAATCCCACCTGGGCAGGGTGTGATGAGGCTTCACACAAGTGTCTTTGGCAGAAGCACAAAGGACAAAGCCTGAGGTGCCTTGGCCTATACCTCCTAAATCTATAGCCCTGGTGGTACCTCTCACGCCTGGATATGGGAATAAGAGAAAACCCAGCTCAGAGTTCAGGCAGCTCTATTCACGAACTCTAAACTCTGGAACATGTTTTCACAGGAGGCAAGAGTGTATGTCAGGCTTCTGGGATAGGCCAAACTGCCCTGAAATAGTCTGATGAGTTCTCTCTAGGAGGCTACCCTGTGTCCTTCTTGGGAGTGTGGCATTTTCTCAGCTCAAGCACTGATTCTGCAAAGACAGCCTCTTAAGTCCTGTTCTGGCATCCGGAGTTCGGACCCACAGTAGGGATGATGGTCATGGAGCAGGGGCTTCAGCTCCAACCCTCTAAAGCTGGTCTGCTGGAACACAGTCAACTGTTTAGGGGCCATAGGAACAAGACAAGAAGCCAAGAGTCTTGGGGCTTCTGTGGGCTGTGGGATCACCTGCCTTGTGAGACCTGCAGCTGAGTTTCGTTTCACATCTGGACATAAGCTGGCAGGTACTGAACAATATCCTAAGGTTGCACCAGCACTGTGTTCCCAGCCCCTTGTACAGATAGATCCCTGTAGAGGTGGGAGATAGATACTCAGGCCTTTATTCTCTAGTACATTCACTTGTGTGAGTGAAGATCTCTGAGATCCTCCATTCTGTGCTGTCCCAGGTTATAAAGAACGACAGAGATACAGGAGGGCACCAGCACTGCAACATCAGCTCCCTGCAGAACAAGACCCCTCTTCTCTTCCGTATCTCTTAGGTCACACCCAGGAAGCATTTCCGGGACACTGTGTGGAAAACTCCTCATGGCCCATTCGCTGCTTCTGAAGGGACCATGATTAAAGTCTGTCTGTGTGAGGCACAGTGTCTGATCCTCTCACAATTTTTTGTCTAGTTTGAAGAACTATTTTTGTTCTTAATTAAACATTTCAGAGATTCTACAAATAGCATAAACACATACTCCCTGATAACAGATTAGAAAGTCAAAATATTTTAATATAAAAGGCAATAGAAATCATGGCCCAAAGCCAAAATGAATAATTCTTCTTCTGAATTGCAGTTTCCACACTTTGAATACTTAGGATACCGGGTTGTTTCACAAGCTTATTTTAAGATGAAAGGATGGCACGTGCAGGGCCATCACAAGTACCCTGAGTACTGGGACAGATGCCAGCTAGGCTCTGGATGCATACACTGCCCAGGCTGATGTCACTGGCCAGTGCAAGCAGAAGCATCTGGGGGATAACCACGCTTAGGAGAAACCTGGCTTTTCCTTCCTGCAGAGGCAGGAGCTTCATCTCATCAGCATTTCTCTTTCTTCTTAGATTTGTTTTCATTAAGTTCCCACTCACAGGTGCTCAGAGTCTCCCACAGGTGCTGTGTATGTGATCACTATTAGTTTCAAAATAAATTCAAGGAAAGTAAGTAGCTTTCACAGAAACCATAGGCTTGGCTATAGATGGGGGAATTAAGAGATAAAATATCAGTATGGGGAATCCCTGTGAGGAGAACGTGTGGGGTCCTCAGGGACTCTGCATGGTGTCCAGAGCCTGCCTCTGTGCCCATAGTTTGCTTGGCCACAGTGTGAGTAGGAGCCTGTGTTATGCCTTTTCCAACTAACTCTCAAATAAAAGAGCACTTTGGCTAAATTTAGCAGAGAATTTGGCATTTCAGCCCATGTAAGTAGACACATTTCTTCCATATTATGTGATGTTCCTAAAAGTATTTACACCCTCTCCTCCCACCATCCTCCACTATGACCACTCTTCCTTCTCAGACTTCTCAACCTCATCACCCTTGATGGCACAGACCATGCTACCACTCTGCTGGCTCCATTAAGGCACCTAACCCTTGACAGCCAATAGGGTCCCACTGTTATCCTGGGAGAGAAAGGGGAATCCCACAGAGGCTCTCCATGTCACCTGTCCACAGCTGATGCCCATGGGACTATATCAGGATGGGAGCCCTAAACAACAGTACCTACTAACTGATGCTCTCCAGCAGAAGCTCACAGAGTCACAGCATTTGTTTGTTTCATTGATGGTTATGTTAGCTCCTCCCAAGTTTTACCTCACATCAAAGGGCTGAAGGATGCATGTGCCTGTGTATTTACAGCACATTGTATACCACACTCAATGCCAGTCAGTAGTGGGGAGGGGAGAGTGCTTGGGGAAGGCAGGGAACAAGATGTGAGCTGTGAACTTGGCAACTTGAGCAGGATGAGCAAGAGGCTGCCAGCAAATGGTTGGGCAGAGAACTGAAATCATAGTGTCCCTCCGGCCCTGAGATTGAACTGGGGTTCATAGAAATGAGAGAAGTTGTCTTGTGAAGCCATTCCTGTTTCAACTGAAATTTCAAACATAGAGCTTGATGCTTTGCAGTAAGCCATTGATTCTCTTCAAGGCCAAAGGAGAACCAAGATGGCAAGAGGCTGCCCAGAGACAGGCAATGGCCCTCCAGGTTCTTAAAGTCCTTCCCTTTTAGGAATATTACTCTATGAAGTTGGAAATTAGTATAAGCTAGAAAATGAAAGGACAGAGGGTTCAGCCTAGTGGCTACTCAGGAAGAGTGCAGGCTGAGCAGCCATGACCTAAAAACTCCAGAGTCTCTAACTGTGGGCTCCTATAAAATCCAAAATAAGTTTCATACTTTCTAATTTCAAAAGAGAGGAACCAGAACACAGTTATAATAAGATCAAAGAAAAACAAAAATTCAACAGTGCAGAAAGCTCAGTGCCCAGCATCTTGGACTCACTCATGACTTTCTGGGCCTGGGCAGTCCCACTTTTCTGGCAGCACACACACAGTTTATCTTGTAGGCTTAGGCCAGCTCCACTCCACACCTGCCCCTGTCCTTGGTGGTCATCCTGTGGTCCAGATATATACAATATCCTGGGTTCCCCACTGCAACTGATGTTGCATCTTCACCAATGGCTTCTCCTGGCCTCTCACAGTGCCAACCAAGCCTCATCCACTCTATGACTCCTTCATGCCTTCAAAATGTGTATTACATGGGAGACTCTTACACATTGCCACATTCAGCTTCTAGCTTGAGATGCAGTCTTGACCCCCTCTGGACCACAGCTTCTGTGTGCTGATGCTGAGGAAATACTTTCCAAAAGATTTCACTGCAGTGAGGCTCGTCTCTTATTATTCACAGCTGATTTTTCAGAATTACTAACTATCATCACCAATAAAGCAAAGGTTTCACTTCACTGGTACTGTTCTCTTACACAGCTGATTCTTCAGCCCCAGATAACAAGAAACCAGACTCTGAATTCAAAATATAACACACACAGCCCTGATAGAGTCTCAAGGGACTCTCAAACTTCCCTCTGAAACTTCACAAGCCAATTCTTCCTTGTCTACATTGCACTCAGCATTATCATCCAAGTTCCCCCAATAGCTCATTAAGCTCTGGTAACTCAGTGACTTTTCCAGCTCAAAGTTTTAAAATCCTCCACCTTTCTCCCACAAAATAGTCCACATGAAAGCCTCATGGTTAGGGTCTTCACAGCAATACCCTCACATTCCTGGCCCCAATTTCTGTCATAGTTTCGTTTCTGTTACTGCAGTAAAATACTAAGTAAAAGCAGCTTGGGGGAGGAAAGGATTTGTTTTGGCTTATAGATTATAGTCCATCATTGAAGGAAGCCAAAGCAGGAATTCAGAGCAGAAGCTTGAAGCAGAAACCATGGCAGAACAGCTGTTTAACTGGCTTGCTCGCCCTGGTTTGCCCAACTAGCTTACATACCTGCCCAAGGATGGTGCCACCTGCAGTGGGCTGGCCTCTCCCACATCAACTAACAATCAAGAAAATGTCCCCACTGACATGCCCACAGGCCAGTGTGATAGAGGAAATTCTCAATTGAGATTCCCTCTTCCCAATATTCCCAGGTTTGTGTCAAGTTGACAAAAACTAACCAACACATGGTTTTAAAATAAAAACCCCTCCCTGCTCATCCCACCACCAGAAAGAAACATTCAGTTCAGCTATTTTGAATAAGCTGTACAAGATAGGAGGCAGGATATCACCATGACCAGAGACTACCCCCCAAGACCCCCTAAGCATGTTTAACATCAGCCTAGAGGTATACACAGTCTGAAGTTCATCCTGTGATTTCTGTTGACCTGAATCTCCTAATCCCCACTTGATACAGTGACAA
The DNA here is from genome assembly GCF_000622305.1 of Nannospalax galili. Taxonomy (NCBI): domain Eukaryota; kingdom Metazoa; phylum Chordata; class Mammalia; order Rodentia; family Spalacidae; genus Nannospalax; species Nannospalax galili. Next base: position 669,897 of record NW_008338260.1, on the reverse strand, counting down.
CACAGAACTTACCACTGGAAATCAGCTTTACAAAAATCTGGATACAATGCTCCTTCCCCTCCCAAGGTATCTCTGCAATCCTCAAAAGAATTAATGTCCCCGGGAGAGGCTGAATCACCAGGAGAGGCCATGTCCCCAGGAGAGGTTGGACTCCCTTTAAGAAGCTTCACCCCTATAGCAGCTGAGCTGAAATTTGCTTTGTCACCTCCCACCAGTAGCAGTCAGCATCCACATGTCTGTTCCCCGCATACCAGAGTGATTGCTGACCATCTCCTGAATGTAGCCTGGAGGTTATCCCAACTGAGTCTAGCAACCAAGTTCCTCAGATGGAGAGGTAAAGAATAGAGTGTAAAAAACCTTATGCTTGTTGTTGGGTTGAGGCTGATTGAGGCACCTACTGCCATTCTGAGAGCCAGGGAGGTGAATTCAGCACTGATCTGAGGGACATAACCCAAGGAAGAGCCTCCTCTGAGGAAGACTAGAGATGTGTGATTCACTTTGTCTGCCTTTCTCTTCTCGTGGCCTCTTGAATGACAGAGAAATCTTCCCCCAAGATTTTAGAATTATCTTTCATTGACAGGTAGAGGCACATGCTCCTTCTCTGACTCTGAGACACCCAATCAAATTTAAACAGAACCCTTAACAGGGGAGTTGCAGAATAGGGAGCATGACTCTCACAGGAACCCATTGGACATGTAGATATGACTCTCCACCTTCCTAGACAGGGCTTCTCAAGATCTCATTCTCAGACCCAAGTCTCCTGCAGGCTACAGGAAGAACAGGTCTTCATTTCAGACTCAGGATTCTGTGCCTGGAGCCACTCAGTGCTGGGAAACCTGCTGGTTGAGCCTTCAACCAAGAGAAATGGTTATTTTTGTGAAAAGGGAAAGACATTTTTAGAATTTTCCCTAGGTAAGGTAAAGGAGCTCCTTAATTCATCAACCGTCATCATCAATGAGTTCCTTATCCTTGGGGTCAATCAGCCTTGGTTGGAAAACAGTGTCCTGTGACTGCTGTGTACAACCATGGATGGTGTCTGTACTGAACATGGACAGATGGTTTTTGACAGTATCCCCCCCAAAATACAATGCAACAATATTACATAGTTCTTACATTGTAGTGGCTATCATAGCCATCCTGACACGATTTCAGGATATGAAAGAATGTGTACAAATTATATGCCATACTGCATCTCTTATAAAAGGGACTTGAGCGTCTATGGGTTTTTGTGTCCCGGAACTAGTCCCCCTGTTTCTCCAGCTAAATACTTAGGTCTTCTTGGCTGCCCACTCCTTCCTGCAGCCCCTCAGAAACTGTAGGGAAGACAGAGTTCTCTCTGGCCACCAGCCCCGTAGGAGCTTCCTCAAACTTGAAACAGTGAATATGGTTTTTCTACTGAAGGTTGTTTCTCCCCTGAAACATGGTTTGTCCAGAGGAAGTTTTCTGAGGACCCTAAGCAGATGAGAAGGATCAGCCTCTTACACTGTTAACCTATTTGATTTAGGGAAATTAAGTGTTAAAAGTTGTTCAAGTTCAGGCTGCAGAGATGGATGACTCAGCCATTAGAACTGGCTACTCTGGCAAAAGACCTGGGTTTGAATCCTAGCACCCATATGGCAGCTAACAACTGTCTGTAACTCCAGTTCCAGGGAATCTGATGCCCTCTTCTGTCCTCTGTGGGCATTGCATGACACGGGTGCACTTACATACATGCAGACATAACACTTAACACTCATACTCAGAAAATTTTAAAAATTAAGGTTTTTTTTTTTTTTTAAAGACTGTTCAAGCTAACCTTGTTTAAGGGTACATAATTGTATTTGTCTCTCACTGGGCTTTGGTAACTTCCAATGCCCCTAGTGGCTGCACATTACCACCTTCCCAAGATTAAGGCACTGTTGCTAGGCTTGGATGAATTCCTACTATGTGGCACAGACTCTAACATGTCCTCTTAGTCATTCATCCCTGAAGGGGCCTCAACAACACACCAGTGTCTGTGAGTCCTGAGAGTAGAGGGTTACTATCCACATCACAGTTACAGGAGGGGTGCATTGCCCTACCTTACATGTATCATGAAGACCCCAGGAAAAGCCCAGGCCCAGGCCTTAACTCTGGTTGATATCTATATACAGCAGTAGATATCTTCCTTCTTACAAACATGCAAGCCTCAAATAAAACAGTCTGTTATCAAGAGCTTATGGACTTGCTAACCTCTACCACAAGGTTGTTAGGTGATTTCATAAGTAGATCTGGTGGCTCTGCAGCCAGAGAGAGGCTGAACTCCCAAAGTAAAAAGACAGGAAAGGCATGTGCAAATACTTCAGAGAGCAGCAGCCAACAAGGATTCAGAAACTCACTCTATCCTCTGGTTCTGAAGAGAAGACCCAGAGGCTAGGGTGGGGAATCCAGCCACCATCCTCCCAGCTAAGTTGGGACAGGGTGGCTCCATCAGCTCCTTCATGAATATCAGATATGCACCTTTAACCCTGAGACAGGCAGGCTGTTGGGAGGCCTTTACTTGAAAATATTCTGTCTACAGAGTTGTTTGGCAACTGGTTTGGGGAGACAAGGAAGGATGAGATGTTCTCATGCCCCATTTTCTCAGGCTTAGCTCTGTCCCTGGCATCAAGAGCAGCAACAGCTGGGGTCTGCTTTCCTTAATGCTTGGGTGGCAGGCTCCCAGCCCTGCAACTCAGGGTCTTTCTTCCTGTGCAGTGTCTGGATAACCAAGGGAGCACCTGTGGTCCTGATGATGAACAGGCCTGTTTCATTTTGAAAACACATCATCATGAAGTCAAGCTCAATGGTGGACATCATCCTCTGAGCATAGCATCAGTGCTGTGGCCAGCTCTGCTTGCGGATTATCTCATTTAACTCGGTAGATAAATTTCTGTCATATCACAGGGGAAACAGTCAAGAGCATAACCCACGTATTCATCCATTACAGGGAATTTGAACCATCAGCCTGAGACACTAACCACCAGAGTAAGCTAGGAGGATGGTTGTTGCCATGATGGATGGCTAATGCATCCTACATGATAGATACATGTTTGTCAATGAGGAAACCTGAAGCAAGGTGTCAAGTGAGTGTAGAAAATGAAGTCAACAAATAAACTGTCCTATTTCCTCAAAGTGTAAGTGGGACCCCAGAGCTCAGTTCTCATTTACTGTTGGAAGACTACATTCTGTTCTAGGTGTGAGACTGTATTCCTATGAGTATGGCACACCACAGGTAGACGATGCTGCGACTAATAGAGGTCATTGTTAGGAACAAGGAATTACATGAGAGGGACGTGACAAGCAATTAGGACCATGGCAATTCCTGTTGCTGTGCAGCTCTCCTCTGGAGCCTGTTGGAATAGGGCCACAATCTAGAATTGAGAGACCACATTCAGTGACACAGAACAAGAACTACTAAGCTTATGGGAAAATTCATGTCTCTTTGCCACTGTCTATGAAAAACCACCTCCACTACCTCCCAGGTATCCAAGTCATGTTTGCAGGCCTGGATACCATGCTGCTCTTGATGCATCCAAACCATGCCCAGTGGCTCTACATAAGTCCCAGCACCTCTATGACTCATGGCAGCCTGGGCAGTGGGGCAGCAGGAGGGAGGCACCAAGTAGGTTTTGAGTTTTCTTTTCATTTATTTTGGAATCCATGACTTGCCGTTTGACTTATAATAAAGTCTTTTCTTCCCACGAGAAGACAAAAGCCTGTTCTCAGGACCTTCTAAGACAAAATCTGAGAATAAATTTCTGGATTATAACCAATCCCCAAACTCACTTGTCATTTAAGACAAATTGATCACTTTTGCACTTGTTACATGATGATCGTTGATATGTAACTGTGTGTACTCTGCCTAGCATTGTGCCAGGTCCTGGAGACAGGTCTGAAAAACTCAGAGAAGAGATACCTATCTGGAGGCCTCAGCCCTACTGGAAGAACGAGGCAGGAACCCAGGTTCAGGACCTCGGAAAATTTACACTGACTAATTGAGAATCGGGGCCCATGCCACATCTAGATGGCCACTTGAAAGAGGGACATTGTCTCTGCAAATGAGCTGTACACTGTGGGACACAGTAGTGCTGGGCTTTTCTTAGTTTCTGAGACTCACCAGAAGCCATGAGGCCATGTGGGATGGACTTGGGTTTGCTTTGGAAGGGCTAGGGTACCTCAGATGGTGAGAACAGGGACCACCTCCTGCCACCTAACCCTGGCACAGTGACTTTTCACAACCTTACTATGTAAAGCTGTGGCTTTCTCCTTTCCTTGACGCTCTTCTCTAGGCAACAGAAATAAGCTTCTCACACTCTAAACACCTTGATATCTATCATGACACTCACTAGACTAGTCACTGTGTTTCCTAAGTTAGTAGGATAATTTTTAGAGGCATTTCACATTTACAAAAGAATAGAGTGGGCAGTTCTAATCTACCGCCTTTCCCCATGCTATTAGTATGTTCTGAGCTGGCTCTCCTGCAGTAGTTGACACTGAGATAGTGCTGACAGTTGTTATGCAGTGTGGGGACTTCAGACTTACTCCTGCCGCTGTACATTTACTGAGTTTGGAAAAATGTGCAACAGGTACATACCCTTGCTGCCTCCTATGGAGAGCTTCAACCAGGAAGCCCTCTATGCTCTGCCTAGGCATCCCTCCCAGGGTTAGGCTCCTCATGGCAGCTGGTCTTCTGTCTCCACAGCTCTGCTGCTTCCAGAATGTTGTGGAGTTGTACTCCCACAACATTGTCATCAATTCCTGAGAGGAGAAAATTCAAACCCCAGAACAACTGCATCTCACGATGGGAGATTCATACTGTGGTGGCTCCAAGGGCCCTTCTAGTAGCTTGCAGCCTATGGCCTTATCCATAAACTTGCCACTAACCTTATTGGGCTGTGGCACATCTGAGTAATGGGAGCACAGCGATCTCTTTAATCTCCTTCTCAAAGTTGTTGGGAGAACTGAATGGATTAACTTATGTCCTGTTTTGTAAATCATAAAACATTCCACCTTCATTCTGATGATTACTCATTTAGTAAGCAGAGTGATTTGGTAGAATATATATCCTTAAAAGACACTTTGAAATAGCTTTCAGGAAGCATTTGACTTGCTCAAATTGCTATAGCAGTAGTGGACTTTGATCCCTAAGGAAGTACACTGGCCTCTGGAATGGACTTTGATAGGCTGGATGTTCTCAGGAAATAAACAGAATCTTGGGCATTTGAAACGGTTGTGGTTTCTGATGGTCTGAATGTAGCTCCAGCCTTCTCTTTAAGGCAAGTATGAGGATCTCCCTGCTCCCTGGACAAACAGGACCCCAAGGCTTCTGGATCCATGGTTTCTTATCTCTCCTGTGCCTGCTCAGAAAAAAAAAAAGCCAACACAAGGCAAAAGCCACTGGACCAGCATGCTATTGAATAACCCCAGAGCTGTCAAGTTGCCTGTGTAGACGATGGCCTAAATGGACCCTGTAAGCACTAACTAGGTTTGGACAGTCTGCTGGGGTCAGGCAGCAATTTTATTCCCTTCCCTGTGCCTTCTCTGCAGGAGCCTGATGTTAGGGAGAGAAGCATTATGCACTCTGGGAGCAGGAGGCTCAGGGAGAAAACTGTTCCTCAGAGTAAAAGCGGTTTCAGCGGGGCCTGCATTTCCCTGCATTTTCCTCTACTGTCCCTGCCAGAGTTACCCCAGCTTCCCAGCTACTTATTCCCTCACTGGGAAATGCTAGAACACCCCTTGCCTGGGCAGATGAGACCTGGAAGTCATAGCTGGCATAAAGTTTGCCTGCCTGATGCTCAAATAGGAGCCAGTAGACCCAACACTGGAGGATCTGTGCCCCAACCCTGCCCCTAGGAACCACAGACCCAATATTGGCGGTTCTGTGCCCCAGTCCTACCACATGTTCCATCAGCCACCCAGAGAACTTTCAATGGTAGCACTCCTTATGCATGGCTATTTTGTGATTTTATGTCAGCAAAATATTTTGAAGTGCCAGTACCTGTATGTGTAAGTCTCAGGCTTGGGCTTTGACTCATGTCAGTGTGAGAGCGCTCACCAGGTCACACTGTACAGCCTCTGTACTCTTATCTCCAGTATTAGTCTATGACAGAGCCTAAGGAAACTTGGTCACTTGGTGACTCTTTCTCACTCTATGTCCAGGACAAGGCTGATACTGCTGAATGAGTAAGGCAAGCAAGCAAGAGGAGCAGCTCTGGTGTGTCCTTCATTTGACAGTAGCTGCCTGGCTAGAATGCATGTGTGACTAACTCCATGCTATGAGACTCCCTTGGCACTGCCCCCAGCATGCTTCTGAGAGGCAGCCTGTAGGGCTTAAAGCTTAAGGCACTAGAAGGACAAAGAATACAACAGCGAAAACACAAAATTAAATATGAAAGTGAACATGTGGAGTGGAAAATGAAATCACAGATTATTGAAGCATGAGATGGACTGTTGTGGGGATAGCTGGAGTTCAACAGGAGCATTCCTGATCACAGACCATCCTGCTGTGATCCTAGTAGCAAGAGCCCTGGGTCTGTCTTTTGTTACTTCATGCTGAAGTCCTCTAGATTCATCCTCTCACTGATGACAAAGCTGAGACCTGATGTCAAGTAGTTATGGGCCTCTGGTTTTGTTTTGTTTTTTTATTTCCTCTTTAAATATTTTTTGTTAATGTTTGCTGCAGCTCTGTGTCCTGCACTTGAATGCTTTTTTAGAGAGTTTTCATTGTTGGAAATTCTTAAATAAAACTGATTTAAATAAAAAATAAAGCTACCAGGATGAGTGAGATCCTGCAGGAACAATGTGTGAAGAGAACAGAGACTGAGATGGGTGGAAACCCTCATTTTCAGTGGAAAAAAACGAGACAAGGACCATGTGATGCCTGGGAAACCCTGGAGGGCCTGGTTCCAAGACTGAAGGGAGTCTTGATGGAGTCCTTAACCCAGCCTGTTCATATCTTAGAAATCCATAATGGGTGAACAGATCAGGATGATGCACCAGTGGTTTCCTCTTTCGTAAGTACATGGTCACACGTGGCACACACATCAAAAGGCTACATGCACCAGTTTACAGTCACATTATTGAAACTAAGTTGTGTGGTCATTTCTAACATCATAACCTAAGTGGATATGGTAGTTCCAGAGATGATCAGAGCAAGATGAGTCCCCTTTTCAAGAAGGGGTATACTGTACCTGAAACACAGTTATGTAAACCTGGGCATGGTAGTAGCAGGTGTAAACAAAGTCTATCAGGGACAGTGGAAAACTTACATGGGCAGAAGGAACAAAGCAAAATGCATGTCCCTTAACAGATCTAACCCATATCAGTAACTAGTACCCTGCATATGCAGGAAACAGACCAGCACTGTCAAAAGGAAATCCAGAGAGAAATTCTTGATATGAATATTTTATTAAATGGAAAACTGTTGGTGAACAAGAAGATATCAAGACAAAAAGTGGTATCACAACGGTTGCAGGGAGGTTCCCACAGTGTGCAGGGCACATCCACAGAGCTGCTTCTCCCTGGCTAGGGTAGGCAGCCATGTGCCCCTCACTGACTGCCTAACATAATGCCAAGTTGTGATTTAGGACCTAAAGCTGGAGCTGCCACAGCTGCTGGGAAACCAACCTCTGTGAACTTCTCTGTGCAGACTCAGCTGTCGACTCAGGCAGAGATCAGTCCTGACCTCAATGTCTTAATTTTCTTTTCATTTAATAATAATCTCCCTCCCTTTGGCCATCCTTTCTGTTCACTGAGAATGCCTCCAGCTATTGGGCATTACTGCTGGCCACAGCACATTACTTTCCTATGAACATGGGGAGTTGGAAGCCAGAATCCCAATAGGTTCTTAGGTGACTATGGTTATGTGGTTTTAGTTACCTGGTCCTCTTGGAGATCAGTAGGTACACCAGTATTTCCAGCAAATGAGGGATCAAGAAGGCACAGACAGCTGGGTGTGGTAGAGCATGCCTTTAATCCCAGCACTTGGGAAGCAGAGGCAGGCAGATCTCTATGAGATGGAGAGCAGCCTGGTCTACATAGTGAGTTCCAGACCAGTTGGGACTATAGGGAGACCATGTCTCCAAAACAGGAGGAGTAGAAAGAGGGTAGAGAAGGAGGAGGAAGATGAGGAGGATGAGGACGAGGACGAGGACAAGGCAGCACAGAGGGTTGGAGTTCGGGTCTGAATGCTTACTGCCTAAATTTAATCAATAAAAATACCAAATGGAACAGCATATGCTAGTCCAAGCCAATCTGCATTTTCCTGGTTAAAGTGTAGCTGAATTTCAGGTTTTCTCTACTACATAAGTGCCCAGTGGTAGAACACACCCTCCCTTTCAAATATCCAGTAAGCAGCCTTCAGTCCTGATTGTCTCAAACAAACCTGACTAAAGAGCCAGCAGTTATCACTTCAAAGACTGCAGTAGATAAGACCTCTTCAGTCAGGCAGCTCAAGTGCAGTCTTTCATTGGTGTCTTCTCCAATAAACTAAGTCTTAAAGTTCTGATATTGGGAGGGGGTCACATTGCTTTCTTCTGGAAAATACCTAGAACTGGTAGAAATGGTCTCTGAACATTGCCTTAGTTCCTCATGATGTTGCGTATGCCACATCCTCTTGAAACAGAACCTGCTTGCGGTGTCACTTCAGGAAGCAGCTTTACAGGTGCTTCCATCCAAGCTAGACCTCTCTGTGGTGTAATCAATCAGACTCAACAAGTGTTTCTGTAGAAAGAAAAGAAAAGCAAAGATCAACAGCTAGAACAAATGACAGAGTTTCCGAGTCCAGAGATTAACCATGGGGAAGGCTGCTGGCTCTGAGCTCTCAGCATCTCTCCATGATAAGGGCAGCTTCCACCAGTGCCCACCGTAGGTGCAGCTAGAGTATCGTTGGTGATATTACCAGGTGTTCCCAGGACCTCTTAGCCACACAGCACAGACACAGTTGTGAGAACACATGGAAGTGGGAGTTTCTCTGAAGTTTGTACCCCTTTTCTAGCCTCAGCTTGCAAGACTTGGGGAAAGAGGCAGCTTCAGTCTCCTGTGATTTCAAATCAGAAGGGTAAAATAAAATTTGAAATGTTAGTTTAAAAAGTCAGGGTAAGATGTTGAAGGAAAACAATTTAGAGGTAAAATGAACACCAAAGACATTGGAAAGGGATAGAAGTACTGCCTGAGGGGCACTGGTGTTTTCTTCTGAAATAGCTTTTCTCCCTAAGGTCACCTGTTCTGTCAAAGGCAGTCAAAGATGACTAAGGAGTTTTTAGAGTAAATCTAGTCTCATTAAACTTGGACTGATGCTTTACTCTGCTGGAACCTTTGTCCATTCCCATAGGACCTTTAACACAGAATTGCTGATACCCACGGAGGCTTACTGGCACTGTAAGGTCAGCATTAGCCTCTCAGAACTGTATGGAAACAGAATCTCAGGTTAGATTTTTAAAAGCTTCTCTGGCCAAGAACCCATCCATTTGTGTCTTGTTAATAGAGAACAGAGCCTTCATGAACTTACACAAATTACAACATTCCATAAAAATTAGAATATGCAGTAAAAGCTTTTGAGTTCATTTTGTTTACAGAAGCATACTTTGCCAAAGTTTCAGAAAGTTCAAGTAAAAAAGTATGAGTTCTTTAAATCTGGAAAACAGAAAATCAAGGAACCAGCAAAATTTCAGACAAAAAGTCCTAAAGCTTAGTTGTCCTCAGAAGTTCCAAAAGGTTTTTTGTGAATTAGTCAGTGTCACTGGTGTCTGAAAACATTCATCCAGTTCAAGGTCATGACCTTGAAGCTGTCAGAAAGCTTCACTTGTCCGTGTCCCGTGGATCTTTTTCCAGTCCAGTGGCCATGGTAAAGATTGATGAGAACTCACTACGAACAGGGTATTTATTACCAGAGCTGTGACTGACGGCATGTTTCCAGCATTTCCAGGAGTCACCTCCACTCTCTGGCAGGCCTACCTTGATATACATCCTCACAAATGAAAGATAGGGAAGGTTAATCATCATCTGATTCCCATGCAAAGAACCTGATTAATTCAATGTCTCTGTGTTCATAAGAAGGAAGAACAATTTAAGTTTAGTTTGCTAGGAACCCTCTGGAAAAACCCAAGTTTGTTTGAGATCAAAAGACTTCATTTAAGAATTCAATTTGGAGAAGTTTGTCAAAAATGTCAGAAGATTTAAAGCACTTGATTAAATAAGATCGAAGGGAGTTACCCACCTGAACAGTGACAAGGATTTCAAAGCCAAATACAGAAAATTACATAGTTGCTTAAAAGACAAAGAGAAAAGTTAAGTCTTTAATAGTGAAGCACAGGAAATTATGTTAATGAAAAGGAATCTTTCCTAATCAGATTACTCAAAAGGTAAAGAAAACCTTAGAATTTCTTCTCAAAAGTTGATCAAGTCCCCTGGGAATGTGCCTTACTGGCAGAGCACTACCTACATTTGCCTACACACTCAAGACTCGGGGTTCTATCACTAACATTAAACACAGAAAGAAGATCCAGAAATAGTAGAACACACTGGTAATTTGAGCACTGGGCAGGAGGGAGGATCCTGAGTTCAAGACCAGCCTGGACTATGTAGGGAGATGCTGTGTCAGTGAACCAAAAGGCTTAGGAAGGGAGGGAGAAAGAGATGGAAGGGAGAGTTCCATTACTATTACTATTACTGTGTTTATATTAATGCTCATTTTAAAGCACTAATAATTCGGTCTTAGCTTGACCACTAATTATCTCTCTCCCTTCCTCTCTCTCCCATCCTTTTGAATCTGTCTCTCCTCACCCTCCAGCTGTCATACCAGCACTATGTATATTGGCTGGTTTATGAACACCGTTTTTCAGTGTGGCATAGGACATGCTTACTAAAATACATCAGTTCTCTTCAGTTCTCTGTCCAAGTACAGATAAACAAGCTCAGCAACTAATACATCAACATTTTATCTTATTTGGAGTTATATTGAGTAATACATTTGTTTTTTACTTTCTTTGCTGAGAAATGCTATAACATAAAGATAATTTGACTAGTTTTTTAAAGTTATATGTCTGTATTACATGTAACGATGTCTAATCTAAGTGCATGTCTTTTTTTACACTAAAAACTAATGTTCTTATTTACCATAAATTACCCAACCCATAGAAACTAGACAGGCATCTTCTGAACTAACTTCTGGTTTTCTGAGAGTTTTAGAAATACTTATATTGTGTTTACTGTTCTTTAAACTAACTAAATAGAACTGTCACAAATTAATTTTGGTAGCATCAGTAGGGGTAAAAACACTTGACATACATTTCACAAGTAATAATACAGAATTCAATTATTTTTCCAGAGTAGCTGGTTCCATATTGTGCTTCTGGCAGATGAAATGTTCTAAGGTGAATGTTCAGGTAGCACTCTTTCTAATGGAGTTTTCATTTCTGCATCATAGGGACCCCTTCAGAATAACTTTATCTTTAGAAGCTCTGCTTTCCATTGTCCCCAAGAGACTCAGGACCAAGGTCAGTCTTGACCCCAATTTTAGTGCTATTTAACAGAGGTGACAAGAAGCTCCTAAACTTTGATAAAGATCTGCAAAGGCCACGTGTGGAAATCAGAAATAAGGCTATCATGGAGTAAGCCGTTTGGTAGTGAGGCCTGGGTTGGACTAGAGCCATTTTACTCCAAAAATCAAACCAGTACAAATAGGCTTAGTAATGCATTCCTGGAGTTAGCCCTGTGCAACCCACACAGAAGCCTTTGTCCCAATACCTGCCTTTCCAGTACCTCAGCCATGGGAGCCACAAGTGCTTTCAAATTGGCTAGAGCTTTGAGCTGCAGTTTTTCCTACATCTTTTTATCGCATTTCGTTAGATTGAGGAAAACAAGTTACTGTATGACTCTTGCCATAAGAATGACTTAAGAGGACATTGTTTTGGTCCAAACTGCTGTAACAAAATATTACAGCTGGAGTGACTTGTGAACAACAGAGAAGCATTTCTCACTGTTCTAGAGGCTGAAGTTCAAGGTCAAGGCAAGAGAACCCCTGGGAAGTTGCCTTTATATCATGTACCATGTGGTGAGGTGCTGGGATCCCTTTGGTGTTGCTCTTGGGAAGGACCTATCACTCCATGAGCTCCTCCCTCATGACCTAACCACCCACCACATAAGGCTCCACCTCCTTATGGTTAGATACGCAACCTGTGGATTTGGGGGCAACATAGATACTCAGGCCACAGCACCTGCCAACTCAGAATTATCACTAATTTATGAACAAAAAGATATTTAAATGTTTTATATTCATTTTACTGATCACAAATAGGAGTGGAAGGTTTTCCTTGTTCATTATTAGTTTGGTTATTGTATTAGTGTCTTTTATGTTGCTGTGATAAAACACCATGACCAAACCAGTTTATAGAAGGAAGAGTTTATTGGGCTTATGGTTCCAGGGGGACCATCATGGTGGGGAGGTGTGGTGGCAGGAGGCAGCCAGGGCAGAAAGGTAAGTGCTCACATCTTCAAGCAGCACAGGAAGCAGAGCGCAAAACTGGGAAATGTGATGGCTGTTGAACTCTCAAACCTGCCCCCAATGACATACTTCCTCTAGCAAGGCTGCACCTCCTAAAGCTCTTCAGACAGCTCCACCAAATTGGAACTAAGTGTTCAACTTGAGCTCAAGGGAGACACTTCATTCAAACCACTGCAGTTATTTTGTCTCTTTGTTTGTTTGATGTTGGCTTCTTTCCGCTGCCAGTTTTCCTGTGGGCGTGTTTCCCTCCTTGCTCGCTGAACACTTCCTTTACTAAGAGCCTTGCCTTCTTTTCCCTGCACACTTCACATTGGTCTCCAAAGTTCATGTAAGATATGTATCTGTAGTACAACTCAGTCTAATTGCCTTTTTTTAAAAAAATGTATATTTTTATTGAATTTTTGTGTACTTCATACAAAACCTCTTAAAATATCTGAATCATTTTTTTCATTTAATAACCACATACTCAGAAGAAGCATTTCATTACAACAGCATTGACATATTCAATAACAATTTTCTGAGCTAAGATGCATCTTTTTCAAAATTGGCTGTAAATTTTTAGTTTTACAGTTGACTTGTTACAGTTATACAATATTGTACTCAGTATAAACCCTATAAGGCATAAAATTGAATGAGGTTTTAACCTTTAAAAAAGATCTCCATTTCATTATTAAAATACACAGTTCCATACAGAAAAAATCATTTTCAATGCAATTAACATTAAGATATTTGCACATGTGTTTCTAATCTTTATCTGATTATTACTAGTGATAGTCGGTTACTTTCTGAGCCCCTTGGCATCTGAGCATGGATATAAAGTCATCAGGTAGATTTCAGTAGTAATGTTTTTCACATTTACTAATTTATTATTATTTTTAATC
>NW_008338260.1:610156-656467 GCF_000622305.1 Nannospalax galili | reverse complement strand
AATTACAGCTTTAATATGCTCAATAACAGTTTCCAGAGCAAAGATACAGCTCTTTCAAAAGTGGCTGTAAAATTTTTAGGTTCACTGTTGAATTAATACAGTTATACAATATTGAACTCAGTACAAACCCTGTAAGACATAAAATTGAATGAGTTTTTAACCTTTAAAAAAGATCTCCATTTCATTTTAGAATATATTGTTCCTTGCAAAAAGACTCATTGTTTTTGCTACTAACACTGAGATGTTGGTGCATGCATCTCTAATCTGTATGCATCTGATTATTACTAGTCATAATCAGTTACACTTGGACCCTTGGTGCCTGTGTATGTCTATGAAGTCATCAGGTGATTTCAATGGTAATGTTTATCACTTCTACTAATTAGCATGATATAAATTTCCATGCTCCCTCCTCAAATATAATACCTTTCTTAAAAATTTGTTGATTTGTGTGTGTGTGTATCACACAGAACACCCCAAACCATCTTACTCGACTATACACCCACTTCCCAGTTGGCACCCTCCCATAGCCTCCCTCCCCCCACTAGAGCCCTTATATTCTGATATCCCTGCTACTGTCTGCTGTGTTGTCAGCAGCCCAGCCAATCCCCACTACTTTCTCTTCTGTTGAATCTAGTTAGCCTATCTAGAGGTCTTTGTTTTAGGAGGGTCCCTGTCCTCTTGATCAAGGAGACCAAGGAGACCCCACCAGATGGACTTGAACCAGTGTCTAGTCTACAAAGACGAGGGTCAACACAGAGGAATCATTTCCTCCATGCTTCCAAGCGAAGCCAACCATGGTGAAGCAGGACCTTTGACTTATCTTCACATAGGCAGAACTGGTAAAAGAAAGGAGCCAGGGGCTCCTCCCAAGCCCATGTGACCCCTGAGGAACAGATCCTCAAACGACCTTAAGAGTAAAAATAAATTGGTTTATCAGGGCCGACTATATGGCCTTAAACATCCAAAAGGAAAGTATAACCAAAGATTAAAGGGGTAGTTGTTGGCCAGGGTGAAAAAAGGGACTCCCAAATAGTAACCCAGCAGAACTGGGAAAATGAACAGCAGATCCTAATCTTATCTAAAGGAGTATTGACAACTGATTGCTGCTAGAAGAGGAACATCTTAATCATTTTTATACCCCCTTCCCCATCCATAGCCCTCCCCCACCAGATTTCATGCATTTTGTCATATATGTTAAGGCCTATCCAATCAAGTTTGTGTACCCAGATGTCCCCTGGTGCAAGTTCATCCGCTTGAGTCTAGTAGACCTATCTAGAATCTCTCCCTTAAAGACCAACTCACCCTCATCTAGCCGTAATCAGCTGCCTATAGTTTGGCTAAGTTTGGGGCCTGCTGCCCTTTTCCCCAGTTCTATGCTGGGTTTTTGTCTGATTGAGTTTGTGTGGGGTTTGTGCATGCTGACACTATTGCTGTAAGTTCATAGGAGCAAAGTCCCGGAGGCCTGTTTCTTTATGATCATCCACCATCCCTGACTTTTACAGTCTTTCTGCCCCCTCTTCCACAATGAGCTGTGGGTGGAAGAGGTTTAATATAGGCTTCCTATCTGGGGTGTTTTGAGATTTTTGTCCTTCTGTACTTACAAATGAAACTATCCTTACTTTGTTTAGGATGTCTTTTGCTTGTTTGATTGGTTTTGCCTTCTTTTGTTGTATCAGTGTGTTTGTGGTTTTTTTTTTTTAACATTGGACTTAGCTAGTTTTAGGAATGAAATGCACTGTGTTTCCTTTATTGGTTGATCTAACTTACAGTGATTTTTACATACCAGGAGTGATGTGGTCTTTAGTACAGTAAAGAATTCATCCATGAAAATAGCCAGTTTGGCAACATATTTTACAGATTGTTTCAACAACTTTTAGAAATATTGTAGCTGTTGGCATTTGGTGCCTTTTTCAAGTCTTCCCTAGTAATGTCTGCAGCACAGAATGTTATCCATTTCTTTGAAGTGTTGATATTTTTAGCACAGAATTATACATTGCATATTCTTTAATTAAAATGTGTGAATATGTTTAAGCCACACTGGGTGTTCATTTCTCATTGTTTTTATTGTCTTGGTATTTCATAAACATGTCCACTCTATCATCCTATACCAAAACTACTCCCATGTAGATTGTTTGTAAATGTAACTGTTTTCTGGCTTCATCACCTTTAGGAACATCTGTTGAGCATTCATGTGCACCAGCCCTGCTCTGGGCATATCCAACATATCAATAAGTGAAAATAGAAACCCATGTACTTGCTG
The DNA here is from genome assembly GCF_000622305.1 of Nannospalax galili. Lineage (NCBI taxonomy): Eukaryota > Metazoa > Chordata > Mammalia > Rodentia > Spalacidae > Nannospalax > Nannospalax galili. The sequence goes on along the minus strand of NW_008338260.1, from coordinate 654,207 downwards.
AGCTTAGCTTTCAGGAAGGAGCTGCTCTGGTCCTCCCATTCCTGGGTTTTTTCATTGCTGTCTTTCTTAGCTGATCTGACTCATCATTTCAAGAAGAAATCTCAAAAACAGAAAAATATCAGTCCCTGGACATAGACTAAGGTGTAGATGCCACAGGGAGTCTTTCTTCTTGCAAGAGCATAGCTTGTGCTGATCAAGTCCACCATTTGGCATGGCTGGGAAGCTCAAGGAAAGAACCTTGGGCTCAGGCTGATGGCTCTGTCAACAAAGACCTGACATATTTTAGTCATTTCTAGTTCCCTAAAGGAAAAACAAATCATATAAAAAGAAAGTGACTGAGTTGTTATAGTTCCTGGGTTCTACCCTCATATTGGGCATTGTGGCATACTAAGCACTGGTTGTGCGCATAGGTGGGACAGTGACACGTCCTCATGTCAGATGGTAGACATGCTCTGTGCTTTCCAGAAATTTTGTCTGTCACAGAGGTCTTGGCTTCAGAGCCCATGGATGATTACTTCTGCTCCTGCCTTTTCAGACGTCTATGGCAGTAATTGTGATGCAAGGTTTAATATAATGGAATCTTTCTGGGCCCACTTGTGCTTGACCCAGGGTCCTAAGGCGCTGGACACTCAACAGTCACAAAAGGTCAACCTGAGATGGTGGTCCGAGTTTGCTGTCTCATGCCAATGAAAATTATAGATGCAGACTCTACTGAGATTATGCAAAGCAGAAGCCATCGTTATTGAGAAGATTCACAGAAAAGTGATGAATTGTGGAAAAATGAAAGAAACTCATAAGATTGGGAGGGGTTTCCAAGAAAGGAAAAAGGTATCTAACTCCTTTGTCTAGGAGTTTTTATAGAGCCATGGCAGAAACTAGACAAAGTCTGAGGTAATCTTTATTGAGATTGGTTAATTATCTGGGTTATCATAAGCTGAGCCAGTGGAGGGCCCACCCACACCCTCTGTGCATGCCCCCCTGGCCCAAACAGGGTGACGATCTTGCACTGTTCATGTGCTGCTGACCTAATCAGAAGCTGTTGAAATTCCCCTCTGTCCATCTCTGACTTGTGCTTTGTTAGTTCCTGACCTTAACTGTCTGCTAGCTGTTAGTCACTGGTTGGTATGGCTGCCTCCAACCTTGCAGGTGTCTCAAGTGCTGTTAATTACACTAAGCTCTCTTTGTTTTCACAGCTATCAAGAAGTAGCTGCATTTGTTCTTAGTGAATTCCTTGTCTGTGGGATGATCTGGGATCTCTTTCCTAGAGGCCAACAAGCACTGTCCTGGGTACTGTGCCTCAGACATTCCTACCAGGATAGAAGGGCTCTTTGGTGGTCCAGGGTTTAGGCTACTGGGAGCTAGGGCTTAGAGCCCTGAAATGTGGCCAGTTTAACCAAGTAACTGGAGTTTAAACCTTATATACCTTTAATTAATTTAATTTAAATGGCCTCACCAGGCATGAGGCAGATTGAGAGCATCTCCATGTTGCTCATCATGGGAATCATGGCTGGCTGCTAAGGTTTAACAAGACAAGGGGAAAAATTCTCCTAGCATCTTATCTAATGCCTTAAGTTTGCCACACCGAAATGTGCACTCACCTTGATCACCTGAGCTAAGTCAGGGTTAGACTAGCCTAGTTAACTTTATATGAACTGGTAGCCAGTATGATCCTCCCAGAGTACTGGCCTGAGTCTCTACAAGTATGAAACATGAGGAACTTCCTTTGGAGAGCCCATGCTCAAGTTGGAGTTTGGAAGAAGGGGTGGGGTGGGCAAAGCTCAAGAAAGTCAACCTGGCAATGCCAGGCAAAGCTGCCCACTCCCATAGCCTCCAGAGCCCATGAGTTGAGGCAAGAGACAAGGCCTTAAGGGACAGCCTGCTCCCAGCAACTTTTCAATTTCAACACTTTGAGCCAAATAGTTATTTTGTTAATTGTTCAAACCTCACAAGTCCTAGATCCCTGGGTATATTTTTTCCTTACTGGTTAAATGCCATGTGCTGATGCCAGTCATGCCCCAGGGCCCTAAGTACTCTGTGGGGACAGTATGGCTGTCATGAGAATGACAGGTGGGCTGAGGCACCAGAGAAACCCAGGTATCCACAGTCAAGGAATCTGAGCAGATCAGCAGGGCAAGTCGGGTCTCAGGGAAGATCCATGGGGGACTCAGCAGAAGAGACAGTTTCCAGGAAAAGGGGTTATTTAGGGTGGTCAGAGATAATTACTGTCTTTTTTTTTCCTCTGCTGTCCTATGTCTTCCAACTAGTGTTAAATTGGGGTTATTTTGCTTGTGTGTGTGTGTGTGTGTGTGTTGTGGTGGTGGTGATGGTGATGATGGTGATAGTGTGGTGATGGTGGTAGTGGTGCTAAGTATGGAACGCAAAGCCTTATGCGTACTGAGGAAGTGTCCTACTACTGAAGTTTCTCTTGGTCTCTGAAGTTTCTAACTGATGTTTCTTCTAATTTATTATATGTATGAGTGTTTTGCTTGCATGTATGTGAGTGTACCTTTATGTATAATGCCCACAGAGGCCAAAAGAGGGTGTCAGATCCCCTGCAACTGTAGTTAAGGATGAGTGTTGGCCACCATGCTTTGGGAGCTGAACCTAGGTCTTCTGCAAGAACAGCCAGTGCTCTTAACCACTAGCCACCTCTCCAGTACCCTGCCTGACCCACAGCCCCTAGCAGTCTCCTGTCCTGACTCAAAGCTCTCCAAAGCTCATTGTGTGAGGTCAGAATGGAGGACCAACCAGGGCTTCAGATCTATGCTCCCTTGAACAGTGCACATTAGTGAAATAGAGCCACCTTTTACCCACAGCAGGACCACGGTAGGATCCCTGTGTCTGCCTGTTTGAGATCTTACACTGGGATGGGCTGGCTGCTTCTCCATTCTACCATCTCATCAGAAGCATTGTTCTTTGTCATTAAATTTCTTAGTAAATAAACACCTAGGCTCCTGGTTTTCAGGACCACCTACTGCTGACAACTCCTAGCAAGCCTCTGGTCCAGGCCTCTCCCTGAACTCTAGCTGCCTCTGCAGAGGCTGAGTCCTCCTGGCAATATCTGGGAAGAAAGGACACAGCTGTGGCTCTTTCTGTCTCTTCCCCACCTCAGTCCATGCCTCTCGTAATCCAGCTGCTCCACCAAAACCCTTGGATTTCCCCAACTATCTACATCTAGATCTGTTGGCCCTCTCTTTACATTACTATGTTGGGATTTGAATAGTTTTCATCACTGTTTCAAACTGGCCACAGTGTCCCACTGGAATATACTCACCAATGGAAAGAGCAATATATGTCTCCCCTCCCAGTATGTCTGTCCCAATCCAGTAACTGAGGTGTAGTCAGATCACATTGCTCCTGTGACCTCAGGTCCTCATTGCCTGTGTGGTCTGCTCCTTCCTGTCATTCTTCTGCTATAGCACCTTCTCACTAGTCATTCCTTTTGCCAGGTTGCTCCCCATCTTTCCTACCCTAACTATACTGTCATGTTTTTAGCTCACCCAGTCTACAGCTGAGCACTCACAGCCACTTATTCTCAGCACTTTGACTGCTTATGAGTCTGCATTAACCACTTTCTACTGCAAAAAGAAGCTTCTCTGACCAAGGCTGAGAGCAGCACAAACCTATGGGTACAGACATAGCTATTTAGAAGGCAGTTTGACAACATGACTATTCAGAAAAACACTAGTAGGTTCCCCACTATGGCCTACAGTCTCCCCGGTCACAGACTTTTGACCAGATTTACAGTACCAGACATGAAATCCCTCCTGTAGAACAGGCCTCAAATCCAATCAGAAAGCAGTTGGTTCCCCATTAACAGTCATCGCACTATTACACTAGAGGATACAACTTATCTAGCAGGTTAGCATTAGCAAGATGCATGTTTTTTGATATTTTATTATTTTTATTTTATGTATATGAGTATATTACCTGCATGTATGTGAGTGCATCCATCTTGTGCAATGCCTGCAGAGGTCAGAAGAGGGTGTTGGATCCCCTGGAACTGGGGCTGTTTGACTGCTATGTGGGTGCTGGGAACCAAACTTGGGTCCTCTGTAAGAGCAGCCTGTGCTCTTAACTGCTGATCCATCTCTTCAGGCCCCAAGATGCATATTTTTTATGTTTTGAGTCTCATGTAGAAGCCCAGGCTTGCTTCAAACTCTGTATGTAGCAAAGGCTGTCCTTAAATTCCTAATCTTTCTGCCTCTACCTCCTGAGTCCTGGGATTGCAGGCATGTGCCACCACACCTAACTGAACTCTTTATTGTACCATAACCTGAAGGTTTGGTAGCAGTAATTGTGTCTATTTTAGGACTTTAAAAACAAATAAAATTTATCCTGTATGAACAGGTAGATGTTTGTTCATTTTCATACAGGACTTAGTTTCACCAGAAATTGCAGAACAGATATGGCCTCTGGGCAGCTAGGGTGGCACAGCCTGTGTAGGTATCCTGTGACTGACTCTGACTCTCTCTCTCTCTCTCTCTCTCTCTCTCTCTCTCACACACACACACACACACACACACACATACACACACACACACACAGGGTCTTTCTTATTCCAGTGTCTACTCAGTGGTCCTACAGCAGTAACTATAGTTCCTTCCCACTCCTGATGATTACACAGATGTTAGACTCCAGCCATGAAGCCTGCTAAACCAAGAAGTATTCAAAATAAAAATTCCAAGACAGAGCACCTCTGTAAGAAGAGGCCCTCTTGAGTACAAGACCATGTGCCTTTGATGCCACCTGGTTCTCCATGTACTTAGATGTGTGTGTCCACCTGGTCTTGTTGGGAAATGTGTTTCCTGAGACTGGGCCCATTCCAACCCCACTTCAAGGACCCCACAGGCTCAGCTCAGATCTGCCTGTCTTTTCTTGACCCTGATGGCAGCCAATATGGTTCCCTCAGACATATTTCTTTACAAAAACCTTCCAGTCACTCATAATGACTTGTAAGAAAAGGCAGGTCTTCAAAACATAAAGATCCTTCTGGGCTCTAGATGGAGGTAGAATAATACAATGATCTTTGCCTCCTGTCTTCTGACACTCAGCATACAGGAGACAGTCCTTTGTGAAGGGGACTTCACAATGCCGTTTTGCCCCATGAAGTTGGCCAGCAGCTTACAAATGTGTTTCTCTTTCTTTGTAGATCACATTTTATATTCTGGTGAAGGCCATTTATACCTTGGGCTACAGTGTTTCTCTGATGTCTCTCACAACTGGAAGCATAATTCTCTGCTTCTTCAGGTAAGGAGAAGAAATGTGCAGTTCTGCAAAGAATGAGACCAAAAAACTTTGGTACCTCAGAGGGTTAGGAGATCTGAGGTACCCATCCTGGAGCCCCTCCATTTGTCAAGCAATAGAACACCCTTGGTGCTGGAGATCATGTCAGATATTACTCCATCACCGTCTGGGCCCCACTCAGGTCTCTGAGGTGGCTAGTGATTGCTCAGAGTAAGGGCTGGAGGCCTCGGTCCAAAGGGAAATACCTCTTTAGAAAAAGCTGATGAACCTATGGGGATGACTATGCCTAGCATTGCTGCCATTCAATGTGATGGGTGATGTACAGTGAGTCACCAGAGTTCTTGTCACCTCCATCCTGCTTCATTCTGCTGGGGGTATGCTCAGACATTGACAGTCTATGAGATAAAGTCAGTGTCAGCAAAGGGATCATTTCTAGACTTAACAACAACCATTAAGAAGGAAAGTAAGGAGTTAGGTGTGATGGCAAATGTAACTAAAAACTCAGCAACTGTAGCTGAGTTATACTTTCCATTTTCACAGGTCTCAAGTATGGCTGATAATTCCCAGAATAGGAAGTCAGAACTTTTAATCCAGATATCGTGAAAAAAGTGGGGAAGACCAATCATATTCTGGTTCTTTGAAAAGGTGGTACAGGGACTAGAGAGATGGTTCAGTGGTTAAAAGCACTGGCAGCTCTTGCAGAGGACCCAAGTTTGATTCCAGCATCCACGTGCCAGCTAACAACCATTCGTAACTCTAGTTCTAGAGGGTCCAGTGCCCTTTTCTGGCCTCTGCAGGTATTGCACACATGGGTACACTTACATGCATGCAGACAAAACACTCATATACATAAAAAAATAAAGTTGGTGCAATATTAATATTTGTTATGTTTTCTCTGCACTTTTGTGCATTTTAAATTATTAAAAAGAAAGGAAACATTCAGAGAAGTAAACTGGAAAAATGTTTATTTTCCCATATTGAACAGTCCACATTCTCAAACTTGAGTCCCTTCACACTTTATCACATGGCACAGTGAGTCAAGCTGACAGCATGTAGAACTCTGCACATGTAGCTTTTTATCCTCATGAGAATCTGAAATGGTGACCATAGGAGGCCATATGGTCTTCTAGATGTGCATGTCTCCCAGTGATGACCAATGCCCTGCAGTCCCATTCCATGGAAACTCAGTGTGAGAGGGGAAGAAGGAAAAAACAGAAAACAAGAAAGAAAGTGATTTGGAGACACAAGAAGCTACTGGAGCAGAATGGCATTCATGGGAGGAAGTTGTACTAAAGGAGAGGCAGCTTCTGTCTACACCTAGGGAGCCTCTGTGCACCATTATGCTGCTGCACACAGGTTGCTGCCTCACACTGAGACACCACAGATGGCAGACTACAGTCCCAGTAATGTGTTTCATATACTGACACAAGCGTTTCTTAGTGACATGGGCAGTGAGGAGGACCTGTCTCAGTCAGTTGGCCCACAAGTGAACACAGCACCTGGGTCAAGATGCGGGTCAGTATCTACACCAGAAGCCTTCCACAACTGCCTGTGCCCAGAACACTCTCTTCCCCCAAAATGACGACTATTAAGATTTCTTTCACCAAAGATTACTTTTGCCTCCTGCTGAAAATGTTACTTGGAATCACACAGAAAGAACCCAATCTCTGGGGTCATTGATCTTGAAGTTTGCAAGGAGTTCATTTGTGTTATTGCATGTAGTTGTCAGTTTTTGATTTATTGACTACATTGCTGGGAAGTGTTCCATTCAGGGACCATAATATAACGAATTTAGCATTAACTGCTCATTGATAGGGCGACTTTTCATCTTGGAGAAGAACAAATAATACTTCTAATAGTTGCATGCATTGTCCCAAACTCTGTGATTTGATTTCACTCTGTTAATGATTTTTTGAATGACTAAAAGTTCTTAATGTCAGTAAAACTTTTCAATTATACTATAAATTAATTTGGATTCTTTGATATGCAGTTGTTGTTTGTGCAGTACAGTGCTGAAAAGAAGTTTTGCTGACAGGTAGCCTCTTCTGAGCTCAGGATGAACACTTTCAATAATTCACTCTAGGCTTGTGTTTTCCGTAGATACTTGTTTCTTTATGTCATACTTCTTGAGTCCTAGCAAGAAATCTTTGCTGTGTGGTTTCATCTAGGAAGCTTACTGTTTTAACTTGAAATATTTATGTTTGTGATCTGTCTGTGATTTGTTTTTTGGGTGGTTTGAGGCAGAACCTGAGTTCACCAGTGTTTTTAGTATGTGTCACCTTAACCAGAGTCACCTGAAAAGAAGCTTCCTTGCCGTCTGTCACCGCAGAGCTCTGCATCTTTGATACAAAGTAGGTGACAGAACACACGAGTCTGTGTGCTGCCTTCTGTGTGTCACAGTGTCTGGATGGTATAGGCTGTTTCTAGGGTATGCTCTTGTTTCACTGGGATGAGCTGAACTGTTTGACCTACAGGGATTCCACTGTCACCTTGCACTGAGATCAGCGCAGGCAAACTGGGCCCTCTGTCACCTTGAACCAAACTTACTGAAGAAGTCCTTCCGTGTGTTTTGCTTTTATGTCTCTCAATGTTTTGTGGTTTTCTGAGACGCCACAGGCATATTGATAGTCATTCTAGGTGTTTGTTTATACTGTTTTAACGATTTTGTTAAATTCCATTTCTAATTATTTATAGAAAAGTAGTTCACTTCAGTATATAAATCTTGCTTCAGCAACTCTGTGAAATTCACTTATAAATTAATAATTCTATATGTTCACTTGTATTCTTTACTGTGCAGTTGGTGTTTCATGCAGTACAATGTTGAATAAAAGTATTGCTGGCAGGCAGCCTTTTCTTCTGTGTTCAGGATGAACACTTTTAATAACCCACTGTAAGCATTGTGCTTTCTACAGATATTTTAAAGTTACCTTTTTCCAGATTAAGAGAGTTCCTTAAACTCTGTTTTCTGAGATCATGAACAGATAGTGAATTTTACCATGATTTCTGTATATATTGAGTTAAACATGTTTTTATAATGTCTGTTCAACATGGAAATTTGCATGGACAGATTTTCTCATGTGAAATCTACCTTTCATTTCTGAATTAGCCCTCCTTGGTTGTTCTGTATTACTCCTGAGAATTTTTGTGTGAGAAGGATTTATCTTGGCGTTCAGTTTCTTATTGAATTTTTACAAATTTCATACAATATACTTTATCATATTTAGACCCCCTCCCCATCTCCCTATCTGCCCCCTTACCACCCCCTGCCCAATTTCATGTACCAATTTCATATATATATATATATATTTCATATATATATATGATATATATATATAAGGATGCCTGTAAAGTCAAATTTGTGTCCCCAAATGCCCTTTAGTGTGGGTCTATCCACTGGAGCCTGGTGAGCCTACCAAGAGTCACACCCTTAAATGAGACTGACTCTCCCTCTCCCAGCAACCATCAGTGGCCATTACTTCCTCAGGTTTCTTACCCACTCCTCCATGTCTATTTGGGGATTTTGTCTGGTTTAAGCTTAGGTGGCACTTGTACGTGCTGTCACTGTTGCTTTGAGTTCACATGAGTAACTGCCCAGCTGTCTGAAAAACTTTGTTTCCTTATGGTCATTCACCTCCTGTGGTTCTTACAGTCTTTCTGGCCCCTCTTCCACAATGATCCCTGAGCCTTGGGAGGCAGAAGTTTGATATAGGTGTCCTATTTAGGAATGAGCGCTCTGCAGCCTTTTATTCTCTGTGTGTTGGCCAGTTGTAGTTTTCTTGTTAGTCCCCCTCTGCTGCATAAGGAAGCTTCTCTGCTGAGAGTTGAGAGATGCAGTAATCTATGGGTATAACAAGTCATTAGGAGTCAACTTAATACTATATTTATTTAGCATAATAATAGAATTAGACTTTCCTCTATGGCCTGTGACCCATCTAGCCTCAAGTTCCTAGGCCTGATGTCAATGTCAGGTATGCAGACCTTAAATCCAATATCAAAGTGGTTTGGTTATTCCCATAAATATTCATGCCACCATTGTACCAACGGTCATGTCTTGCCAGGCCAGTTGTTATGCTAACTCACAGCATTCATAACTGTGTAAGGTTACTGATTAATTTTCTCTTCACAAAGCATCAAGCTTTGAAGTCAGCATCATCTTGACTTCTCTATGTTTGTTCTATAGCTTATGCATGTAGTATCTTCAACAATAGGATCTCTCCATACAGTTCTCGTAGGTAAGCAAGAGTAGGGGCAATGGCCAGCATTGTTTGAAGGTCTGTGGTCAACAGCTTCAAAAGAAGGAGTCCATTTCTAGCATTGGGCTTTTAGTTTGCTAGTCTGTAGTGCCTGGTAGTGGCAATATTATTGTTATACGGTAACTCCTTTTAATCTCTTATAATGTATACACGTATACTTTAAGAAGCTTCTGTGATGGCAGGTTTCCAAATGGGTTTTTCTAAAGGCTGTTAGTGCTTCTTACCCCTTCCCAGATTCCCTCCTCTGCCCAGCCCTCCCATTCCTTGCCCAATTTAACCCTTCCTCTACTCTATTATTCCCCTTTCCCCCTTTATATCACTGTATTCTATCTCCCTTCTCACGGCCTCCCCACCTCTATGGCCGTTTGTTAGTTTCCTGACCATACATATCTAAGATTTCAAAACTAGTATCCAGCTATGAGAGAAAACATATAATGTTTGTCTTTCTGAGTTTATGTTACCTTACTCAGGATGATTATTTCCAATTCCATCTGTTTACCTGAGAATTTAATAATTTCATTTTAAGAGTTGAATAATATTCCATTATATATGTTCCACACTTTTCATTATCCATTCATCAGTTGATGAATATCTCGGTTGTTTTCGATTCCTGAATATTATGAAAAGGGCAGCAATGAGCATAGGTGAACAGATATCTCTGTAGTAGGGTATAGAGCCTTTTGGGTATATGCCCAAGAGTGGTATGGCTGAATCATATGGTAGATCAATTTCTAGCTTGTTGAGGAATCTCCACACTGATCTCCATGGTGACTGCTCTAGTTTGCACTTACACCAGCAGTGGATACAGCATTGAATTCTACCAAACATTCCATGAACTAATACCAATACTCCTCAAATTATTCTCTAAAATAGAAAGGGAAGGAACACTCCCACATTCTTTCTATGAAACCAGTAGTGCTCTAATACTAAAACCAGACAAAAAACCAATAAAAAAAGAAAATTATGGGCCAATCTCTCTGATTAGCAGATTCAAAAATTCTCAAGGGAGGTAAAGAGAAAGAAAGAACCTGACAGAGAAGAACAGTAGGAGACAGGTATTGCAAAGGGAGACATGGATAAAAATGGGGCTATTTAAATGGGACAGGTGAGGGAGAGCTATAGAAGCAACCTTGGGGATAAAGGAAAAGAAGGAGCTCAAGAGAAGTGGGACCACAGGAGACTGGTGTTATCAAGGGAGATATGGGGAAAATGGGGACACTTTAAATGAGGAAACCATGGAGAAAGGGTTAGACAGTGAGAGAGAAAGAGCAGCAAGAGATAAACAATGCCTAACTAGTTTTAAAAAACTGGAAGGAATCATATTAGTTCAACAATCTAATTACAAATTTTACATACATTATCTCTACATGAGTCCATGTGTATTGGTAAAGGTTATATAACAAGAAACAATGCCAGAAAGGAGAAACCTTCCTTTGAGTCGTTGGCCAGGGTGATCCAAGAGGCTCCCAAAATTACTCAGGCTACTGCTACGGCCCTTGATGGCCTCCCAAAACTTTTAAAGTAAGACCCTATTGCTGAAGACAGAACATACTTCAGACACAGGATTTAGAGCAATAGAGTTGCAACTGACATGAAACCAGTTCCCCTGAAGGCAAGCTCTCACAGCTTTGGAGAGCACTATGAAGATGTCAAGGGAAAACATCAATCTATGGTCCAACACCAGCTTCAAGACCAAATAACCACATCAGTGGCTAATACAACATACGACATTGGTGCACTAGTGACACTTTTATCTTGGGGACAATCAACAGCTACCTAATTGGACTAAAAGCCCACTCAATGGGAGGAAACAAGAGTGGTACTGTAAACATAATCAAATACACATGACTGGAGTGGTTATAGGTCTTACAGAAAACCCCAAGACTGTCATATCCCTAGATTAATGTGATTTCTTACTGTGTGCAAAATGTGTATCCTTATATCACAAACAAATATTCCAGTCACCACTCATCAAAGAAGCTCATTTTGCAGCATCTGGAGACTATTACCAAGTACCACAACTGGTCATACACTGACACTGTCTATGAATTGCCCAGGCCTAAGTGACACATCTACAATGTAACCTCTACACCTAAGGCTCATGGAACATAGAACAGGGGTAAAGAAGAGAACACTAATGACTCTCAGTTCTCATTAATGAAGATCCCTTATGCAGCAGATGGCCAGAAACATAAAAGGTCATAAATGGCCAAAGCACAGAGATCAAGAGTCTGCTGAATGCTGGTCCTCGGACAGGACTCCTTTATTAACTTCACCCACCCAAGGCTCAGGGACCATCGCAGAAGAGGGAATGGAAAGATTGTAAGAGCCAGGGAGGAGGTGCAGGACCATATGGAAACAGAGTCCTACAAGCTCTTGGGAACCTGCTCATGATTCTATGGCAATGGTGTCAGCATAAACAAGTTCCATGCAAACTCAGGCGGACAAAAACCCAGCATAGAACTGGGAGAATGAACAGCAGATCCAATCTTATCTGAAGAAATATTGGCAACTAATTGCTGCTAGGTGAAGAAAAACTGATCTTCCTAAAACAAGGGACTCTAGATAGGCTGACTAGACCTCAGCAAATGGACTTGCACTGGGGAATGTCTGGGGACACTGACTTGACACAGTGGGTCTTAACAAGGATCAAAGAGTATATGGGCTTCAGTGGGTGGGGCGTTATAGGAGAGTGCCAGTGGGGATGGGGATATAAAGATGAGTAAGAGTGATTGACCATGTTCTGAATTAAGTACACAATAATTCAATAAAAACAAACTTCAAAAATGTTCATAAACCAAATGCAAGAACATGTCAAAAAGATTGTCCACCATGATCAGGTTGTCATCATCCCAGAGATGCAGGGATGGTTCAACATACATAAATCAATAAATGTAATCTATTACATAAAGAGACTCAAGGACCGGAGCCACATGATCATCTCATTAGATGTAGAAAAGGCCTTTGAGAAAATCCAACATTCATTCATGATAAAAGCTATGGAAAATCTAGGATATAGGGGACATAGCTCAACATAATAAAAGCAGTATGCAACAGGCCCTCAGACAACATCACACTAAATGTAGAAAAACTCAAATATTCCTGTTAAAATCAGGAACACGACAAGGATGTCCACTCTCTCCATTCTTGTTTAATATAGTACTTGAAATCTTAGCTAGAGCAATAAGACAAATTAAGGAGATAAAGGAGATACAATTGGAAAGAATTCAAAGTATCTTTATTTGCAGATGATATGATTCTATACATAAAAGGCCCTAAAGACTCCTAGAGCTGATAAATATGTTGAGCAAAGTAGCGGGATATAAAATTAACACCCCCAAATCAGTGTCCTTCCTATATACCAACAACGCACATACCAAGAAAGAAATCAGAGAAACAATCCCATTCACGATAATCTCAAAACCCGTAAAATATCTTGGAATAAATCTAACCAAGGAAGTGAAGGACTTCTGATAAAAACTTTAAGACATTGAAAAAAAAAATTGAAGAATATACCAAAAATGGAAAGGCCACCCAGTTCATGGGTTAGTAGGGTTAATACCAATTAATGTGAAAATGGCCATCCTATCAAAAGCAATCCAAAATTCAATGCAATACTCATTAAAATTCCAACACAATTCTTCACAGAACTGAAAAAATGATTTCATATTTCATATGGAAGCACAAAAACCCAAGATAGCCAAAATAATCCTGAACAATAAAAGAAGTTCTAGAGGCATTACCATCCTAATCTCAAATTATACTGCAGAACTGTAGTAATTAAAAAACAGCATGGTACAGGTTTCAGTGGTTTTTTAAAATATTTTATTTATTATTTTTATTTAATGTATATGGGTGTATTGCCTACATGTATGTGAGTGCACCCATGTCGTGCAATGCTGCGGAGGTCAGAAGAGGGCTTCGGATTCCCCTGGAATGGGAGTCAAGGACGGTTCATAACCACCATGTGGGTACTGGGAATCGAACCCGGGTCCTCTGCAAGAGCAGTCAGTGCTCTTAACCGCTGAGCCATCTCTCTAGCCCCAGGTTTCAGTGTTTTAAACAGATATAACTATTCAGATTCCCTCTTTCCCCTCCTGATATTTATGGTAAGTTGTTGTACTTCCCAAGACTTCTGTCTACTTCGTCTTTGTTTTTAATATTCTTCTACATTTTTATTTCTCATTTTTCACTCCTGGTATTTTATGTCTACTTTTCCCTCTTTTATCTTGATGAGTTCTCCAAATGGAGCTATGTCCATCTTATCAGTCCTTTCTTAGAAGCAACCATCAGTCCTCTAAAATCCATTGAAGCTTGTTCTGTTAGTGAGGTTCTGATCTATCTTGGTAAAAGCTTCAATTTCTGTTTGAAAACAACGTAAATTCTTCAGCTATTGATTTATATGATTGTAGCTTAAATCAAATTGTCATTAAGTTTATTTAAACATTCCAGATCTTTACTGGTGGCTCTGTTTATTCTAAAGTCCTCAGAGACATGTGTTAAATCTCTACCTATAGGACTGGGGGATGGCTCAGTCGTAAAGCATTTGCCTTGCAAGCACAAGGACCTGAGTTCATTCCATAGAACCCACAGAAAAATTCTGAGCATGGCAAATGCTTATAATTTCAGCACTGAGGAGAGGTGGAGAAAGGAGGGTCTTGAGAGCTCTCTGATGAGCCAGTCTAGCCTTGTTGGTGAGCTCCAGGAGGATGAGATCCTGTCTCAGAGGAGGGAACAGCTTCCAAGGAGCAACATCAGAGGTTGTCTTCTGGCATGAGGACTCACAAACACAGATATACATGCACACACACACACACAGAGACACACACATGCATATACACACACACAAACACACACACACACACACACCTGTATGCATTATAAAAAACTTAAGTATACTTTTGGACTTGTCCATTCCATCTTTTGTTTCTCTCGCTGTTTGATCTACACTGTGAGATTATGCCAGTTTAAACTAACAACAGTTAGTGATGCCCCGTGCCCAGGATATCTGTTTTGTCTGGTATTAATATAGTTATACTACCTCTCTTTTATTTTGTGTTTGCAAGGTGTATTGTATTCTTCACTTTTGTCTTCAACTTTCCTGTTCCATACTTAATTTGTTCTTATATCTCCAGCCTGACAATATTTTAAAATGCACTTATTTTATTTCCCATTAGTGAAGTAGTAGGTTTGGTTGTAGCGTGTACTTTGATCATATCTGCCACCCCTCCCCCTTTCTTCTTCCCTCTGTCACACTTGCTGCTCGTGTCGTCTCCCCAGAAGTCTGCTTTCTACTTTCACATCATATATATCTAGATTCCACTTCTTAATGAAAATATATATTTGTCTTGCATTCCATCTCTTCTATAAATGACATAGTTTCATTCTTTTCTATGACTAAAGTAAAGCTCATTACATATTATATCATACATTGTTTATCCCTCCCTCTGCTAATGGACACTTAGACTGGTTCTATACTTGGCTACTGTGAATCATGCCACAATAAACATGGATGTACAAGTATTTCTGTGGTATGCTGACTTGGAGTACTTCAGGCATTGTCCTAGTTTAATCTCTGTTACTGTGATTTGGAAAAAATCACACTAGCCAAAAGCAAATCAGGGGAGGAAAGGATTTGTTTGACTTATGTGTCCAGGTTACAGTCCATCACTGAAGAAAGTCAGGGCAGAAACTCAAGCAGGAACCTGAAGCAGAAACCATGGAGGAACGCTGCTCGATGGCCCACTCCATGGCTCACTCTCTTATACAGCCCAGCCTCATCTGCCTAGGGATGGTGCTACCCACAGTGGCTGGGCCCTCCCACATCAATCATCAATCAAGACAATCTCTCACAGCCATGCCCACAGGCAAATCTGATCTAGTCTATTTCTCCTTTGAAGCTTCTCCTTTCTGAAGACTCTAGACTGTGTCAAGCTGACAAATAAGGCTAACCAGCACAGGTATATAACTGTGAGTGGTATAGGTGGATCATATGGTAGCTCTGATTTTAGTTTTTGAGGAACCTCCATAATAATCTACATTTTGACCAACCGCCTGCACGTATGTGTGCTCTCTCACTCTTTCTCATACACACACACAACAAAATTAATTTTAAAAATTTAAAATTCAAAAACAGCATGGTACTGGCACAGAAATAGACACATAGATGAATGGAATAAAACAGTGGAACCAGAAATAAATCCACACAGCTATACTACCTAATTTTTGACAAAGGTGTCAAAAATATACATTGAACCAAAGACAGCCTCTTCGACCAATGATGCTAAGAAAACTGGATATCCACTCATAGAAGACTAAAACTAGATCCCTAGTGCTCACTCTGTACTAAAATGCAACATTCTTAAGCTCATATTCAGCATATTTATTATCAACTTTGAGTTTTAATCTACCTTCTACTTATTTTCTTTTTCTATGTGTCGAACATTATTGATCAAGTTTTCATTGTTTCAATTTCCTCCCCTTTTATGTAGTTGTACATCTGTCTTCATTCAGAAATCATTTACAACATTTACAACACATCTCCTTTATTCATAGCCGTTAACCTCTAAACTGCTTTTTACCAGTTACCAGTTAATTCAAGAGCATTACATTTTAACTCCATGTACCCTCATGCTTTGGGTGGTTTGTACATTTTCTGTGTACACTTCAGGTCCCACAGAAACTCTGGTTTGGGCTGGTATTTATTTAGCACACCTGCGTATTGCCCTCCCTCCTCCCTGTGCTCCCTTTTCATTGGATCATCTCCCGGCTCATGAACCTCCCTCGCTCTCTCTGGACATAGACTTCCTGGCAGTAAATTCTTAAGCTCTTTGACTAAACTGGCTAACCTTGTGGTGTGGGGGTGGGGGTGGGGGTGGGGTGGGATTGAGGATATTACTGAGAACTTGAATTTTCCTTGAGTTCTGCTAAGGATCTCTTTTTTTTTTTAATTTGGCCCCAGATTACTTGATGCTGTACTGGAATACTTGATTATTTTATTAAATTACAGACTAGTAAATTGCAGGATTCTGTGTGGTTCCTACTGCAGAGGGTTAGCAGTTGGTCTCAGCTAGTGCTTGAAGCCAGTGTCAGCTAGTATTTCAAGCTTTTGAAACCTGGTACAGAATGAGGGTCAAAACTGCCTCAAGTCTGAAATGAAAGCTCAGTGCCCCCAGCCTTACAGACCCTGATTTCCAATTTTCATCTCCCAGTGTCTTGAGGCTGCTAAAATTCCTTCCAAATATTTCCCTTCCTAGCCTTATGTCTCAGCCTCTCACCCAATGCATGACACCTTGGAAATTTGTGGGAGAAAGAGTGCATGGTATATGTATGTGTTGGTGTGGATGCATACACATGTACATGTGGAGACCAGAAGTTGACTGACTGCCTTCCTTGATCGATCTCACCTTATTTTTTAAGATAGGATCTCTCGCTGAACCTGGAGTTCATCAATTCAGCTAAACTAGCTGACCCACCTGTATCCACATCCCTAGCACAGGATTACATACATGTGCCAGATGCTGGGGATCCAAATTCATGCCCTTACATTGTACAACAGGCACTTTACTGACTGAGCTATCTCCCTAGCCCATAGAAGAACATTTTACAGGATAAGGGGCGCTTCAACAGGTAATTGCCATGGAATTTAGCATGCTGCTCTCCAGAATCACTGCCCCTCATAGGGGATATCTTGAAGGGCCCACCCTTCTTCTGTCCATCAGCCTCATGTGTGACCCTTATAGGCTCCAGGCTTCAGCCTTTCCTGTGCTCTACCCTGAGATGAGTAGACAGAGATGAGCTCAGGCAGTGCATCCTTGTCCCCTGGCTACTCTTCATACCATTAACGCCTCTGGAAAATTGGCTCTTCAGGAGGGCTATCACATCAGCTGCCCCTTCACAACCACAGGTGGACATCCTCTGCAGTGTACATTTTTAATGTGTTTAAAGATTTTGAAACTTCATTTAAATTCAAAAGACTGACATTTAAGTGCTGGAAAGATGACTCAGTGGTTAAGAGCACATACTGCTCTTGCAGAGGACCCAAGTTTGGTTCCCAGCACCCATGTTGGGCAGCTCACAAACACCTGTAACTCCAGCTTCAGGGGATCCAACACCCTCTTCTGGACTCTGGGAGCATTGCCACACATGAAGACATATACACAGGCATACATACGTACACATAATTTTAAAAATAATAAAAATAGGGGCTGGAGAGATGGCTCAGCAGTTAAGAACACTGGTTGTTCTTTCTTAAGACCTGGATTTGAATCCCAGCACCCACATGGCAGATAACAACTGACCATAACTCCAGCCCCAGAGGATCCGACATCCTCTTCTGACCTCTCTGGGCATTGCACGATACAGGTGCACTTACCTACATGCAGGCAATACATGCATACACATAAAATAAAAATAATAAAAATTTAAAAAATAATAATAATAAATCTTTAAAAAACAAGGTTTTAAAACGGCTGGTACTTAATAATCTAGGACACAAATTTGTATTGAACAGCTTGTTTCCTAATGATCCCACACAATTAAAAATTACTATTTCTTAAGAATACTGAACTTTATACCTATTAAATCAGTGTACATCATCAAAGTATTCACAGAACACAGTCATAGGACAACCAAAAATCCTTGTTAATTCATAGGAAGAAAAATCAATAGGCTTTTAATAAGCATGTACTCTGGGGTAACTAGAGTGAGCAGAGTGGATGATAATCAGATATGTTGGTCTGTTGCTCAGAAGTCAAGTTTGCAAGCCTTCTTAAAGGTGTTACAGAAGAGTTATAAACAAAATGTTGGGTTTTTTGGGTTTTTTTTGGTTTTTTTTTTGGTTTTTTTTGTCTCTTTGAGACAGGGTCTCCCTATAGCCCCAGCTGTCCTGGAACTCACTATGCAGACCAGGCTGGCCTTGAACTCACAGAGATCTGCCTGCCTCTGCCTCCCAAGGGCCGGGACTACAGGTGTGCACCACCACGCCCGGCAAAATGTTTATTTTTTAAGGAAGTAAAACAAGCAGCGTGTGGTGGCGCGCACCTTTGGTCCCAGCAGTGGGGAGGCAGAGGCAGGCGGATCTCTGTAAATTGAAGGCCAGCCTGGTCTACATAGTGAGTTCCAGGCCAGGTGGGGCTACGAGAAGACCCTGTCTCAGTGACTACACAGCAAGCCTGGCAGAGAGCAGGGATGTTACATCTTCTGGTCCCTTTGCTTCCATTGTCCCATAGTCTCCCAGTGCTTCCTAGCTTCTACAGGCATATATTGAAAGATTTGGGTTTTGTTTTTTAATTTGTTTGTTTGGTGGGTTGGTGGGTTGGTTGGTTGCTTGGTTGGTTGGTTAGTGGCTTGGTTGGTTAGTTGGTTGTTGAGACAGGGTCTCCCTGTAGTGCCACCTGGCCTAGAACTTGCTATGTAGACCATACTGGCCTTGATCTCACAGAGAGCCTCCTGCCTCTGCCTTTGGAGTGTTGGATTAAAGGTGTTTGCCACCATACCCTGCTATACAGAAAGATTTTGCTGCTTGCATTCTTGATGGTTTTTATAGCAACTGCTTCAGAAAAAGTGAGCAGAAATATTTTTACTCTTATACCATAGAATGAAACAATAATGGAAAATCAGCTCCTCGTGTTAAATTTCTGATAAATTCCAGTAACTTCTTATTTTAAATTTTCCATCACTGAAACAATGTCTGTCAGGAAATGTCCTAGTTTGTTTCTCCATTGCTGTGACAAAATACTCTGACCAATATCAACTTGAGGAGGAAAGGGTTTATTTGGCTTACATCTCCCAGGTCACAGTTCATCAGGGAGCCCAAGGTAAGAACTCAGGCCAGGAACCTGGAGGCAGGAGCTGGAGCACAGGCCATGGAGGAATGCTGCTTACTGGCTTGCTGCCTGGCCCCTGCTCAGCCTGCTTTCTTATGCAACACAGGCACCACCCACAGTGGGCTGGGCTCTCCCATATCACTCATCAAGAAGATGTCCCACAGACATGGCCACAGGCCAGTCCAATAGAGGAAATTCCCCAAGTGAGGCTCCCTCAACCCAGATGTGTCAAGTTGACAGTAAAGCTATCCAGCACAGGAAAGAAAGTAATGTTTTCATATGCAGCTGAATTTCTCCCTTGACCAATGGGAGATTAGGGGAACTCCACGTGTTGTACAACTATCATCACAGTCTTGTCCCACAACTTTTCTGTACCCCTTAAGCAGTTAGTCCCTATTCCCTCCAGGTCCTAGAACCCCTCAGTCTGCTTTCTGCTCATATATACTTACTGAGTTTTCATGTGTTATATAAATGGATCCTGCAGTATGCAGCCTCTGTCAACTCCTCTCCATAATAATTTCAGGACATGTCAATACTTCCTGCCTCTTCCAAATTGGATATTTATTATATGCATATATGCACATCTTACTTATTCTTTTATCTGTGTATTTGAGTTATTTCTGCCTTTTGTCTACTGCAAATAGAGTTCCTATCTGTGTATATGAACATTCATATACACATTTTTTATTTGAATACTTCTGTACAACTCTGGGTCTTTGGATCATAAAAGCAATTCTGTGTTAACTTATGCCCAATAAACTGTTTTCAGCAGCTGCACCATGTCACAGCCCACTGGCACCGTATGAGGCCTCATCCCCCCACATCCTTTCCAGCGCTTTTTAAAAAATTTTCTATTGGTTTTTTTTTTCTCATATTTTTGCCATCCTAATGGGTGTGAAATGAAGTGGTATCTCATGGTCTCATGTGTTTTGTGTGTGTGGTATGTACACACTTGTGTACGTGTGTGTGTGTGTGTGTGTGTGTGTGCAAAAGCACATCATGTGGAGGCCAGCGGTCGATGTCTAATGTCCTCCTCATCCACTCTCGACTCTTGTTTTTGAGATAGTCTCTCACTGAACCTGGAGCCCCCTGATTTGGCTAGGCTGGCTGGCCAGCAAGCCCCAGGGATCACCCTCCCCAGCACCACACCCAGCTTTTTTACATGGGTTCTGGGGTGTCTAATTCAGGTCCTCAGGCTGAGTACAACAAGCACTTTATCAACTAAGTCATCTCTCTAGCCCCCAAATGTGCCTTTTGACCATTTGTGTATTTACTGTGTCCTATGTTTTCCCAGTTTCTAATTAAATTGTTTGGTGTCTGGTTAAGTTTTAATTTTTTAGGCAGGACTCACCTAGTAAGTTCTGGAATTAAAGAAAGCTGTGTGGCACCACTCCTGGCCTCTTGTTAAGTTTAAAGAGCTCTTTATAAATTCTAGATACAAACTTGTATCATAAGTGTAGTCTACAAATGTTGTCTCCCATTCCTCAGGTTGTCTTTAAGCTCTTACCAGTGTGTACTCAGTATATAAAATTTTGATGAAGTCCACTTTATTCTTTGTTATGTTGTTTGTGTCTGGGGGTATCATATTTAAGAGACTTTTTCCAAATTCAAGCTCATGAAAATTTCTGTTTTTCCAGAAGAGTTTTATACCTCTAAGCTCTTGTATTTTCTCCACTGATTCATTTTGAGTTTTTTACATGTTGTGAAGCAGGATTCTAGCTTTCTTTCTCTTAGTAGATATCCAGTGGCTCAGCATCAGTAGTTGAAAAGATTGCTCCTCACTGCTGAGTGTTCTTGGCACCCTTATCAGAAACCAAGTGACCATAGCTATATGATTTGCTTGAAGACTCTAAGTCTGTTCCATTGAGCTATCTGCAGAGCCACACTGCTAGATCACCATAGTCTGCAGGAACTTTTGGAATAAGGGGTCCTTCCAGTTTGTTCTTTTTAAGATTGCTATGGCCATTTGAGAGTCTATTGCAATTCCATGTGACTTTAAATGAAACTCTGGGACTCCCATTATGCAGGTGATGGGCAGTACTCCACCTCTCTTCATTTTTCTTTCTTTTGTCTATTTTTCTGTTTCTGATGTCTGACTTTCTACAGAGGCATGAGTGAACGGCGGTCTGTTCACCCCAGATAGATACCAGCAACGAAACAAAACAATAATTCCACTCAAGTCTAGATTAGTGAACCAAGGAGTTTATTGGGATTGCTTACAAGAGTATGGATGAAAGGCTACTTATAGGAACATGGACTTAAAGCCAGCTGCTGTGGAGTCACTCCCTCTCCTCGTGGGTCGTTGTCCACTGCTCCACAAGGACAAAGGGAGCAGAAGCGACTAACGGGGTCAGGATGGCCAGTGAGCACTGACGGAAGAAAGCCCTTCTGGGGAGACAGGTTCAGTGATACAAACAGCTCCAGACTCAGTGAAACAGCTCCGTTTATTCAGTGGGGGTCAGGGAAAATATAGTGTGGAGGCAGTAGCCAATGCTTCAGCTGATAGGTGCTCATAGTATGCTTTATTTACATGTGGCAGTAAAGGCTCCTGTCATCCGACTATCGGGCAATGCCTAGTTATCATATAGAAAAAACCTGGCGGTAGTTTTTACTCCAGGTAACTGTGTCAAAGGTCATGTTAAATGAGGCCAAGCATCCGTGCTTGGCGGCACTTTCCAAGTAAGTCAGGCAGGAAGCTCCTGCTGAGAAAGGAGCCACCCTTAACAGCAGGGTTGCCCAACAAGCTGCTTCACCAGAAAGCCCATCAACATGGACGGTGACTCACTAGAGCTGTATCCCTGGAGCTCCCGTTTCAGTTGCAGGCACCTAGGTGGACTGGAGAGTCTCCTTTCCCCAGCAGCTATTGCTGCTTACATCTTGTAAGTTTTAAGAACTTTCTGAGACTTGTGAGTTGTTTACTTTCTGAACCTGGTAAGCTTGTTTCCCAAGTCTTAAGGACTCTTCCTCCAAGCCTTTGAGGCCAAGTATCCTTTAATCATCTGAGGAGTGATCAAAGTCAGTCCTGCTACTCCATTTCAAATAGAAGCATCAAAATTTTGAAGACCTTGCAGAGGAAGAAAATGGGACGTCTGTATTGAGCTTCGAAGCCTGAGTCCTGGGATCACATGAGAGACATCAGGAATGTGGCATAGATAACTTCAGGCACAGAGCTCCTGGATTGGCTTTATGCATTTGTCCTGAACTCCAGCCTATGTAAATAGTCTGAAATAAAGGGCGAAGTCCATGTACAAAAATGTTTGTCATGATTCAAAACTGGAAACAACAAAATATACTATAATGACTAGAGTTAAATAGGTGGCTAACTTCATAAGAAGAAAACCCATAGACGATCATTAAAGTGTCCACAACATCAGTGTTTAACTCTTCTTGCTCCCCAGGAAGCTACACTGCACCAGGAACTACATCCACCTGAACCTCTTCCTCTCCTTCATGCTGAGAGCCATCTCAGTGCTGGTCAAGGACAGTGTACTCTACTCCAGCTCTGGTACACTGCGTTGCCATGATCAGCCAGCCTCCTGGGTAAGCCTATGCCAAGGGCAAGTTCCTTTCTAGGAGGGACCCAGCACCTACCAGTCTCTTTCCTCTCATGACAAACGGGCAGTGCTATGAGGGCATGGTGACTCATGCCTTTAATCCGAGCACTTGAGAGGCAGAGGAAGGTGGATCTCTATGCGATCAAGGCCAGCCTGGTCTACATAATGAGTCCAAGCAGTCTGGGGCTATGGATATGTCCAAAAAAGAGGGGCAGTGCTGTCACAGTCTTGGTCAGACCTAAGCAATGGAGAGAGGCTGGACAGGTGCAGGTCTGAGTCAGCAACCAAGACCAGGAGGGTCCACAAGAAGGGTAGATGGCATCTAAAAACTGTCAGGGGCTGGGAGATCTAAAAGCTTCAAGCCTAGGCTCTGACAGACCAATGCTGAGACATTGCTGAGGACAGCAGCAGCAGGTGACAAGTCTTAATGTAGATAAGCATGTTTTTGCCCAAATCACCCAGATCCCAAGTGATGGCTCCTTCCACACATTTTCCTGGAGGAAACCAACTCACACAGTGAATAAACCCCAGGTAATGCTAGTGGGGAGGCCAGCTTCATGTTACATACACTCAGTCCATATCTTTAATACAGGACAGGCAATGTCCTTGTTTCTGCAGTGTAGAAGAGGCTATCTCATGTACATGGCCATTCTCCCTTGGCTCTGCTTGTGGAGTTAGCAGTGATAATTTACTGCCTACTCAAGTCAATTGGACAAGTATTTCAGAGCCTCCTACATGCAAGTGTTCCCAACTTTTTCCTGCTAGCACATAACACTCCATGTTTGGTATTTTGGTATGTCTCTCCTGGTCTGTGGTCTCAGTCTTGAGGTTGTCAGCAGTACCCCTAAAGAACCAGGACCCCGAACTGGCTTCCTCTGCTCCAGTTAAACAGATTCATGTGCTGACACCAGTTTTTACCTACACAAATTTTAAATAGTTTAATTTTGAAACAAAAAAGTATCTTATAGCTACATAGCATGTCATCTGTGTATAGCCATCACTGTCCCCTTGTAGGTAAGTGCATTCTCTGGTCTCATGATTCAAGAGTGGGTTGTTGAGGAGGGAAAGTTCTGTCATGATAACAAAGTCAAAAACCTGTTACCTGGAAAATGCCATGTAGTGTATTGTGAGATCCCTGAAGCTCTTGTCCTGAGATGGGTGTCTCCTCACATACATGACAGCAGTGAACAGCAAGGAACAATGGCAGATCCTAACTGCGGTGGTCAGAGCTGCTCCAAGTTCTTTCCTTAGCTCTTTACTTAAGGAAATTGATCCCCACAGACCACTCATACCCACATCTCTCTGCAATAGTATTCAGCACTGTCTTACTACTGAGAACCCAAGGACCCAAACCCCTCACATAAAGAGACAGGAAAAGCAGCAGCCATCCCTGAAGTTGAGCAGGTTGAAGTACTATCTTGCCTTTCCCCCTCATTGCCAGCTCCTATCCAGGTAGTCTCCACCTTCTCCCACGTTGTTAAATTTCTTCTGATGCCAGTCTATTTCCCTACACTGTTTGGCCAAGTACTTAGTAACCTTTGAGCCAGCAGTCACTGTATCACAAATGAGGAGACGAACTGAGAAAATCCTACAGTTTCCCAGGATGTGAGGATTCAACCCCAAGTCCTGCTACTCACCCAGAATCAGACACCAGCACACCCAGGCTGGTGCCAAGGGTTGGGGATAAGGGTTGAGAAGAGGGACAGGTACCTCTAGCCTGTTCCCAGAGCAATGCTCTGGAGAATCTAGTCAAGGATCCAGCTGTGCCCCCACACCAGATGACCCTGTGATTCTTACAAAAATGAAAAGGTCAAAGGGGAGAGAAGGACAAAGGGCAGAATACAGCAAGCGGGGGTGGGGGGTGGCTATCGAAAGAGTAAAAAAATCCTGAGTACATTAGGACTGGAGAGCTGATGCAGCTGTTAGCTCAAGCACACAACCAAAAAGACGAAATTCTGGGTAAATTAGCAAAATGGAGTCAAACCTTAGCATGAGCAATAAGAAACGTTTTTCCTTCCGACTCCATTTCTCAGACATTTTATTCTTGTCTGGGTTTCACTAAGCCAATGTTATTCTCCCAGGGATGCTTCCCAAGACAGGGGCAAGCTGCTTTCTTCAGGCAACTTGAGCCTCTCCCTGGCTAAGGGAGGCTGGCAGAGCAGCTCTTCCATGAAGCTAGAGGCTGCAGAGTTTCCTCAGTTTTCAGTGTCTTGTGTGCACCAGAGCAATTTATTCTCACTGGAAACCAGAGAAAATTCTTTTGAGGATTTCCAGACTCTCAGAAGCCCAAACCCAGCCTGGGTCTTGCCTATTGGGCAAGGGAGGTGTATACCCCACAGCCATGAGCCTTACAGCAAGTCCCAGACAGCCACCTGACCAGACCAGAACTGAGCTCCTGCCTGGCCACAGCTGAGTGACTAAGTGGGTGAGGAGAGGTCAGATCAACTGTAGGGCTTGGAAACTGGACTGGGGGGTCCTCATTCCACACAGCCTATATCAAAATGGCAGAAAGGTGAGAAGAAGAATTCAGTAGAGTAGTGACAGTACCCACATGTGTGCAGAGGATATGCAAAAACGTGTTAATGCATAAACACATTTACAAAAATGTGTACAGACATATACATGTGCAAGACATTGCCCAAAAATATGTGCACATGCACCATAAGCATGAATGCATGCACACACATGCGTATGCATCCCAGACACATATGTGTGCACATATAAACACAGAGGCTTCTGAGCAGAGCTTTGGTCTATCAGGAGCTTGCTACTCACTTGCCTGGCCTTGTTAAATCTTCCCTGCTGTCCTTGAACTAACCCTGAAACAGGCTCCAGGAGCCCTGTGTAGTGTGGGTCAAAGGCCACCATTGTAGAAGGTAAAGTCAGAAGAGGATTCTGAGTTACTCAGACCTCTGGTCCTCATAGACCAGACTTGGCAGTTAGTAAAAGGGAGGAAATGAGAAGCAGTGTTTGTCAGTGTGAGCAAGAACATGAAGTCATTCTAAGCATACCTCTGCAGCTTCTGCTCATCCTCCACAGAAGCCCTCAAGTCAGCTGTGCCCTGCTGTCTAGGTCATGTGTTGGGCTACCATGTGGAATAGCATAATTCATCTGGCTGGCTCTGCAGCTGGGGCATACTCCTGGCTCTGTATGTTTCTATCATATCTCTAGGCATGTGGAACTCAGATGGAGCTGTCAGGTCAGAGAGTCTTGGCAACCTGAGCAGCTATGACAGCACAGACACATGTTTCTTACTGTTCTGGAAGCCAAAAGCCCAGGGTCAAGGCACTTCCAATTTGATGTCTCATGAGGTCTCTTGATCATAGAGAAAGAACCCAGCTTCTTAACTGCATCCTCATCACCAAGCTTCACCCTCAGGACTTCTTCACCAACCAAAGACCCCTCCTGACACAGTCAACCTAGGGGCTAGGGATCAACATACGAACCTAGGGGAACATCATTCAATGCCTTGCAAATGGCAGGTACATTTTAAGTTGTAAGAGTATTGATTGATTGCTTTTTAGAAGGCTGAAACAGCTGGCTATGGTCCTTTGTGTACACCAGACCAGCAGGAATTCGATACGATGCTCATTCCTTGGTAGCCAGGGATCCTTTCAACACTGTCAAGGGAAACCAACCTCCTGGAGTCCTCTCAGTCCCCCCCAAACATTGTGCTGTCTTTCCTTGTGAAATGTGCCTGTCATCTTTGTCTTACAGAAATTAGCATTTGTGTTTCTGTTATAAATGTGTTTCCAGATTTGCCATTTGTCAGTTGCATTTTTATGATATTTTCCCTTCTAAAAGTTTTCAGTGTCTGTTTGATTAAAATTGTCTTCTAGCCTTCTAGCATTATATTTGTGTTTGGTTTTCAGGTTTTCTAAGAGATATTTATTTTTAATTTTATTCATCTATGTCTTTAATTCACTTATAACTTACTCATTTTGTACTTTAAAGTAGGATAACCCTTATCAAAAGTTGAGAGAAAGCAAGATACATTCACATGAGGTTGCTTCCTCCCAGATTCACCTCCCAAAGGATTTAAATTTGATTTATTTCACTCACTATTCCAATGAGAGGTTTTCTTGTTGTCATGGCTGTGGTTGTGACAGTTATGCCCAGGCTCCCAGGCCCAGGTCAGAAGTTGCTACAATCACTGATGGTGAAGGTGTACAGTAAGAAGTTTCTGTTGTCCAGCTGTTCCTACAAACAAGAGTTGCTCTGTACCTTGCTGTGCTTTGGAGAAAAAGAAGGCAATGCAACATAAGACCATGGCATTTGGAGCAGGCTAGAGCAGGTGTGGCACTCCATGGGTGTTATAGTCAAGCCCCCATGATCCTGTAGGCCAGCTGGAAATGCCTCCTTGCTGCCCATAAGTACATCCAACCCCATGTATGATGTACAATATACAATCACTCTGTTTTAATCTTTGGTCTCCTTTCATATGGCTAAATATATCAGGGATTTCAACTTCATGTTCTATAACTATGTGACTGTAAAATTTGCTGAAAAAGAATACCACTCCAAACTCCATTTTTATTTCTGTATCTATACAAGTACATAGCCACACATATAGATACACAGTATATATACATGTAGGTTGATATTCATATATATATGGGTTGGCCCATGTGGAATGGATTTATTTATGCACACAGAGGGTACATATTCATACACAGGTGGGTGAGAACACTTTTGTATCTGTACATGGCGTGGGTATATACATACGTGCACAAATACACACACACACACACACACACACACATATAGGCAGAGTTATTTAAAACACAGTGGTCTTTCTAGCTAACTGACAAGGCCTTAAGGTACTTGACCCTGAATGTAAAAAGTGTTTTAAATTTTGAGAAATTAAAGTTGAAAAACAAAAACCAAAAGAAAATCCAACAAATGAACTATTTTTCCTAAGAGTTTTGAAATGCTCTTTACTGGGGAAAAAATGACATAGTATCTTAGAGGGTTCTGAAAATTTTGAAAGTCTAGGAACCTAGCTTTGGCCCACTGTTTTCTCTTCCCAGACTTATTATCACCTGATGTTCTGTTAAGGGAAATGACCACAGTCCTTCAGCCTTCTCCAGTGCTCATTCCTTGTTTAGCAGTCCACCTGTCTCTGGCCAGCAGGTGCTCTCTTTCTCCATTGCAGATCCTGGGGGAGGATGAGAGTCTTGAGTGGGGAAAGTACAGAGAGAAGGGGCGGAGTGACAGGGCAAAAAGACAGAGCAAGTGGGAAGAGGCGTGTCTCATCCTGGTGTCCAGGAAGGGAGCCAGCAGTTGGCTCCCTGGACCCAGTGTTTGTTCCTGGGAGTGTTTACTCTCACCTCTCTTCCCACTCTTCTGCCCTCAGGGAGTCAGAGGCTTCTCATAGATGGTCCCTGGCATTGTGTATACTAAGGGTTCTACCTCAACATAACACATTCTTGGCCCCTGCCAAGCCAATATATTTACAACACCCCTCCAAGCCAGACCCTGGCAATGCTTTACAACTTATCCAAACAGAGCAGCTCTGCCTGCCTTAACTATTTTTACCAAGGAGCACTCTCCCTTGCTGTCTCTGGTTCCAGGTCGGCTGCAAGCTCAGCCTGGTGTTCTTCCAGTACTGCATCATGGCGAACTTCTACTGGCTCCTGGTGGAGGGTCTCTACCTGCACACCCTTCTGGTGGCCATCCTTCCCCCAAGCAGGTGCTTCCTGGCCTACCTTCTGATTGGATGGGGTAAGGTCTCTCTGTACACCTCACCTTGATTCCCATTTGACCGAGGTGTTAAGACCTCTGCTCAGAACACTGCTGCCCCAGGGGTATACTGCATGAGCACCTTAGGTGCACTGAGGTTCCTAAAGACAATACCTGAATATTTCTAGTAACCAGGGACCTGGTTTAAAATGCTCTAGAGTTCTATCCTTCATGGCCTCTTCACCTCAAAGGAAGCTGAGCTGCTAACAAGTACCAAAATGGTTTCTGCCTTTCCCTTTTCCCAGTCAGTTCATATCAACAGTGGGAAATCAGAGAGCAGCAGGCTAATGACACATCTGCCTGCAGGCAGGAATCCTGCCCTGCCCAGAGCAGGAAGGCAGGAGAGGGGCATTGTGAGGCTGGGAAGGGCAAATGTAAAGCCCCCAGAGCATTAATGAGGAGTGAGAATGTCTCCCTCTTGCTTGGCCTCCCTGTGTTCAGTAGCCGGGTTTCAGCCCTGGCCAGATTCTCAGCTTTCAGACATATTGCTGCTTAGTAAGGCATAAGTGTAAACATGTGCATATTAATGAAGACATTTGGTAAAAGCTTCCATATGAACCGTGGTCACAAACTCATCTTTTATAGTTCTGGCTCCTGAGCCTGGGTATGTACAGGTGCTGCTCCTCATTGATGCTCAATGGCCAATCTTATGGGTGTCTTTTTACAGGTATCCCCAGTGTCTGCATAGGTGCGTGGACAGCAACCCGCCTTTCTTTAGAAGATACAGGGTGAGTACTGTGTATGCATCCCTGCCTGCAAAACAAAGCCTGGCAGTGCTGGTTGAGTGTCCAGAGGCTTGTACCATTATACCATTAGGGACAAGCTAGACATTTCTATGCAACTCTAACACCCCATGAGTAGAAGACCTAGACAGAAATAGGCTTACTTACTGTAGGTTGCAGTATTTGAAAGAAGGCTCATATGGGACATGAAAATCAAGCCAGGCCTGTAGTCTAAGACTGGGGAAAACCAGGCAGAAAAGGTTAACATTTTACATGGCTCCTCAGTGTCCCCTAAAAGAGCCAAGCAGAGTGCAAGCAGGTTTGCTTTAGCAAAAGCATTGAGATCAGGCTGTGTGACTGACTAAATGCCACTGTGAGCAGCTCCTCTCTTGAGAACTTTTGAGCCCAGTGGCAGTGACACAATCCAGGAGCTCCTGTTCTGACCAAAGAGCCAGACCCTAGCCCCACGCACAGGCCCAGGCATCCCCAGCCTGGATATACCTCATAAAGGACCCCAAGGTGTCAGTTGTCCACTGAGCAACAGATCACTCTATAGATAGATGGTCTAAAGTTATCCATTTCCTTGTTTTATACACTAACAACTGAAAGACACTCCACCTCCTACAGTTCTTCCTCAGTTGGGCTCTCTGGCCCAGTCACCCTCAGGTCAGCAGAACTAACAGCTGAGGCAGTGTCAGCTGGCAGGCGCCTCAGCCCTCGGGGTTCCTGAGAGAATGGACATGAGTTTGAGCTCTCAGAGTCAAATTAGCTGGGTTCCAAGACCACAGATGTCATCTCTGCTCTTGTTGAAACATCAGTGTCCACTGTGGACGGTGAATGCCAAGGGAATATGGAAGCCTTGTATAGTCATGCCACAGACAACCATCATGGAAAATCAGGCCCACTTCAACCACTCTCAAGGCATTCTTAAATTCTTCATCTAAAATATAGATTTAAACCACTGTGGGGTGGAAAAAATTTTCAGAAGAAAAAATCCTTCTTCATGACATCAGGTGAACTTAGAATGCAAGCCTTGAATTAAAACCACAGCTTTATGGGGCCCTGGGGATACACTCCTTCCCACCTCTCCATTAACAGGCTGTCAAGCTGGGTCTCTGAGGACAGCTGTTTCACTCTACATGCAGAGCAGTGGGATATAGAGCAGGGTAACCTGATAAGCTTTGTCAGATAGAGAGATGGAATGTGATGCCTGTGAAGGTGGCAGGTTGGTTCCGTAAGCTCCATGTAAGAGGTCAGCCCTCAGCTGACCCATTCTTCATTGAGAACCTAGTTTGTAGATAGAGTCAGTATGACACCAGTTTCTATCTCTCTAACAGTTGCTGGGACACAAACGACCACAGCATACCTTGGTGGGTCATTCGGATGCCCATTCTAATTTCTATTGTAGTAAGTAGCTGCCTGTGGCAAGGCAAGGCTCTGCCCCTCTGTTATGTACCTGCACCATGCTTCACTGTGTGCAAGTGGCTTCTACCTTCCTACAGAAAGGCCCTATCACCTCCAGGGCAGTTCCCAGGGAAAGATGGGCCCTGAGAAATGAAGATCCTTAGGATCTGAAGCCTAAAGGAGATTACAGTTGTCTGTTATGCATTTCCAGATGCTCAGACAACCACAGCCTTATTCATTGGTAACCTCAATGCCAAGATGAGGCCCTCTATGGTGTGGTGGGTAGACCTAGTGGTTGGGGCAGGTGGTGACTAAATCCTGCGATGGGTGGGCAGGGATGGGATTGCAGATGCCCACAGGCTCATCTCTGCAGCAGATCAAGTGGCCCTGTGTTATCTCTGTGCAGGTCAACTTTGTCCTGTTTGTCAGCATTATAAGGATCTTACTGCAGAAGCTAACTTCCCCAGATGTTGGTGGCAATGACCAGTCACAGTACAAGTGAGTATCCACTTGTCCAGCTTGGGAAACACATATAGCCAAGTACATGGAAAGTAGAGCCCAGTTCTGACCTGTAGAAGGTCCTCAAGGTATCTCGGTGGCCACAGGCTCAGCTTGCACTGACACCCGGGTCTGCCAGCCCAGCACTCAGAGGGGCAAAGGGCCATGCCTACATGGTGATGCTTAAAACAGGAACCTTCTCTCATGTTTGACAACATGTGGACAGTCTTGTAATAGGGGTGCTCCTTAGGTGTGTGGTCCTGCTATGAAAATGCAGCCTGCCATCCCCGTGGACCATACATCGTTCTTCATATTAAGACTGTCTTTCCCACCAGACCCTGGGGCTGGGCTGCACATCCACTGCTGGCACCTTATACCTAGCCCTGTTTTATTAACAATCTGACAAACTGTGTGTTAAGTGAAGGGCACAGGGCAGAGGTCAGGAATGTCACCTATTCATAATGCTCCAAGGAATTCATAAACTACCCATAATTCACAAAAGAAAAAGAAAACTCATGTGTGAAATGAACACAGGATCAGTGCTGATGGTTTTTTGCACCTCAGGAGCCTGAGCTCAGATGGGCCTGTACTGGCTAAAAGCTGTATCACTCCAGTAGGTCCCCAGTTACAAGCCAGCTGGGAGCTACTGCATGCATCCAGTTCCTTCCCCCTCAAGAATGCAGCTGAGCGAACAACAGAACTCTGCAGGAGGGGACCTGCCCTGTACTCTGTCCCCTCCCCTGTAAAATGGAAAGGATATTTGCCTGTTAGGTTTGAGAAACAATTGAATTAATCCTTGGAAGACATTCAGTGCCCGACAAAAAAGAATCCAGAAAGGGTTTGGTGGTCGTTTATGTCATAATTGTACCATGCTGTGCATAAAAACCCAGGAAGGAGTTTCTCTGTGTGGCCCAACCTGAAGAGGTAACCTGTCGGGCTGCAGGTAACAAGGTATGGGCTGACTATGCTGTCTGCGAGGAAGTGCTGGAAGCCCTCAGGCCTCCCTCCTGCAGCCCTGGGAAGCAGAAGGAACACGTTCTTGGTCACCCTTCAATTGAATTTGGATTTTGTGCAAATCTTGTTTAGTGTCTGTGCTGACCTTTTCTCTGAGTTCCTGGGGAGTATTAGTTAAGAAGGTTTTGAGATGGATGCTTTCATTTTGGAAACAAAATTATATGGGGTAATGAAATCTGTGCTTTTCCAGGGTGACGAGAAGGGCAGAGGGCTGTGTTTCACCCCTGCGTTTTAGCAAAGAGAGACTAGAAGCCTGCCTCACCCACAACTCCTCCGTAGGGACAGATGGGTAGATCTAGGCCATACTAGGCTCCCATCTGCAAGGCAGCAGCCAGTGACATCCTGCTGGGGGAAATACTTACCACTCACACAGGACCATCACAGAAGAGACCAAGCTTCTATGCAGTTTATCCATTAGGCAAGAAATATTGCTCTCTATAAACCCCATAGGAAATGGTGTTTGGGGGAAAGCACATGTCTAAAACTTGTATCCTCTGTTCAGTGTAGTCTTAAGGAAGATGCCTTGAAAAGCAGTTGGAGAAATTGATGTTTTTCCTAAGTGTTTGGAGGTAAGAAAAGAAGTGAGACTGGAGCCAGGAGGAGCCTCCTGCTTCCCCCAGCTGAGTCCAGAGGAGGTGGGGCTGCCTAAGTGCTTAGTGGCGTTCACTTAGTAGCCAGCAAAATGCTCCCACACAACTGTCCTCTCCAGGTGACCCCTCACTCCTGAGCAGCTGGAGGTACCTGGCAGAATGAGGTGTCAAAATCACCTTGGGGTTCCAAAGAAGAGCAGTGGAGCCACAAGCCTAAAGCAGTGGTTCTCAAAGTGGGTTCTCAGACATCACTGCAAACTGAAATGCAGATTTGTCAGTCTGTAGCCCTAGTGTTCGAGTCCTGATAAGGACTGGAATCTGAGCTATGACAAGGCTTCCAGGAGGTTCCAATGCTGTAGGTGTCTGGGAAGCCTTGACTGAGGTAACTCAAGTGCCAAGAAAAATTAATTCATTTTGACTAGATCAGCAAGAGAGTATATTGTGAGGTTGCCCCATGAAACCCACCCCCAACCAAGTGCTGAGGATGAAATCCAGGGCCCTGTTCATAGTAGGCTTTGTCACTGAACTACAGCTCAGCCCCACCTGAATTTTCTTATTCAAGTTAGTGTAACCCACCTATTGGCATTGGTGACAAGGACAATAAGTCCCTTGAAAGTCAATCATAGCTGGTGAGCTACACAAGATGCCCTCTAAGGGTCTTCCCCTCATGAGCAAAATCACATGGATATATTTGCAAATTCTGCCCAAATGAACAAAGAGGGGGCTCAATGAGTACAAAAAGAGTAAACTCCTGTGCGTATTCCCTGCCCATAACTATCAGCCTTTGAAACCTCCCATGGCCTAGTGTGGTGGAGGAGAGGAGAGCCACAAAGCATCACATTACTCTCTTTTTGCTAGGAGGCTCGCCAAATCCACACTGCTGCTAATACCACTGTTTGGTGTCCACTACATGGTGTTTGCTGCCTTCCCCATCGGCATCTCCTCCACATACCAGATCCTGTTTGAACTTTGCGTCGGTTCCTTCCAGGTAAGTGTGGGAAGTGCTTTGGGTGCTGCAAGCTATAGGCAGCTCTGATACTCTGTCTCTTTACAGGGCCTGGTCGTAGCGATACTGTACTGCTTCCTGAACAGCGAGGTAAATCCTTTGTCACCAGAAACTGAGCATAGACATTGGATCAGGGTCGGCTCCACTGCCTGCCTCTGCCTGGCTGGGCCCTACATGACCAAGGGCAAATCTACTGCACCAGAAGCCCCATCTTAGCATGGTTTCTACCCCTTCCCCTCAAACTGAGCTTCTTCCCTCCACTCAGTGTCTCTTTCACGATCAGCATCTTCTCTTCAACTCACAATCGAGTCCAGCAAGTCAGGGCTTGGTAGAAGGGTCTGGGCCTCATCAAGAGATGTATCACTTTGTCCCAAGACAAAGTGGGAACCCAGTTCTTCTTATGTAACCCCCTTTCCTGAAACCCTCAGTCCCCAGAGCTTGCTCTCCCCAGGCATTGCTAGCTGTCACTATGTGCCCCTTACCTAGTAACCTGCTCTCTGCAGTTATAAGGAAAGCTTTTCTAGAACCAACATACCTGCTCCTTTCTAGCCCCTTATTCACTCAGAGTCCTCAGAAGGAGAAGTTGTTAAAAGCCCTACAGGAACCATAGGACTGTGCCAGAGCAAAGCACACTACAACAGTATCCCCAGCGGCCCTGAGGCTATACCATCTCCTATACCCCCTACTCCAAGCCCCGTGCTGCAACAGTGAAGCCTTTTGGTGTCTACAAAGCTGGACCCATTTCCTACAGCTTGATGTGTTCTGCCTACACCTCCTCACTCACCTAACACATTCCTGAGGGTAAAACTTCCTCCCCAGGAACCAGCAGTGGGGATGGGCCAAAGCACCCATCCTATGGCTTCTAGGGGAAGAGCTCTCCTGAAAATATACCAGCCACTTGCTGTCTGTTGGCTAAACCCATGCTTTATGTCTATGCAGAGCACATGAGTTCCTATGTTCGTAGCTGACCCTTCACTGATGCTTTCCTCCCTAGGTACAGTGTGAGCTGAAGAGAAAGTGGCGAGGTCTGTGCCTGACCCAGCCTGGGAACCAGGACTACCGGCTGCATAGCTGGTCCATGTCCCGGAATGGCTCAGAAAGTGCCCTGCAGATACACCGTGGCTCCCGTGCCCAGTCTTTCCTGCAGACAGAGACCTCAGTCATCTAGCTGTATGTCACACAAAGCTGACAGTGCTGCTAGGTTTGACACATGTGTTTGCTGGCTTCCTCTGCTGTCGCAGTGTTGGATGTCCTGTTGGGTCAGTCCTGGTCTTTGCCCTGATCCCACTGTGTAACTTGATTGAAACACTAATTATTATCATCAAACTCCAGCCTTTAGACCATCATGCTCACAACATGGCTCAGCTGCATAGGCAGGTAGACTTCCAAAGAGAGCGGGAAAGCAAGATGGCCCTGAACGTGAAAACCGGTACTTTGGCCCAGCCACCTCTGAAGACGACGAGAGGGTTTCTGGTTTCCTTTTTGCCTCCCGTCAGGGGAACCATGTCCAGAACTGGCAGTGGCAACTGACACATGAGTGTTAATTTCTGTGGAATTCTTCCTCAATCTGTGGCAGACCAGGGAAAGCAACCAGGAGCAGCCCACCCTGCCTAAGAGGCTGCCTGGTTCCCTTGGCCTCCGGTCCTGCCCTCTGGGACTGTTGCTCCAAACCTCTACACCCATACAGCCACACCCTTGCCACTCCCTGGGGCATTCTGTAATGACAGAAGTCAGAGAGGGTGTTCATGGTTCAGTGGCCCAGCCAGAAACCCACATTCTCCTAGGGTACTTGGTACCTGCCACTTCCTGCAAGTGGTAAGGCTGGCAGAAGCTCTGGGATCTCTCAGGCTAACTCTCAGGCTACAATCCTGGTGACTGTCCACATAGCCCAAGGATGTTTTCTGAGTGACAGGAAACCTGTTCTATTTTTAATGAAAACCACCATTTGTCTAAATGGAGAATGATTTACCAAATGTAAAGTGGCATCAAGTACACCTATCCAATATTTACCAGTAGCACTCCTCACTTTCCCTACTTCATTTGCAGAAATGGACAGGTGGATCTGAGGGAAGGTACTTGATGTGGCTGCAGAAGCAGCCAAAGTGTGGGAGGGCATGGTCCCTGTAGTGCCCAGAGACCCTAGAAGACTATGCCTCTGCCCAGTGCAAGGGCCACAGCTGCTGGATCTGGCATTCTGAACACATTTTATATCACTTACCCCCTGCTCAAAGGATAAGGGCAGCAAAATCTTTTTCCTGTGGCTTCAGTGACATGTAGACCCAAGCTGTGTAAATGCCAGTGACCTCAACAGCTGTACCAGAGGTTTTGAGGTCAGGAGACAGCAAAAGTGAAGGTCCCACTCACAGGTCCCAGGAAATAAAAGTACCTGGGAGCCTTAGGATAACAGAGCAGTGACTGTCTAGAGACCAGATCAGACCCAGAGGCCAGGCTTCTGACCTGAATAACCTGGACCAACTGCATTGTACTATCCCATGGGACACTCCTGGCCTTTTGCCTCAACCAACTCTGAACAAGCCCCCAGTTTGT
This sequence comes from Nannospalax galili, assembly GCF_000622305.1. NCBI lineage: Eukaryota > Metazoa > Chordata > Mammalia > Rodentia > Spalacidae > Nannospalax > Nannospalax galili. Next base: position 617,803 of record NW_008338260.1, on the reverse strand, counting down.
CTATAGTTTCAGTGGGTGGACAGCTCAGAGGACCTAGAAAACACTGCTAACCTGCCACCTCCTGAGGCTGCAAGGCTAGAAGGCAGGACGTGGGGAGCAAATGGCCCATGCCAGATACCTCAGAAAAAAGCTGTTGACAGTGGCAGTGGGTGCAGCAAAAGAAAAGAAGTGGATACTGGGAGCCCTGGGGACAGCCCTGACTCTCTTTGGACCTGCCTCCAGCACTACTGCAGCTTACTCCAGCAGTTCTGAAGAAACAAAACTTTACTGTATCTGAAAATGTCCTACCAACAACCACGTATGGACACTGTGCCATTACCCTGCACAAACATGGAGGACCTGTGAGCACAAGCAACTGTCAGCCAACGAGCAGTCACTGATCACACATGGGACATCTAGATGTGTAAGGGAAACAGTCACTTCAGCCCAGCATATGCTAACACTAAACAAAGCTGGACCTGGGTTCTCTCCCTGATGAAGGGATGAGCTGGTTGTAACCTGGGCACCAGTAGAGCTGATGGAAAGCAGAGATGAGATAGTGACAACATGGTCATCATGTGTTCTTATGTGTTATATGTGGAATGTCCACAAACTGCACCACAGAGTGGAACTGAGCTGTGTACATACTGCAATAAACCTGATTTCATTCTGTCTGAGAGTTCACCGTAAGTGTTGCTGAGAACACAGCTGCGTGCTGCTGCACTCAAAAAGGTACAGACAGTGTACTGCACTGGAAAAAGGTCCTCTGACTCTAGATCATCCTACTCACAGGTCTAGATGCAAGAAAGTAGATCTGCATTGGCCAAAATGTGTGAGTGGCAGCCCTGCAGATGTGCCTGAGACACCTGGCTATCCTTGCCCTGCAGCCCTAATGCCTTCCCTGCAGAACATGATCCTTGTCAACACAGTAGGCCAGAATTTATGTGTGTGCATGGAAGATGTGCACACAGTTGTGTGTGCATGAATGAGTGTGTATATGCAGGTATATACACAGGTATCTTTGTGCCTATATGCTCAATTGTGACTGGGTTTGCCTACAGGTACATGTGTACACATGAGTGTTCATGCATGTGTGCTCAAGTGGGTGTTATATATGCAGGTGTGTGTGTGTGCTGAAGTTTGAGTGGGTTTGCTTATATGTATGTAGGGGTTCATGTGTATGCATGCAGGTTTGCATGCTCAAGTGGGACTACATGGGTATGTGCTGCGGGGGTACTTATGGGTGTTCACTTGTGTGTGCATGTGGGTGGGTGTGCTCAGGTATGAGTCTGTGCATGTGTGTGTGCTTGACTGTGGATGCTTGTGTACTCTGACTTAGCTCTGAGGCAGATAAATTCTGTTCCTACTCCACACTCACCATACTGCTGCTGTATAGTCAGAAACTCTGCACACTATCAAATTCTCAAGAGGATGAACATAGAAATGAGCCAGGTAGTCCAGCTTCTGGGGAATTTTCCTCAGAGAAAGCAGACAGGAAGAGAAGGCTCTGCAGGGCCCTCTGGGATAGCAGTTGTCCTGTCTGCTTGGGGTGCTTGGGTTGAGGTACCCCAGGTAGCACCACTCTGCAGATGGGCCTAGGAGAGTCAGCCTGCTAGGACAACTGGGAGCCACTCTGAGAAGCCCCTCTCCATCTGTGAGAATGCATGTGTTTTTCCTTTCTCACCAAAACCCAGCCATTTTTAATTAGCTGTTTCAAGTTATACAAACTTTCCAGAAGAGTTGTGAAACTTCAGGTTTGTGGGCAGTTGTTACACAGGAAGTGAAATGTTCTGAGTTCCTCCTGTACCGCCAGAAGTGGCCATTGTGAACTGGATGCTGGCCTCTAGGACGTTTCTGTCACACAGACAACTTCCTGCTCACCCTCTCTCTGTTTACTCATGGAAATTAGGTCAGGCTGCATAGAGGTTCTTAGCCAGCTTTTTTCAATCAAGCCAGAATGGCCATCTGGTCTTTCCCTTCTGCATGAGCAACTGAATTTTTTTTTTCTTTTTCAGGACAGGGCCCCAGTATATAGTCCAGTCTGGCTTTGAAGTCTCCATTCTCCTGCCTTAGCCTCCAGAGTACTAAGATCAAAGATGTACCCCTGCCCCAGCTCAGAGGTATAGTATTTTCAGAAACTGCTTTATACTGGGTCAATTCCTCATTAAATTTTTATTTTCACATGTACCTATGTTTATCTGAGTATGTCCCCATTATGAACTTCTACAGGTAAAAATGGAATTGAGGACGCTGGGCTCTGAGCAGGCCTGGGACCTGGGGTGGCAAAAGGCCAATACCACTCCTAAAGTCACTATGCACTTGGTAAACAGCCCTGTCTAGTGCTTCCTGAGGATTCCTAGACCCTGCTCGCAAGGACACCTACCATCATCTTTATAGATTTTTCTCTAACTCTGGTTTAAAGTTAAGCCTCAGCCTAACCCACTAACAAACTGGGTGAGGAGCCAGCCTCTCTCTGCTGTGACCACTTAGACCTCTGGCCATTTACAAATTAACTCTATTGTTCTTGGGAAATAGGGACAAGGACAGGAGAAGCAGTTCAGTGGAGACCATGGCTCTTCACAATGTCATCATTACTGCCAGCAGGCACCTCAGAACATGCTGCTTGGGAACAGAACCCTTACAAAGGATTTGGGGCATCTTTTATATAGAAAAGTGTTCTTTGCAGATGGAAAGAAAAGGGACGCACCCTTCTTTTATGTTCTCTTAAGGATTAACAAGGAAAGTGGAGCAAGTGGCCACGTCAGCAGGTGGTCACCTGGCTCCTGAAGTGTTTCTCTCTCTCTCTCCTCTCTCTCTGTTCCTTATGTTCTTCTCTCTCCTCCCTCTCTCTCTCTCTCTCTCTCTCTCTCTCTCTCTCCCCTGCAGGGAAGACCCCTTCTCCCCGCTCCCCCCACCCCTCCCCCAGTACTGCTTCAGGCCTTTTCAAAAGCAGTTTCTGTTGAACAGCTGGAGCTGATGATGACCCATTGTATAATTACTAAGCAGAGACCAAGACAGCTCTCCTTTTGAAAAGTCAGGGTTTTTATAACCTCACAGGTGAAGTTTTATGTAAAGGCTCAAAAAAGCACAGAAATTCAATGCCTTTTCAAAACACTAGCTATTATGGTTCAAAAAAAATGTTGCTATAAGTCTACGATATGTAAACTCAATGATTTTTGAATCATAAAAAAATTTACCATCCTTTCAGATTTAACGATGGAGTACAATAAAGCCCCCATGCTGGCACTTGTTATGTGCTGACTTTTGTCTTGCATGAGTAAGCCTTTATCTGGATTCTATCCACTTACAGTGACACCTGAGTGACTGTTCTTAGCTCTGCAGGAGCTGGAGGTTACTATAGGTCCAGTATTTGAAGGATGAGACATGGATGTCTGAACTCAGGTGCTTAGCCCTTGGTGAAGCCAGTTCACATAGGAAACTCCAGTTAATGCTACCCTGGCCCCCAACTCCATGCATCTGTTTCTTCCCTCCCCCTCAGGGCTCTGCTTTGTCAGGGGGTGGGCTGTGAGAGGGGGAATCCAAAGGGAAAAGAATGAGGGAAGGCAGGAGTAGACAGGGTTAGGGTCAGCAGTCCAGGTAATGCTGAGTGGCTTAGCGGGGCAGCAAAGGTGCCACCATGTGTGAAGGGAAAGCCAGTCCTAAAACCTTTGAACTACTGGGTTATACAGTGCACACCACCAGAAAAGGCGCCATGTGGGGCTGTGAGAAGAAACTTTAAATGTGTGAAAATAAGAATGACATTAAAGGTTAAGGGTCATTACCAGACAGAGTCAGGAGCAACAAAGCAGAGGCCAAGACAGAGGTGATCAGGGACTGAGGACCAACCGGCAGAAGAGTCAGCAGAATGGGACAAACACAATCCCAAAAAGCAAACAGGTCCTCCAGGGCCTCTGCAAAACAGCACCAAGCACAGGATGGTGGGTGTGTCAGGAACTATATCCCAGAACCATTCCTGGCTGTTCAGAGGCCCCATTCAGGTTCAGCACATGAGACCCTTACGGCTGGTCGTGCCCCTGGTACAGAATGGCCACACCTGAGTGTGGGAGTAGCTAGTTTGCTGGGAGCCCACAGTGGGCCAGGACTATGTGTGCAGGGTGCTGTCCTAGCTAAGCCAGGTCATTAGAACCAGTGCAGATTATGAGAGATGACAAAGATAACTACTCCACGAGACCCTGGGTCCAAAGAACCAAGTCAGGCCCCAGTGTCAGTGGCTCCTTGCCTCCCTGCAGCCTCTCATTGTGATGATTCCCACACAGAGGCAGAGATGACTTGTGCTCTAGAATAGCCAAGAGACCTTCACTCAAGTGTCTTGTGACTATACCTTGCACTTAGCCACCATGAGGACCTTTCCTGCAACCCTAGGGCCATCATGTGTCCTGGAATGAAGCTGTTAACAACCATTTTACAAAAAACTGAAAAAGAAAAACTGAAAAAGACAAAGGTAATAAGAAAAATGCTGCACATGCCTACTAAGTAAAAGAAAATTAAAACTAGATCCCTGATGGCCTATAAAAATGGCATGATGCTGGAGAGATGGCTCAAAGGTTAAAAACACTGGTTGTTCTTACAGAAGACCTGGGTTTGAATCCCAGCACCCACGTGGCAGCTAACAACTGTCCGTAACTCCAGTTTCAGGGGATCCAAGAGCCTCTTCTGTCCTCTGCGGGCATTGTAAGACATGGATGCACTTACCTACATACAGGCAATACATACATACACATAATATAAAAATAATAAAATATTTTTAAAATTGGCATAATGAGTGACAGTGGCAATGAGGTTCAAATTTTAAATAAAAAACCTTTATTTAGTGGGTTTATTACAATGAACTATCATAACACAGTGTAATAATATTCACTGCCTCATATAGCATATTGTTTATCAAGTTTATTTACTCTATAAATTTTTAATTTTTATTATTTTTATTTTATGTATATGAGTGTATTGCCTACATGTATGTAAGTGCATTTGTGTCATGCAATGCCCACAGAGATTAAAAATGAGTATCAAATTCCCCTGGAACTGGAGTTACAGATGTTTTTTAGCCATCATGTAGGTGCTGGGAATCGAACCCAGGTCCTCTGCAAGAGCAGTCGGTGCTCTTAATTGTTGCACCATCTCTCCAGCCCCACTCTATAAATTTCTTTAAATAAACTTCAAACTGTACATTGCTCTTAACTCAGTTATGTTATTTCCAGAAATCTTTCCTAATTTAATACTCAGAGTTACACACAATGATCTCTCTATATATATATATAATATATATAGTCATTGCAATGTTGCTTATAATATCAAAGAGCTGAAAATAATCTCATGTTCAATTATTAAATTATAACTGAGAATATAGAATAAAAGCTCGGGCATTGGTGCCCACTTGAAGAAGAAGGTGACTCCAAAGAGTATGCCCTGTGTACCACCTCTAACACCACACATCCTCAGCAGTGTACACTGCTGTACCCTCAAAAACAAGGTCAGGAACATGGGAAAGCTTCCCATACACAGAAGCATCAGCTCGCCGTACTGTGTCACCTGGAAATATCTACCAGCACAGAAACTGCTCAGCCCACAGCCTGAGATTTCCACCACTGTGCATTATTCACAGTAATTAACTCTGCCAAGCAAACCATACACAATGCAACACAAATTACATGATCCACTTACTCACCTAGCAAGGATATTACATAATGTAATGTAGGACAGTCACTTTGGATCAGATAAACTGGGGAGAGGGAGAGCCCTGCCCATTCCACACAGAGGGTTGTAATCACACTGCCAGTGACAAGCACCACTGACCAGCATGGCATCTCTTCAAAATAGGGGCACCATTCTGGCATTTGAACCCCTTTCAAAGAGATGAAGAGCTAGTTCATCAGGACATATAATCCCAAGTGTGTGTGCACAAAACTTCAGCATACACGTTGTAGACTGTCCTACCTCCCAGTCCCCTTATTGTAGCTTATGGCTTTCCTTGGCATCGGTATAGCCACACTACAAAGGAACAAAAAAAAAGAAACATGCTCTTTATTTACTTTTGTAAATAAATGTTTACATATTTTAGGTCTTTATGAACTTTATAAAGCTTCATTTAAACTAAGAGCAAAATTTGCTTACAGCCACAGGAGTATGGATAAGGTTGCTTTGGCCAGTTTGTATACCAAGAACTCATGTAGTGGGTCCCTGCCCCAGGATTCAGAATGAGGCTCTGTTTAGAGAGAGGTCTTACAGAAGTCACTGAGTCCAAATGAGCTCATTAGGGTCATTAGGGTCTAGCATCACTCCTTTGCATATAGACATCGAGTTTTCCCTGCATCAAGTCCAAGATACTGTTCTTTCTTATTGGGTGGCCTTGGCACCCTTCCGAGGAGCACCTGGCCCCATCTGGCCATGTGTGCAGTTTGCTTGCAGCACTGGTTCATTATCTATTCATAAGCCAGTATTGCACTATCACTGCTTCTTTTGATAAATTGGAAACTCAGATTCCTTCTCTTCCAAGACTGTGTTGTCTCCTAGGCATGGTGGCAACACATCTTTAATCCCAGCACTCGGGAGGCAGAGACAGGCAGATCTCTGTGGTATCTAGGCCAGCCTGGTCTACCTAGTGAGTTCCAGGCCAGCTGGGGCTACAGGAAGACCCTGTTTCAAAACAAAACAAACAAAATGATTGTGCTTGATAGTCCATATGAATTTTAGGATGAATTTGCGAGGTATTAGGGTATTAAGGTTTCCAGTTATTATTATTCAGCTGTCTATGTCTTCAATCCCATCACATTTTGCCCCTCCATTTCTTTTATGAACTGTTTATAACTGTTGTATGTTCTTATATATTGAAACTTTCATGAGTTTATAATTTGTCTTCTGCATCTTTTTCTGACTATTGTGCCTCATTCACATAACCAGCCCTTGGCTTCCTGTTAAGACCACATCTTTTCCATCTTTTTTGCTTTCGGCCTCATTTGTGTCTTTGGGTCCTATAAGTAGCATATAGTTAAATCATAGTTTTTCTTATTTAATCTGCAACCCCCTAACTTTTGATTGAAGAATTTAATTGATATGCATTTAAAGTAATTACTGATTTTTTTAAAAAAGGACTTTGCTTTTTACAGATAACAATTTTAAAATGGTAAGTCAGTTAATTTCTCTGTTAAAGGGAAAATTTCAGATTGCACCTAAAATCAAACTATGCTATTTTTAAAAGCCATTGGGGCTGGAAAGATGGTTCAGCAGCTAAAAGCATTTGCTGCTGTTATAGAGGACCAAGTTCAGTTTCCAGCACCTACATGCACTCTGGTGCACCCAACTTCATAAAAACAATACTACAGGACTTTAAGACCCAAACTAACCCCAACTCATTAATAGAAGGGGACTTCAATACCCCACTATCCCCATTAGATAGGTCAACAGGCCAGAGACTTAACAGAGAGACATCTGAATTAAACAAAACCATATATCAAATGGACTTAACAGATATCTACCGAGTATTCCACCCAAACACCAAAGGACATACTTTCTACTCAGCACCCCATGGAACTTTCTCCAAAATCGACCATATACTGAGGCACAAAACAAAGCTCAGCAAATACAAAAAGATTGAAATAATTCCATGTGTTCTATCAGACCACAGTGCAATAAAGCTTACAATCAACACCC
>NW_008338260.1:604427-605617 GCF_000622305.1 Nannospalax galili | reverse complement strand
TACAAAAGGATTTTTATTAATAAAAGATATAGTATGGTATTTTCAAAAGGAATGCATAAAATAGCAAAAAGAGGGTCAGAGCAGGACAAATATCTGTGGTCTTTGATAGGTAAAACTAGTACAGTGAAGGCAGTCAGTTTCTATAAACATCCTGGAACACCATTTTACCAATGTCAATACAGTCAGAAGCATGGCCCCTCCCAGGCACTCAAGTCAGGAGAGTGGGGGCAGCCCCAAGCCAGAGCCATGTCAATTGTAAAGGTAAAAGAAGAGGATGTGGCCTTGGTTTGAGCCTTGAGTGAGAGCCATAAGTGGGCTACAGAAGAGCTTGGAGGAGCCACATCTCACAGGACAAGCAGAGAACAGACAGGTAACTCCAAGAGAAAATACCACAGGAACCCAGGCATGAGTCCAGTCCAGTCAAAAAACCCAATGATGTCCTTGGGGTGATAGTACCAACTGCAAGGCAGAGGGTTCAGAGACAGTTTGCTGGTGGAGACCCATGACTACCAGGGACAAGATGCCTCTCTGGAAGGGCAACCCTGGAGGAAATAAAGATATAGAGTTTGGGTTTTCAGATAACGATTTCCTTTCAGAGAGGTGTGCATTGTAGATCAGAAAATACAAACAAAACTAAATAAGAAAAGCATCATGTTGCCAGTCCCTCAGGTTAACCAGGTAAGATTGACAGCTGAGTGTATGTATTCCCTAGGTCATGATACATATAAGGACATATGCACATACTGCACACACACCAATACCACATGCCAAACCATGCACCACACATACCATGCACATATCGCACACACAACTAGGACATCCTGTCCTTCAGCCTGTTCTCTTGGCAAAAATTCATCCTGATTGCAGCTGCAATCTTGTATGACACCCTGACCTTTCAGACTTCACTGGCTGATCTCAAGTTCCCCACTTTTTTTTTAAACTTTTACAAAAACTTTGAGAATTTCATACATATATATAAGGCATTTTGATCAAATCCATGCCCATTCCTTCCCCTCTAACATTCCCTCCTCTGAAGAGGTAACCCTAAAATCTTAATCCTAATCCTAATCCTAATCCTAAAAAGGATTAGATACAAGCTCCCAAATACTTTTGACATTTTTGGCTTTGGAACAGAGTATGTTGCTAACAGGCCCAAGGACATTTTGACTTTTAGCCAAGAAACTGGCTAC
>NW_008338260.1:562445-604234 GCF_000622305.1 Nannospalax galili | reverse complement strand
TCTGAAGGGGTTACCCAAATTGCCAATAGGGAATAGGGATGCAGACTGCTCTGGCTTCTTCCATGCTGAACAGGGACGCAGGGTGAGGCAATTTGAGTACCCCTTCAGTGGGTCTATCTAAAAGACTCCCAAATTGCATAACTCTTATCTCTAAGGGAAAAAGAAAGTCCTTGAATCATGAATAGGAGATGTGAAGGAGAAGTAAAGGCAAGAGCAATTAGCATTGCAAGTTCTAGACAGGGAAGTTCCCCACTTTTTAAGCCTCAGCTCCCTTTAGGATGCACCTGCTTAGTGAAGATCACGATGCACAGTCTTCTCAGCACAGATGGGTCACTGAAGAAGTCAGTCAGGTGTCCAAGGCTGTTCAGACACAGTTGTGACATGAATAAGTTTAAGGCAGGTCACCACTATTCACAAAAGTGGAATTTCAGGAAGTTCTTGGAGCAAACAACAGTTAGCTACAGGACACCTCTGTAGAAGGTGGCCCAGCCAGAGAGCCTGCCAACCATGGAAGGCCATTCTTCACTTTGTAGAAATCTGTTAAGTAGTTCTCTGACTTGATCTTCTTAAATTTCAAACTTTTAAATTTTTTGCAGTACTGAGAATCAAACTTATGTTTGCATGCAAGTGATTCAAAACAGCAGTCCCAGCCCTCTGACTACCTTGTTTGCATCCCTTACAAAGCACACCTGTGCCAAGGACTCGGGTGCTAGAAGTTTATCTGAAGCTAGCATGAGGAAGCCTGTGAGTACAAAAGTTCAGTCAGCATGAAGGAAAGAAAAAACAAAACCTAGAGAGCTGGAATTTGCCAGTTCCCCTGTGTCCTAGTCCATTGTCTGTTGCTTTTAAAGAACAGCACAGCCTAGATAGTTGAGAAGGAATGAGGTTTGGGTCACAGTTCCAGAAGCTGGAACCCTAAGAACATGGTGCCAGCATCAGCTCAGCTCAGTCCTGTGAAAACTTTGAACTGCATAGCCACCTGGCACAGAGTGTTCCATGGTCAAACATACCAAGTGTGCCAGCTCAGGTTTCATTTCCTCCTCCCATAAAGTTGTAATGTTACCTTCATGACTTCATATAACCCAGTCACTTCCCAGAGTCCCTACCTCCAAACACCATCAACATGACTTTGAGGGTTGAGTTTCTAACACATGAATTTTTGTGGACACATGCAAATGTGGCACCAAGAAATTCCCCAGGGGAAGCTACCTAGCCTGGGCAGGTATCTGGGGAGTGACCTGAGGAATCACCTGGCTGTGTTTGTCAAACGACTTCAAAATTGTTGGTTTTCTCAAGCATTTCCTTTCAGAGGAATATGTGATAAGAGGAAATCACTAAAGCAAAAATACTGGCTCCTCCCAGTCAGTCTCTTGGCTCAGCCTAGTGGGAATCCTGTACTCAGGTGTTCCTGTCCTATGCAGAGTCCACCTGAAGAGGTCTGGTCTTGACGGAAGCATCCAGGACAGAGGGTGAGCACAAAGTGACCAGAAAGCAGGCAAAGGGAAGAGAGACCCAGCAAGTGAAACACAAAGTGTGTGGGACTGTAACCAGGAAAAGGTCCCAGGAGAAGCAGGACTAAGCCAGGAAAGCCCTTTATGGTTCTGCTGTGCTTCAGGAATGTCGCACCTCTGAAATAAGATACACACTTCCAGACTCATGCTGCACTTGTTACATCACACAGCAATATAAGTCGGCACTGAGTCATATGGGTCAGCAGGCTTCTATGAAGTGTCAGATAAGTGACCATTTAGGCTTCAGGAGCCATGAGGGTTGTGGCAACCACAGGAGTGTGACATTGTGGTTAGGCTAGTCCTGTCCCCCAACCTCCACAGTGGGTGATCCTATATCACATTGTGATGTCCTTAGGTGATCTATGGTTTCCATCCTCACCCAGTGGGTCTAATTAAACCAAATCGCTCTTTGAGGGCCATGGGTTGACATTCCAGGGGTACTTGATACAAATCAAACTGGATAGACTTGTAAGACTGTGTCTCACAAGCCTTGGGCAGGCACTGCCTGGCCACACTGCACCATCCATCTGGAGGATTATCCTGGCCTCACCTACACACTAACTGCCCACAGAATCTGTCTGAACTATGGACTCCCCTGGGATAAGCCCTCAGTGCTGAACTTTGTTGGGCAGCAGGAGAATCATGGACAGGTTATATTTGCTGAGCACCAACCTTTGGAGAGTGTTCCAGGACACACACCCTCTGAATCTCCTTCCTAAAGTCCTGGGAATCATAAGCTGCGGCTCTGTGAGCAGAGAGCTTGGGTCAGCCATCTTCTCTGCCCTGCACTGTGTGATCTAGTTTTTCATGGTTGACTCATATCACTCCTTGTCCTTTATTCCCAGCAACACAAATCTCAGATGGGACTACAAATAAGGACATGTAGTCAAAGGCTGTGCACAGTGATTGGAGAGAGGAGATGCTACCATGCAAGACACTGCTTTTCTGCAGTGTTGACCTACTTCCTGGGATGATGGTGTGAGAGCACAGCCAACTCTCACAGGTGGGAGACTGGGAGGCATTTCTCAGTTGGGGCCTGATTAACTGATGCTTTACTTTTCCATTTAAGCATCTACTGATTTTTAATCTTTACTGGAATTACATAAATTCAAACTCCTTGGATGTTGCCTCATAGCAGGAAGACGAGGACTTTGCCTCAAGGTGAAAGCAGTTGAAAAAGTGAGACATCAGCCATCAGCAAAGATCTGGGGTCAACTGCAGGTGTCTCTGAGGTGACAGAAGGAAGCACAGCAGAGCCCCAGGTGATGGGCAACTGGGCGACAAACAGAACAATGCTCAGGTCCAATTCAGGTGTTTAGTGGGGTAAATTTTGGTAACAACAGAATGGAACTGTTTGATCCAGAGTACAGGGAGGTTGATCTGGTCCTAGACAGCAGCCCTGTGGGGTATCTACACTGCAGGCTCAGCTCCTTGGAATGCTGCTTCTGTGTGTCCCCCAAAGTTCCCTCAGACAAAAAAAGCCCATCTTCAGAATACAGCTCCTTTGCAATATCTTCAAAAAGAGGAATTTCTGTGAGTATCCTTTTAGGGACAGAGACTCCCATCCATCAGTCCATCAGGGAGCTTGGGCCCTAAAGGTCACAGGAGGTTTTGGTAAAACTCCAGTTCTATAGTTTACTGAGAGGTATGTGGCTGACAGAGAGAAGGCAGAAAGGTACTGGAAGTTGATCTGGACCCAGAGAGAAAACTTGCAGAGTGAAACTCACAGTCAACTGTCACCTGGTCTGCAGAACCAGCTACTGGGTCCAGAGTCACCACTTACATAGAACACAATATGATTCTCTAAGCAGAATGTTAATATGATGTTCACAGGACCTAGAGAGAATATTCTTCTAATTCCATTATCTAAAGTCAGTATCTTTCTCTAGCTTAACTCTTCATTTTTAATCGCTAGGCTCACATCCTAAGAACAGTTTTTCAACTTATTCTGATATACCCATAATACTCTTAGTAGCAATTCTGAGAAACCCATCTCCTAGAAGCTGAGAATAGAAAGGAATTTGTCTTGATTGTGTAAAGGACAGGTCTTTGGGGGCACATCCACTCAATCCTCATTTCACCAAGGAGGAAATTCAAACACAGGGTCACCAGCACCAAAGGGCTCAGTTGCCACACGTGGGCAGCATCTGAGGTTCAGCCTATTCCATGCTCATCTCAAACACAGGGACCATCCTGAAGGCATCACACACCACCAAACCACCATAAGTGGATGCTCTGGTAGCCATGCAAAGGCCAAGTTTAATAAGGGAATAATAACCTCCTGCTCAGGAGAGAGACGGTCCCGGCCCTTCCTGGAGAGGCCCATCTTCTCATCTTCTGGAATCTTGACCCTGGAAGCAAGTGTTTTCTACTCTGAATATTATTTGAATTCTTTCCTAGAGTTTTGTGGTACTGATTTTTGGATTAGTATGTCCTATTTTGAGGATTGTAAATCACTCTTGAACATACATAGCTATTTATAAAATAATTTACTAAAGTGGGACTTGGCCTTCATTAGTAGCTAGGCAGTCACTCAAAACAGACACTTCCATAAAGTGGATGCCAGAAGCCCAGCTCTCCCAATAGCTGTCTCCTCTGTGTCTACAGAGGGCACATTTTCTGGGATGATGAGGACAGCTTGCTCCCACAGAGCAGGTGGATCTAAGACATGTTTGCAGAACACCTCCAGACACGGCCAGAGCAGACTGACACTCAGTGTTGGAGCAATGGCATAAAGTGGCACAATCCTACATGGTAGCCTGGTTTCAAGCTCTGCTTTCAGATCCCTAGAAAGCAACTGCTCCCTGGTCATGGGTCTGAAAAAATATGTGGGGTTCTCTGGTTTTGGGCTGTAAGGATCAAGGCAAAGCAACAAGGTATGTGTAACCCTTCAGCATCAGTCACATGATTCAAGTCAACAAATATACACAGCCCTTCCCACCAATTATTCACCTACTGTGCACAGGACAGTTTCACGTTCCTTCGTTTTCACAGCTTACTCTGTATCAGTCATGATCCTCCTGAGAAATGACTACAGAAATAAACATGGAGGGTTGGCTACAGGCTAGAAAACTGGCTCCTGTAGTCACCACCCTAAAGTCAGAGCAGTAGGCCAGGAACATAGGCAAAGTGTGTTTATGTTACAGACTATAGCAGTTTCTTCATCTCGTGTTTTCTTCTAGGATCTCTCCATAGGACCCACAAGTCCCTGTGTTTACTGAGACTACCTAGTTTACTAAAATCAACCAATGGGAGAGCTAATTACACCCACAAATGCCTTCACAGCAGCAGCTGGGTGAGGCTTTAATTGAGGGACATGAATACAACACAGCCACATGGACACAGAGCTAACCATCTCTCACTGTGACAGGGGCAGAACAGAAACTATGTTTTACAACTCTGCTCTTACAGTTCATTGTTTGGAGCCCAAGACACTTCAGGAACCCATTCCTGCAGGCTTTCCCTATAGGAAGGTGAAGTTGTGGAAAGACAGATGGCTGTGAGACTTCCGCAGGGTGTTGACTTTGATATCATGTTCTCTTTACTCTCCATCCAGACACCCTCATTTGGATCTCCCATGTTTGTTTTTTTTTTCACTACAAAAAGAAAAACACAGAAAAGCCCAAGTCCAAGTCAAAATAACAGGAATCTATCAAGCCTGGGAACCATGGCAGTACCAAGTCACTTCCCCATTGATGAGAGCCTCTAGGTTATTTAAGACACAGCAAGAGGCAATGATCTTAGTAGGAAGAATCCTATCCCAGTCCTGCCAGGAAATCATGATCATCCATTGGCCAAATGTGACCCCTTCACTGTGGCTTTTCACTAAGTATAGCAGTCAGCTCTCTGAGAGATGTATGTGTGCATACATCCAGAAGTTTGCTGTAAGTTGTACTAACACAAAGATGCATGTGCAGAACTTACAGACACTAAAACTTCCAGGAACCTCGGTTGTAAATACCCAGGGGCAAGTGATTGTCACTGAATTTTGCCAGACTCCATTTCACCAGCTATATTAGTTACTTTTCTCTTGCTGTGATAAAACACCATGACCAAGGCTACTCATAGAAGGAAGAGTTTATCTGGTTTATGGTTCCAAAAGGGTGAGTCCATCATCACAGAAGGCTTGGCAGCAGGAGGCCCCAGGAACAGACAGCTGAGGGCTCACGTCTTCAAGCAGGCACAGGAAAGCACAGAAAATCAGACTGGAATCAGGCAAGCTATATACTCTCAAAAACCACCCCCAGGGATGTGATTCCTCCTGGTCACATCTCCTAAAGATTTCATGACCCTCCCAAAACAGCACCATGAACTGAGGATCAAATGTTCAAATACTTGGAGCCTACAGGGGACATTCTCATTCAAACCACACCAATTTAGAGCTAAAATAAAGTTGAAGACCGTGGCACAGAAGTACCATGCTGCAGGCACATCAGCCTGCAATGACACAGGCCTAGCTATGCCTGGTGTCCAGGGTCTTTGATGCAGTTTTGTTTGTAGGAACAAGTGATTAAGTCCCTGGTTACCAGGTTGAATCCATTCAAGTCTGATGACACAGGTCCCAAAGCCCTAACTCTCTAACCTTTCCTGCCAGCTCAAAGTCATCTCATTTGCTTAAACTACCAAGACCACCACAAGGGACTTCTTGGCCTAGACTATGAGGACACACTACAAGGACATACTACACATAACAGTTATGCCCACCACTGGGGAATTCCAGGGACCCTAAGAAGAGTCAACTCCTGGGACCAGCACAAGAGCTAGCAGATGCTTCACTACACAGGACAAGACCAATCGCAGTGTTTCATTCATCATGGTCCCACATACTCTACGACGAAGATCAAAAGATGTAGAAGAAAGCATAGAAATAATGAGCTGTATTTCTTTTATTTAAGGTATCCAGAATTGTTAACTTTTTATTTAGTATTTGTGTGTGTGTGTGTGTGTGTGTGTGTGTGTGTGTGTGTGTGTGTGTGTCGCATGCATGCCATGGTGCATTTATGTCAATCAGAAGACAGGAGAAGACAGGAGTCAGTTCTCTCCTTCCACTGTGGGTTCCAGGGATTGAACTCAGGCTATCAGCCTTGCAGAACAAGCACTTTACCCACTGAACCACCCTGCCCGCCTGAGTTCTGAGTAGTTCTTACTTTTGTTTTCAATATAATGCATTTCTCTATATAATGAATGTGGTGATTTGAATGAGATGTGTCCTACACAAGCTAAGGTATTTGAACACTTGGTCAGTTGGTGGAAATGTTTGGGTAGGGTTGTGGAAGCTTTAAGAGGTATTAGCCTAACTAGAAGAAGCATGTTACTTATGGCAAGGCTTGAGAATTTGTAACCTTGCCCATTTCTAGATCATTCTCTCTGCTTCCAAGTGTGTTTGAAGATGTGAGATCTCAGCTTCCTGTTCTGGCTGCCTGCCATTATTGTCTCTCCCCAGCATTATGGACTCTCCCTCTGAAACTGGAAGTCCAAATAAACTCTTCCTTCTGCAAGTTGCCTTGGTCATGCAACAGAAGAGTAACTAATACAGTAACATTATATGCATTAATATAATTTATTACTGTACACAAGTTAACATAATTTTATTGTAATAGTGACTATTGTGTTAGTCACTTTCTGTTGCTTTGGCAAAATATCTGAGATAATTTAAAAGGAGGAAAGGCTTATTTTGACTCATAGCTTCAAGAGTTTCAGTCCAAGGTCACCCAGCCCTATTGCTTTGGCCTATTGGTGAGGCAACACAGTGTAGTAGAAGCTCATGGTAGAGAAAAACACTTACCTCATAGCATCAGAAGGAAAGAGAGGGGGGACCCGGGATCCCAAAATCCCTTCCAAAGACACACCTCAAGTGACTTAACTTCCTCCCACTAGACCCTACCTTCTAAAGGTTCCACTGACTCCCAATAGGGGGTCAAGCCTTGAGCACATTGGCTTTGAGGGACACTCTAGATCCAAACCCTATAGCTATGTTTAATGACTAGTTTTCAAATCTTGATGACAATTTGGTTTTTTGTTTTTTTTTTAATTTGGTCTTTTTGAGACAGGGTAGCCCCAGCTGGCTTGGAACTCACTATGCAGACTAGGCTGTCCTCAAACTCAGAGATCTGCCTCCCTCTGCCTCCCAAGTGCTGGGATTAAAGGCGTGTACCATCACGCCCCGAGGAAAACTTGATGAAAATTTAACACTGGTTCTCTGAAGTCAGTGTAAAGCAGCTCCAGTACAGCAGTTATTGTCCTAGTTTTGGTCAACTGTTGGTCTAAACCCAACCAGTTATTGTTCTAACCCCAGTCTATTATGGGTCTAACCTTGGCTGGCTAATTTGTCTAACTTTGCCAGCTATTGGTCTAACCAAGGCAGGAGCCTCGTGATCCAAGACTTAGAGATGCAAAGTGAGCAAAGTTGCTGAGTAGAGTCTCTAGAAAGCTTTTGCCTATTTTTAAAATAAAAAGAAATAAATGGCTGTCCCTTCATCCTTTTCTCTGAAACTTGGAGGAAGGAAAAAACAAGAACAACCTAAAATAATCTCAAAGAATCCACTCCTTGGAGTCACATGAATCCTGACGCATGACAGAGCCGCCTTGCCTTCCTCAAGGCTCCCACCACAAATGAGAGGCTCATAGGCTCCTGTCCAGGACCGGAGTCCGAACATCTCCTGATAATGCAGCTCATTCAGAACCAAACGGGGGCTTGGAGATACAGATTTCAAATGATATCTGATGGCAGTTTTAGCTTTTGAATTGGGGAAAGCTAGTAGTCTGCTAAGAGTACATTTTAGCAGTTTTACCTGGTAGTCACAGGAAGTTAAGTCAGACACGGAATGAGCAATGAATGGCTATTAAAGAAACTAAAAATAGCACAAGACAATCTGACTCTGGATCTTCAGCATTTCAACTCTCCACAATCACAAAGTTTTAATCATTTATGCCTATAGGATCTTCAACACGGATGGGCCTTCTCTTTTTTCCTGAGAACTTCAGTTTTCAGCTCTTCTTGTTGGCCAGGTATCACATTTTGTGCATGTAGAAGTTGGCTTTTTTTTTTTTGGTCTTTTTGAGACAGGGTCTCCCTGTAGCACCAGCTGGCCTGGAACTTGCTATATAGACCAGGCTGGCCTTGAACTCACAGAGATCCTCCTGAGTGCTGTGATTAAAGGCGTGCGCCACTACTCCCGGAAGTTGGCATTTTAACACAACAACAGAGAAGCAAACTAAGGCAGTCTTCATCTTTCCCTGTCCATTCTGTAAAACCTCTTTTGCTTTTCAACAAAATCTTTATGTTGATTGGCAATTACTAGAAAAGAGAGCAGCAGAAGCCTTTCTGATAGGGGAGGCAAAAGCTGAGGGTAGACAGGGGCAAAGGGTTGAGAAAAGTTATGTTATTCAAAATTTATCCTCAGTTTTACACAATTTCTAATTTTTTTATTAATTTATTATCTCAGTACCCTTCCTCAATTCTAATTGTTTCCAAAACTCTCATACTAATTTCTGAAAGTTAATAATTTTTTCATTTCTTCTCACAGATGCTTTTAAATCCCAATTAAAGTAGATTATACCTTAATCATCTTTAGTTCTATGGTCTAGGACTTGTAGTTTAGCAAAATAATAACAATAATAATCATAATAATTTGAAAATCTCAAAAATTCCCCATTTTCTCAAATATTTGCAAGTTAAATTATTATAATTGTTAAACATAAAACCAGCTGGAGTACTAAATGGCAGTTTTTCTCTAAACATCTTCTCGACCTCCTTGAATTCCTTCCAAAAATAAAAAAGTTAGCTACTGTAGAAATGGTAGAAGAAAAGTCCAAATGCTAGTAACAAATGCTTTGATCAAATGTCCCCAAAACAAATAAAATTAAATAAATGTTCTGACTGTATATTCTCAAACAATGAAGAGGACATCTAAGAGTAAACCAGCAGACCATGGACCAAACCAAAGGCCTAAGCCCCAGAGAGAACTCACTGGCATCCACTGAGGAGGCACAAGGGGTCCGTGGTAGCACCTGGCACCAACCCAGGTGACCCACCAGTGAAAGCAGTCCTGGAGCCCATGTTTGATGCCAAAACTGTCCACACAAAACATAGCTCTCGACTCAAAGGGAGTAAGACACAGTTTATTCTGAGCCTTTAAATATGAGTGACCATTGTCCAGGAGCATGGATTCAAGTTGTCCAAAATGACATATTCCTCCATGGAAGTGCTTCATGAGATTTTGTTAGCCTCAGAAAAAAGAAAGGTATAAATCAGGCATTTACTAAATATATTGGTAAAGATCATAGGCAAACAAAGCTATGTTTCAGATGCTGATGACATTCTTAGCCTTTGAGTTGGTGGCCTACCATACATTTTAAAGGCTTTCATAATTGAATAGCAGGTTAGTCAGACACAGAGGGTGGCAATGAATGGCTATTAGGGGTGCTAACAAGAGCCCACAATAATTTGGCTCTGGATCTGTAACATCCCAACTCTCCACAATCATGAATGTCTACTTGGCTATTTGGCTTTGTAGAATCATTAGCACTTTTCCCTGGGAATTTCAGTTCACAGGAAGATGAGGGGAAAGGTCTGAGGTGCTCCTCCTCTTATAAAGGAGGAAATAAGTTTCTCCACAAGGCTCACTTGGAGGCTGCAGCAAAGCTGCCAGAAAGTTTCTTTCTCTTGAAAATACTTCATTCCCTCACAGAAACCAAGAGAGTCATGGGATGTGCTGCCCAGAGTCGGGATAAGGGACCAGACTGAAACTGATGACAGAGGCCAACTGGCTTCTAAATCAGTTTTGAAACTCTCCCTTAGACAAGGAGTCATGGAATCCAAAGTTTTCTATTGCACAGTTGGAATCCAGGAAAGAAAGGATGTGGGCTGCACCTCGAATGTGTGGGCGGGGTTGGGGGGGTATGGGCTGCATCAACAGTTCTAGTGACTGTTTTCCATCACTGTGGCAACATACCTGAGAAAACAACTTAGGAAAGATGTGGGCTGGATAGATGACTCAGTAGGTAAAGTACTTACCATACAAGCATGAAAGCCTTACTTGGGATCACCAGCACCCACATAAAAGCAGTGTACAGCAGTATGCATCTGCAATTCCAGCAGTGAGGGCACAGAGTCAGTAGGATCCTTGGAACTCATTTTTCAGCCAGGGTAATGAGCTCTAAGTTCAGTGAAAGACTCCCATCTCAAAAAATAAGGTAGAGTTTCCTCATGCAACAGAGAGTGATTAACACAGAAAGCCACAACTGGCCAAAATGTAGAGAATAAGAACTACAGAGTGTATGTCCCTAGATAGATTCCTGTACTAAACATCACCCACCCAGGGCTCAGGACCATTGTGGAGGAGTGGGTGGAAAGAATATAAGAGCCAGGGTTGGTGCATGACCATAAGGAAACAGAATCATCCAGGCTTCTTGGAACTTGCTGATATGATTTTACAACAATGGTGACAGCATGCACAAGACCCATTAAAAACTCAAACCAGATAAAAACCCAGCATAGAACTGGGGAAATGGGCAAGAAGCCCCAACCCCAACAGAGCAACCATTGGCAGCTGATCACTGCTGGGTGAGGGAGAAGGTGTCTTCTTTAAGGGAGTGATGATAGATAGGCTGGCCAGGCTCCAGTGGATGAACTCACACCGAGGGACATCTGGGGACAAAAACTTGAGACGATAAGCCTTAAAATATATGAAAAAAAATGCATGAAATTTGTGGGCAGGCTGTAGGGTGCACAGATAGGGGAGGTAGTCTAAATATGATTGAAATCTATTGTGTAAAATACACAAAAATTGTTGTAATGAAATGCTTCTTCTAATTATATGGTTATTAAATAAATAAATTTTTAAAAAATACACAAAAATTTAACAAAAATATATTGGAAAAATAATAACGTGGAGAGCAATCAAAGACACTGAACATTGGGGCTGGAGAGATGGCACAGCAGCAAAGAGCACTGGCTCTTCTTGTAGAAGACCTGGGTTTGATCCCTAGTATTCATATGGTGGCTAACATCATCTGTAATTCCAGTTCCAGGGGATCCAATGCCCTCTTCTGTCCTCCACAGGCACTGCATGACATGGGTGTACTTACACACATGCAGGCATAACACTCCTACACATAAAATAAAAATAAATAAATCCAAAAATATTTTTTTAAAGACACTGAATGTTGACTTCTGGCCTCCCCATGTACATCTACAGATATGCGCTTGCGTGCGCATGCGCACACACACACACACACACACACACACACACACACACACCACACACACACAGAAAGATTTATTTGAGGATCTATTGGCAGTTGATAGATGCTGGGAGGAGAGACAATCTTCTTTAGGGGTGTGAAGCCTAGTAGTTTGACCAGCCTCCAAGGAATAGACTCACACCCAAGAGCATGTTGGGGAACACAGATTAGACTCAGCAAGCCCTTTGCAAAAGAAAAATAATAGAGGACATGAAATGGGAGGGTAGTAGGGCGGTGGGGGTAGTAGGGCGGTAGAGATGAGGGAGGGGCCTGTGATCAAAATACATTGTGTGAAATTCTTGAAGAATCAATAAAAAATCTTTCTGAAAGATTTACTTTTTACTCAGGATTTCAGAGGTTTCGATCCATGGCCACCCAGCCCATTACAGAACTGTGATGAGACAGAACATCACGACAGAGAGCCTGTGGTAGAGAAAAGCTGCTAACTTCATGCCATCCAAGAAGAGAGAAAGAGATTAGAAGGAACCAAATCAAGACCACACCCTTCTGTGGTCACCCTCCTATCAGACTCACTTCCTCCTGTTAGACTCACCTTCTACTGTCCTCTCAGTATGAACTCATTAGTGGATTAACCTGTTGAAGTTGCTGCCCTCATGGTCAATCACCTCTCAAAAATCACCTCCCAACAGCACCACCAGCTAGAGACCAAGCCTTCAACATGTGACCCTTTAGAGGGGACACTCCACCTCCAAACCACAGTTCTCCAACTGAGATGAGTTAAAAAATCTGACTATCTGGTGGAAAGAGGGACAAGATACAGACAGAACCCTGAATGAATTTTCCCAACTTGGCTCAAAGGCTGAGTCCCAGAAGAAGAAATTAGAAATCCCAGAGGAATTTGGAGAGACATCAGAGCAGATGCAAAGCAGAAGGTGTGAGCACTATAGAGGTCTCCCTCTGGCTGGGAGGGTTCCACGTGACATTTCTATATGAAGCTAGTATTTGCTTGGAGTTATCAACACCTAAAGCAGGAGTGACCGACTTTACTTTGAATTGTCTAACATGATGTTTTCTGTCACAGAGGGTTAGAATGCTAAGTTCAGTTCCATCACAGAAAGTGATATATAGTTTCACACCATCTCTTGAATGGTAAACACAAGCCTGAAGCCATGTTTCCTAATCCCAAATCCTCTTCAGAGCCTAATTCAAATCCCTCTTACCTCTTGTCCAGTTTAGGTTCTTGGAAGCAGTCTGGGCCCTCAGCATGCACCACGTCCTGTGAGTTCTGCCTATACTTAATTCATCCTTTTCTCTCCCCTGCTCTTTCTCTTTTTTGTCTAATTATGAGATTGCAGATGCAGCCCTAACCACAACAGGCCATGACAGATTATAGCCCACATCAAAAATGCTACCATTCATAGTGGAGAGGAGATGGTAAGGGCACAGGTTCCACTGGGTAGGAGGAGTTTTCTGTAGCACAAAGAGTAGTGATGGTTGGGAATATTCAAATGTATGCTTCAAAGTGCCTACATGGGAGGACACCGAACATTCTCAATACAAAGAAATGATAAATGAAATTACAGAGGACATAACACCAAGCCCCAATTTGGTTATTACACGTGTATATTAAACTAGCATACTACATCCCCTAAATTTGCACAACTGTTCTATGTTAATTCCAATTTGTTGAATATTATTTTAAATCCTCCCTACTACTCACCAATCACAGTAGCATCTGTACCTTTGAGGTCAAATTCCACAGGCTATACCCACCTGAGAGATGACGGTCATTCTCAGGCACAACCACTTGGAATCACAGTGAGACTGCCTCCCCGAAACAAAAGTACCCCATACTCCAGTCTCTGTATCTGCTGGGCCCCAACTCACCTCTTCTGCCTATAGGTTCTGATGACTCTGTATGCTCGGGTTGGTATTTATAGAAACATAAAACCAGAGAGCTTATAAGCTTAAACAGTCAGATTAGTTGGTGTGTGCTGCCCCAGCTCACAGGCTTAGTTTCAAATACTTAGGAGAAAAATGTAAACTCTGGGAAGAGTTGTACTCCACTGAGATTCCCACTAAAACACAGAAAACTGACCTCTAACACAATGTTGGAATATTCTCTATTAAGAAACTGAGCTGCTAGCATGGCCCACTATCAAAGATTCAGATGACTTCTCTGGAGCCTGGAGAAGTGTCTTGGTAGCCTCAGATCTGATGCCCCATGAGAAGAGCTTAGTTGTCAGTACAGTCAGGACAGGAACTACCATGCCATCCCAGTAGGCCACAGGTATCCAACTGCTACCTTCACAGGCCAGGCTGGGGAGAGACCCCAGCTCCTTCAACCCATACTTTCAGGCTCTGCACCTCCTCCAGAGCCTGGCAGACAGATGACCCTCACTGAGGCTAATGAAGTGGACAAATGACTAACATGCAGACCCTGTGGCTATATGATAGCTGATGGGGGACAGTCTGATGTCTCTACATAGGCTGCACCAGATGCCAGCCATTCTACTCTGAACACCTTCCATAAGCACAGTGTTGCACACACAGAGGCATTTGATAAAATTTTAGTAACATCCACTAATAATACCAGCAATAGTAGCAGCATCCTCCAGGACTGTCTGCATACCAGGAAATGTACTAACATCTTGCTGTTGTCACCCCAACAGTCTATGCTGAGCATTGGGGTTATCCCACTTTATAGAGCAAGAAGCCAATGTTCAAAGAGGCTAGGAAATTTTCTCAACCCCACCCAACCTAGCAGTGGCAGGCTGGGAGCTGAACACAGAAGCAGCTTTCATGGCTGTGGCCCTATGATTATGAATAACTTCATGTCTTGGGTCCCTGTGGGCTACAGTCTAGCGTCACTGACAGGCAGCTTGGGTTCGAGGTCAAAAACAGTCCTACCCTCACCCCCAATTCCTTCTCTCCCCTTCAAGCTGCCCCAGGTGCCCTGGAGGAGTCCAGCTGTATCTGCCCACAACTTCAAGTTCACAGGCTGCACAAAACCCAAAACCTGCCCCTCTAGAGTGGTAGTTTGGCAGGTTAGCCCACTTTCCTGCCACAGCTACAGTGGTCTTCACCTTTCCATGCAGGGTTTCTAGACTGTCATTCAGTCAGACAGCAGCTGCAGTGCCTCAGGGACATTGACTGGAGCCCTAAACTGTGGACCATGACCTTGCTTAGGCCAAAAAAGACTTGAGAGAACAGAAATAGTAACAGTAATAGCATTTCCACTAAAAAAATGCAATGTTAATTTTCTAAAGAGTGATACTGAATACAAAATGTGTCCCTCATTAAAACACCCAGCAGTGGAGAGACTGTCTTTGGTGACCTTGCCCCACAAATACAGACCCTCCTCACATTCCCAACAGCAGCCCTAAAGTGCTACCTGTCTGTACTTGATTCTTCCAGTAAACTCCATCACATTCAGAGTCCAGACACCCTGTAAGCCTTTTCTCCTCCTCCCAGGAGGGCCCTTGGTTTGCTTCAGCTCGCGCCCTGTCTTTGTCAAGGGATGTACTGGGAGACTATTGACATTATTGCCAGGATTTCATTCTTTCTGTTTTATTGACTTATAGCCCTGGTTTCTTCAGTATGTCCTCAAGTAACTTTCTAAAATAGAGAATCTCAGAGAAAAAGTTACCCAAAGCTACAAATATATAAAATGACTTGTGTGTATACATGTATGTGTTAGCATGTCCGAGTGGGAGGGTGCACACATGAGGGTGTGCAGGAATATGTGTGCATGGGTATGTGGAAGCAAAGGTCAACTAAGTACCATTCTTCAGGGACATCCACCTTGTTTTTTGAGCCAACCTCCCTCACTTGACCTGGAACTCACGGATTCAGCCAGGCCAGATGACTGACCTGTGAGGAAGCCCCAGGATCCTCCTGCCTCCACTTTCTAAGTGCTAGAATTGCAAGCCATACCTGACTTTTTCACATGAGTTCCAAACTCAGGCCTTCATAGTTACATAGCAAACACTTTACCAAGCTTTCTCTCAAGCCCTAAAGTGACTGTAATCTACTGTTGCATCCCACTGACAAGTTATCTTTCTCCAGGTTTTCTATAAGTTGATGCTGTCCTCTAGTGCTATACAGCAGTCTGTGAATCTCAGGTCTCTCTGCATTTTCCCTCCACCTCCACCTGAAGGTTATCTCTGCTCTTGCTGTTCTAGGACCTTTCTAGTCATTTCCTAGGTACTTGGCAAGCCTGTTACATCTGGAGACTTGTCTCCTTTAATTCTGGGTATTTTCTATCTGGAGACTTGTCTCCTTTAATTCTGGCAGTCTGTGAATCTCAGGTCTCTCTGCATTTTCCCTCCACCTCCACCTGAAGGTTATCTCTGCTCTTGCTGTTCTAGGACCTTTCTAGTCATTTCCTAGGTACTTGGCAAGCCTGTTCTATCTGGAGACTTGTCTCCTTTAATTCTGGGTATTTTCTATCTGGAGATTTGTCTCCTTTAATTCTGGGTATTTTCTTACATGTCTTCAGTACCTTCCTTCCATTTTTCCTTTCATTTTCCTTAATTCCCAAAAGTCAGGTACTATAAATTATTCTTTTAATTAGGTCATTTAGTTCTGCTTTCTAAAGTATTTCCTAACAGTATCTCCCAACCAATTTAGTACTGATTTTTTTTTCACTTTGCAAGTTATGTTTCTGATTTCCTAGAGCTGGTTTCCTGATGGCTTCCTATGGGACCCTGTTCTCTCTTTGTCCTTCTAGTATCTCCTTAAATGGTTCCACCCATCCCTCTTGGCTTCCTCAGGGTCATATCTTCACTAGTGAAACTGGCTCTCTCATGTGTCAGGGGCTTTCTTTTTTTAAATAAATAATTTATTGAGAATTTCATATATGCATATAAAGTGTTTTGTTCAAACCCATGCCCACTCCCTCCCCTCCAACTCCTCCCATATCGCTCCATCACTTTTTTTCTGATAACTTCATGTACTCTTTCTTCTTCTTTATTTTTTATGGGGCTTTTGGCTACTCTAACATTCCACAATCTTTTAAGGATTAGATAAAAGCTCCCAAATATTCTCAACATTTTTGGCCTTTGGAATGGAATAGGTTGCTAAGAGGCCTAAGGACATTGTGAGTTTTAGCCAAGAAACTGGCTACTTTTCTTCAGGGTCTTTTTACCCTGCCTAGCGAATTCCTACCTCCTATTCTTATCACACCAACCTCTGAAGAGATTACCCAAATTTCCAATAGGGAATCAGGACATAGACCGCTATGGCTTCTTCCATACTGAACAGGGACGCAGGGTGAGGCAACTGGAGTACCCCTTCAGTGGGTCTATCTAAAAGACTCCCAAACTGCATAACTCTTATCTCTAAGAGGAAAAGAAAGTCCTTGAATCCTGAATAGGAGATGTGAAGGAGAAGTAAAGGCAAGAGTAATTAGCATTACAAGTTCTAGACAGGGAACTAGAAAAAAGTCAGAACAGGGTGATTTTCAAATGTTCATATGAGTCCATTGGAATTTCTCAACAAGGGCTTCCAAAAGCATCCCTCTATTGGTTTCCTCCTCATTTTTCTTTTGTCTTCCAAGGCTGGACTCTAGAGTGATGGATTCAGGATTTGCTTTCAGGTATTTCGATAGCTGTTGGAGTGGTTAGAATCAGTGTCAGTTCCCTCTCAAAGGCTTCTAGATGGGGAAGAAAACAAATTTATCCATCATTTTAGAACAATAGCTGGTTGTCTCCCTTAGCTACAGGTGGGCACTACAGTATTGGAGACCAAGATTTGAAGTCTTACATCTGAGCAGCACTTTCTGGTTAGGAACAAAATCATCAATGAGAAATAATTGTCTAAATAACTTTTTATATAGACTTAAGCCTAATGCCTGGGAAGTGTAATCCCTTGAACCCTTAAAGAAATATACTGATTTTACTCTTTGGTTATACTTTCCTTTTGGGTATTTAAGACCATACAGTTGGCCCAAATAAATCAATTTATTTTTACACTTAAGGTCATTTGAGGATCTGCTCCTCAGGGGTCACATGGGCTTGGGAGGAGCTCCTGGCTCCTTTCTTTTACCAGTTCCATCTATGTGAAGATAAGTCAAAGGTCCTGCTCAACCATGTCTGGCTTCACTTGAAAGCATGAATGAGATGTTTCCTCTGAGTTGACCCTCCTCTTTGTAGACTAGACACTAGTTCAAGTCCATCTCATGGGGTCTCCATGGCCTTCCTGAACAAGAGGACAGGTGACTTACCACAGTTACAGGACATTTTAAGAGATGTTCCATAGTTGTCAGGGGCTTTCTTTACACATTTACTACCAACGTCCAGCACAGAGATGTCTCCCTCTAGGCTTTGCTTTTCTTGGGAAGAGTCTCCCACTCTCCTAGTGGAAATCAGATACCTGACCATAGTGTTCTGCAGGCCAGAAGCCAGTCTTATTAATAATGCGCAATAAGTTCCTGTGCTTACAATCATAACAACCCTAAAGAGATAGCCTCTTAAATGAGAAAGAAGAAAGAAAGATTTGGAGTGATGAATTTATTTTCATCCCTTCAGAGTTTCTGTTTTGATCTGAAGGAAGCTTGGGTTCCTAACAAAACCAGAAAAGAAAATGTACTCACAGAGCTGGGTAGAACCAAGGTGCCCTCATCACATCCAAACAGCCGCCACTACACTGTATGGTGACATTTGCACTCAGAGGAACCTAACTTTTGTGGGCTTGGTCTAGACTTCCCCATTCAAAGCATCAGTTCTTCATCTCTGGGTATAAAAGATGGCTCTTTACAGACCTGACCCCTCCACCTGAGGTTTGTCTGGCTAAGTTCTTGTTCTCTTATACCCAAGCATTCAACTGGGCATGGGCATATAGAAATGCTCAGTAATGGGGGAGCAGCAGTGTATGCCTAACCTTTCTTATGTGACAGAGACTTGTATAGATTTGGAGAATCTGAGGGAATAGTAGGAGAAGAATAAGTAAGCAATGAAATTCAACTTTACACAACCATAAGGAATTTAAATACATCATCTTCCTGTTAAAGCAATAACCCCTCTTCTTGTCTTCAACATCACAACTCACTCCTAGCCCAAAAGGCCCAATGCTTTCTTCAACTAGAAAGTTTATAAGAAGGAAAGGTCTATGGAACCCTGCTATCTTGATCATGTTATGCCTGAAACAGATGTCTTCCCACAATGTCCAAATTTATTAAACAACCAGTAAATTTACAAACTATTTGTTTTGTGGGCTGTGATTTGCAAGGCAGTCCTGATTTCCCTTGCCCACTAGCTGTTGGCAAGCACAGGTTCTTTTATTTCTATTTTAATTAGTAGTATTAACTCTCAGATCACATATTACACTTCACACAGTACTATAAAATATACAGGTTATAGAATGGCTATGAAATGGTTAAAGAGACTACAGAGGTCAGAGAGACTGCAGAGTTCAGAGAAGCTGTCCTGAAGTCAGAGGCAGAAGCTGACACAAGCTCAAGGAAAAGTCTATAAGGGACAAGATAAGAAGTCTTGGGAATTTCGTGTGCAGAGGCATCAAATGACAGGCCATTAGGAAATCAATTTAAAGTGGGCTGAGTGTCATCGGAAAGAGAAAGTACATTTGAGTTGGAGCCTGGGAACAGAGGCAAGCGTCCTTTGATGTGGCAGTTTTCCTGAACAAGAATCATGATGAGTAACCAGGTGACTAGATATCAGCATGCCTGCCACATTTCAGACTTGGGGTGCTCCTTCTTTTATAGTACAAGGTTAAGAGGTTCTACCTGGTATCACTGACAAGCTCATATGTCTGGTACTTTTATATGACTTGGTATGTTTTCAATTGTGTCAACTGACACAAATTACTCACCAATTTTGTCTCCTGGTATGCTGGCAGATGGAGGTCATTTACTATTGCAATCAGGATGTATAGAATAATTGTTTTTTGGTACTTGTACTGAAAATGGAGTGAATGAGGTTAAAAATGTCAGTTTATATAATAGAACTCAGGGCTAGGCCTAGTCTGAAAGCCACTATTCTAAGTAACATGGAGTAACCTAAGGAAGGCCCAACCTGTTCTCCTCACCTGCACTAGGGCCCTGTTCCCACCCCAGGCCACTGTTCTAAGTTGAGTTCTAGTGAAAGAATTGCCAGGAGGGAGCCATGTCCACTCACATGGTGGGCACACTGCCTACCTCATTCCATTGGTACTTTCACTAAATAGAATTTTAAAATTCATCTTAAGAATATCCATAGTCCAGAATCCTGGGCTGGAGATGGAAGAGCACACTAGCCATCTACACACTGTCCTGTCCTAGACCCTCCCAGTCCTGGCACCTCCTCTGTTTATATATAAAACCTCTTTCATGACACCATCCCCACACCTGACTCTAAAGGCCCAAAGACATTTGGCTCATGATAGTCTTGAAGTTCCCTGAAAAAGGTGGATGCCCATCCCAGTCCTCCAATAATCCTCGAGCTTTGTGCCCTCTGGAGTGGAAGCCCAGAGAAGACGCCCTCTGACTTAAAAACATGAAGTCCAAAACTAGGTCCCAGGAGCTACAGAGAACAATGACAGAGGCGGGGAAGGTTAGAATCACGAATCCAACATGGCTGGAATGTTTGTAAGAACCTGGGAGCAGAGTGAGGGGTCTAGGCTTGCAGGGGGTCATGTCCAGCCACATTGTCCCTGTCCCATGATGTTCTCCCTTCCCTGGGGCTTGGTCATTACCCCAACCCTGGTTTATCTTCTGGCTAACTTCCTGCTGGACCATTTTCCTGGGTATGTGTACTGCTCAGTCTCCAAGCTGGGTTCAAGCCCTAAGCTTCTCAGAGGCTTAGCAACATGGACATGTGTCTGGGCCTTCTGATTGACCATGTGATATTTCAGGGGCTGATTAAGCCCTGGCATATCAGGCACTACATGACTGGCTATGAGAGTCTATTAGCTACTGCTTTTGTGACTTGGACCTTGGCAGGATTTCCTCCCAGCAGTGCAGGGCCTGTGGTCTGGGACGTGAGATAATCATCCATCCTTGTGATGGAAACTTGTCAAGAGGACACTGAGGATACAGACATAGTCTGGCCACTAATGTCTCTGGCAGGAAAAGACAGTGCAAGGAGGCAGCAAGGTTGGGGATCAGGAAATGTGACACCTCTAATTTACTGTGTGCCTGAACAGGCTGGACATGAGCTTACATTGCCTGTCCACTGTTCACTACAACCCAAGCAGGCACCAGATGCTAAGAATATGGGCATAAGTCCTAGGGAGGACTTCATGGAAGTCCACACAGGAAGCCCTTTTGTGGGAGAATTGCTCCAAGCAGCATCAGTGGCAGGCAGTGGCTGAGCCCTACCTATACTACCTACTCTCTTCTCCATTGTCCCTATAGAAATCAAGCATGTCTTCCCAGGCACAGCCCCTTCATTCTCTCAATGTTGGTCACGAGGAACCAGCAGCTCCTCAAACTATCATTCTCCTGTGTCTCTTCCCACCATCCATCATTGTATAAACCTACAGTAAAGGAATTCTATTCCTCTGTAACTCTTGGTTTTCTTTAGTCACCATCCCTAATTCAAAGAACTTGTTGGAAGCATAGTAACGAAATCAAATTCCTGAGAGTCACTGAGCTGCTCCACAGCTATGTGTGTATAGACCCTCTTCTGAGGGATTGTCCTGTAGTCAGGAGCAATTTTTCATTTCCCTCGGGGAAGAAATCCAAATTGATCCCATCCATGAAGCCCTCACAGCAGCACTTGTCAGAGTCTCACTGCCTGAAATTGCTCAGTTACTCTGGAGATTCTAAACACTCATGTCCACCTTTACCTGACTACAGGGAGTCAGGTGCCACCCTCCCCATCTGAATTCCTGACAATCAGCATTTTGTGAGTTCCATGGCTGCCAGGTCATGAGGCTTTGTCATCAGCTTCCCCAACTTCAATTTTTTTGAGGCAAAGATTGTTTCCCTGGATGGAGCCCTGTGCAGTACTGGACAAGAAGCTCTCCTCCCTGGGTGCATGTTGCTGTCAATAAGGTTGTGAAATATGTCTCCCTGGGGCTCAGAGTGGGAGAAGCTGTCTGCCCAGGAAGGGCTGTTGATCCTAACGCCAGGGTCAGAGATCAAGGTTGTATAAGGAACAGCTTCCACAGACACCTGAGCCACAGAAGACAATAAAATCCAGCCCTGGAAGCCAGAAGTCATCCAGTCCCAGAGGACAGCAGAAGTCTACGTAGGCCCCGCTGTGTTCCAGGCTGGCACCCATACACTCTCTGAGGTATGTCTAAGACATACCTGGTTTTCGTAACCAGAACCTTCCCCTGCTTCTTCCACACCCCCTGCTGTAACTCCCAGTGCCATCAACCAGTCTTCAGACTCCAAAGACAGACATTCAAACCTGAAGGGGAGTAACTGACAGGAGCTATGTTCTGAAACATAGCTTCAAGAAAGAAGAAATATATAAGTGTGCCCTTACCCATGAGGCTTTAATCAGCTTTGGGTATCTCCTCAGGTCCCATCTGGGGCTGTGCTGCAGCATCTCCTCCTAGCTCCCTTGGCTTACCTCAGGGCAGCAGCCATGCGGGGTTCTTAGACCCTGTAGGGCCAGAACTGGAGTAAACAATCCCCTTAATTTTCCAAGAGAGAAGGCATCTATAATTACATCAGAAAGTCTATTCTTCACTCGGCAGAAGAGAATACTGAAAGCTCTGGAACAAAAATTTACAAATGAAAAAATCATTTCAAATTAAATTTTTAAAAGACACCCCAATATTTCAGGTACTATCCTGGCCGAACAAGAAAAACAGAATGTGAATGTACCAGCCCAGGCCACCTGCACCCAGCTAGGCTGATATTTGCTGGTCTACAGGATGCTGAGCATTCTCCCTATAAATTTCATTCTCTTGGGATAAAGAAACTCACACACCATCACCAAGTGTCTTCAGCCAGTCCGTTCCATCTACCCAGAACCTAACATTCCTGTCTCCTCTCCATGGGGCCAGCATTGACCAAGGACCAATTGAAAGGAGGGCATATCTCAGAGAACTCACTCCTAGGCACACCAAACGAATGAAGAAGGGAAAGGAAGTACCCACAGGAGATGGGATGGATGGAATTAATGTGATTGGCAGAAACAAGGAAAGCCTAGCACAGGCTGCTCAGTGTGTGCCTCCAGCAGCAAGAAAGGAGGTTAGAGGCTAGGTCTCTGCCAGCCTCTCCTCCTTCAAGAAAGAAATAGAAAAATATTTAAAATGTCACAAGAAGGGTTGAAGAGATGGCTCAGAGGTTAAGAGTACCAACTGCTCTTACAGAGGACCCAGGTTCAAATCCCAGTACCCATACAGCGGCTAACAACTGTCTATAATTCCAGTTCCAGGGGATCTAACGCCTTCTTCTGACCTCCATGGGCATTGCACGACACAGGTACACTCATATACATGCAGGCAGTACATTCACACATAAAATAAAAAATAATAAAATTTTAAAAAAAAATTAAGCAAATCCTGAATCCATCACTCTAGAGTCCAGCCTTGGAAGACAAAAGAAAAGTGAGGAGGGACCCAATAAAGGGATGCTTTTGGAAGCCCTTGTCAAGAAATTCCAATGGACTCTCATATGAACATTTGAAAATTGCCCTGTTCTGACTTTTTTCTAGTTCCCTGCCTAGAACTTGTAATGCTAATTACTCTTACCTTTACTTCTCCTTCACATCTCCTATTCAGGATTCAAAGACCTTCTTTTCCCCTTAGAGATAAGAGTTATGCAATTTGGGAGTCTTTTAGATAGACCCACTGAAGGGGTACTCCAGTTGCCTCATCCTGTGTCCCCGTTCAGCATGGAAGAAGCCAGAGCAGTCTGCGTCCCTATTCCCTATTGGCAATTTGGGTAACCCCTTCAGAGGATGGTGTGGTAAGAATAGGAGGTAGGAATTGGCTAAGCAGTTAGGGTAAAAAGACCACAAAGAAAAGTATCCAGTTTCTTGGCTAAAAGTCAAAATGTCCTTGGGACTATAAGCAACATACTCTGTTCCAAAGGCCAAAAACGTCCAAAGTATTTGGGAGCTTTTATCTAATCCTTAGAAGATTTTAGGATTACCTCTTCAGAGGAGGGAACGTTAGAGCACCCAAAAGCCCCATAAAAATAAATAAATTAAAGAAGAAAAAAGGAGAAAGAAAAAGAAAAAAGTGATGGGGCGATATGGGAGGTGTTGGAGGGTAGGGAGTGGGCATGGATTTGATCAAAACACCTTATATCCATGTATGAAATTCTCAATAAGGTTTTTGTAAAAGTTAAATAAATAAATGTTAAAAAAAATTTTTTTAATTTTTAAAAAATTTTTAAATGTCACAAGAAAGAGGTCACAAACTTTGCCAGCCCAAGGGAACTGGAGTATACAGCAAGTCTCTGCAGATGCCCTAGTGCCACAATAACAGACAATAACCAGCAAAAGCCTTTCCCTGCTTCTCACACTTCCTGCTTATATCAGATAGAGAAGATGACTGGCCAATCAAGGTCCCGTGAGGCCCAGTGTGCTGGACTCAGTTCTTGCCTTGGTTTTGTTGTTGTTTGTTGGTTGGTTGGTGTGTGTGAAGTATGCATTTTGTATATATGCATGTGTGTGTTTGTGCGTGGTATATGCCCACCTGTGTATGCAGATGTATGTGCCCATGCACATGTGCACTCAGGCTAGAAGAGAAAATTCCCTTATTTCCTTAAGACAGGATCTCTCACTGAACCTGGAGCTAGGCCAGCAACTAGAAGCCCCAGAGCTGTTCCATAGCACTTAATTAAAGGCGTATGTGGCCATACTCAGCTTTTCTATGTGTGCTGGAAATTCAAACTCAAGCATTCAGGTTTGTGCAACAAGTACTCTTACCCACTGAGCCATCTCCCCATCCTACGCCTTGTTTTATCTATAAACACCGAATAATCTGAGCATTTCAGAAGCACTTATTCTGGGCAGTTTGAGTGTGCTACTCCCTAGATGGCCATCTTCATTTTCACTCCAGTAAATTCTTTCCCCAACCTTAGTGTTGTCGCCTAACTTTGTAGTTTAACAAGGGGTTCATTAACACCCTCTGAGGCCTGTTGTCCCAACACAGTCACTTCCATGTTTCCACTGTCATCCTCAAGACTGTCAAGTTGTGGAGTAACTGAAAACTTCTCACATTTTGCAAATTCCTGTGGGGCCCACTGTGGTTAAGCAAAAATAGCCAGGACCAAAGTCAGATGCCTCGTATTCTATTCCCAATACCTTCTTACAGAGGTAATTCATGAAACACATAAGCAAATGTGATGTACCTTGAAAACACAAGGAACTTTTTTATAAGTAAAGAATCTGGGAAAGTGGGTACTCATTACTTTTCTGTAGCTGTGATAAAACATTGTGACCAAGGGAATTTATAGGAAGAAGAGTTTATTTGAACTTATGGTTCCAGGTTCCAGAGGGAGGCATGGTAAAATAGCTGGAGCTAAGACTTACATCTTTAAGCCAGCACAGGAAGCAGAGCTTGACTGGAAATCCTGCAAAGCTTAAGAACTGTCAAAGCCTGGCCCCCAATGACATGCTTCCTCCAGCATGGCCACACGTCTTAAAGCCTCCCAAAACAGTGCCACCAACTGGGGACAAAAATGTCCAAATACTTGGAGTCTAAGGGGGACATTCTCATTCAAACCACCACAGCAAAGTTTTCTGTGGAGCTGCAGCTTGGGTAGGCACAGTCACCATAGTGGCCTGGTTCTAAATGTGGCCTCATGTGTGACCCTGAACAAATCATCAAACCTGCCTCTGATTACCAATACATAAACTGGAAACATGACTAACTCCTCAACAGATCCAGTTAACTGGAGAATGTGAGAGAACCCCTGAAACACAGACTTCATTCTAAAAACTCGTTTGGGAGGCACCTCACCTTGGCCCCCTGGCAGAGAACTCAGCTCCATCATCCTTTATCTGCTGACATTTTTAGTCAGCTCAAAAATCTCAGACTCCATGACTCGGGCCTTGAGGGACTGTACATTTTCCACTCCTACTCATTACTGGCTCTACAGGTCTAAGGCATTGAGGAGCCCACTTACACCAAGGCAGACAAACAGTGTCCTCATTACTTAGCCCTTAGTTTAAATGAAAACATGGGAAATGGCAAGGTCTCAAGAAATATTATTTGAGGGACTAGAGAGATAGCTCAGCAATTAAGACCACTGGCTGCTCTTGCAGAAGCCCCAGGGTTCCGTTCCCAGCGCCCACATGGCAGCTAACAACCGGTTGTAACTCCAGTTCCAGAGAGTTCAAGGCCCTCTTCTGACCTCTGTGGGCATTGCATGATATAGGTATACTAACATATATGCAAGCAATCCATTCATATACATAGAATAAATTTAAAGATATTTGTTTTAATTTTTAAAATATTTATTTTTATTTTATATGTATGCATGTATTGTCTGCATGTATGTAAGTGCACCTGTGTCATGCAATGCCCACAGAGGACAGAAAAGGGTGCTGGATCCCCTGGAACTGTAGTTACAGTTGTTAGCTGCCATGTGGGTGCTTGAATTTGAACCTGGGTCTTCTACAAGAGCAGTCAGTGTTCTTAACCACTGAGCCATCTCTCCAGCCCCCAAACTTAAAGATATTTTTAAAAGATGAAATATTCTTTGAGCCGAAGCGTGAGGACATCTTTCACTGTTGTTCTTCAGGACCCGTCTGCCTTACAGGCATCTTGCCACCCCAGGTCCAGGGTCAATAAAAATTACAGCTTTCAGTACCCAAAAGATCAGTGAAACTACTAAGGTAGCCAAAGCCCCATAAAATTAACTAGTCAAAAAATAATAATTCTTGACCTGATTGGAACCCTAACTCTCCAGTTTTTCCAAGTTAATCACCTGGTCATAGGACCACCTTTAGGAAGGCAGGTTCACTTTAAGTCATGCTAAAGAGATGAGATGGTGAACTTTTCCTGCTCAGAATCCCCAGCTCCTAGTACAGTTTGGGTCACAGACATGTGGCTTTTTGTAAGTCATGTCCACTTTTCTGAAGAATTCAGCAGCTTCTCTTCTTCATCCTCCCTTTCTAAGCATGTTTTCCCTGATGCTTTGGGCTGCCCCAGTGTTTTGGTTTTCTTTACTTTTTCTCTAAAGCTTGCTTCTCCTCACTATGTGCTGCTAGTCTGCCACGTGTCTGAGCTCCATGCAGGCTCTAAACCAGCGTGGCTTCGTGGCTTTCTTCCTTCTCCCCTCCGTTCTCTTCCTTAAGGCAGCTGCAGAGATTCACAGCTTGCCTGCCCTGAGGATTTTGCTTTAAATTCTAATAAAATTATCCTAAAACTTCTGTTTGTGTTCATTCTTAAAGTCTTTTATGAATGAGACTAAGAATGCTCAGGGGACACTGCTCTGACCCTGTACCCCATCTTTAGCACATGAGCAGTGACCACCGGACAGGTCCACTGAATTCCTTGTTGATCATTTGGCGTGCAAGACTCAGGCAGGGCAAAAGTGTCATTTTCATATAACCCAGAAGGCCCTTTCCGCTGATCCTGTAGGAAAAAAACCTATTACTTGTCCCCTGCTTTTAGAGTAAGCAGAGTGATACTTCAGATCATGTGCTAAGCATTCTGCATGAGCATGCATCAATAGGACTGGAAGCCAAGTGTATTAGTCAGGGTTCTCTTGAGGAATACACACACACACACCCATATTCATATATATATACACACACACATATATATATAATTTATTACATCATTTTATACTGAAATAGTAACAATGACTGTCTTACACCTGAGAGGCTGAGAACCTGGTAGTTGCCAGTTCCTGAGACTGCATGCCTCAGCAGTTGTAGTAACCCCACAGTGGCTGTCTCACACTTGAGAGACTGAGAACCTGGTAGTTGCTCAGTCCATTCACAAGACTAGGTGCCTCAGCAGTCCCAACCTAGTACCAAAAACCTGGAGGGTTCCTGAAGAGCTTCTGGTTGTCCTTAGTCAATGATGGAATCCTGTAAATGCCAGTTCTGATGTCAGCAGAGTCAGCAGCAACAGAGTAAGTCAACTCAGTGGCAGGAGGGAAGGCCAAGACAGCAAAAGGCAAATCATCTCCCTTCTGCCATGCACTTTTTATCTAGGCTGCTGCCAGAAGGTGCCACCCACATTTGAACATCAGTTAAGGCAATCGAAACAATTATTCCCTACTTGCCTGATTCTAATTTGTGGCACGTTGACATTAAAACCAATCATCACATCAAGACACAAAGCATTAGAGAATGCACTTGGAAGGCAGAGGCAGAAGGGTTGTCGTGAGTTCATCTATGCTTGGACTATAAATGAGACCTCGTTTCAAAACAAAACAAAAACCTACAAAAAGGATTCAAGAATAAAATGGCTTGGCTCATTTCAACATGAGATGCACAGCAGAGATTCTGCCACCCACAGCTCATTGTGGGGAAGAATTAGCGGTACCTGTTCATGGAGGACATCCATGAGAACCAAGCAATTCATCACAGATTCCTTAGCTCACCAACTAGAGAAGTCTTCATGAAAACCTTGGTTATTATCATTTTTATTTTCTCCATAAATGCTCAAAATAGAAACAACCAAGAGTAGCATGCCCTCCCTGGTGGCAGCAACAATATCAGCAGCATCAAGAGAGCAGCTGAGGAATCTGGAGAGTGACCAGTACAGAAACAGCAGGGAGCAGAAACGAGACAACAGGCTATGAAGATGAGAAACTGGTCACTGGTAGAGTTCCAGAGCACTGACAAGCCCTAAGAGCCAAGTTTCAGAGATACCCTAAGTCTGAGAACTATAACGTCAGTCACCATCAAGAGTGGGGATCCTGACACCCTTGACCTGACAACTATACTTGTCATTATAGAGCTAAGGTCCTAGCATCCAAGGCCTGCATAAAAGCTGTAACACTAGGAAGCACCACCTTCTGCTGCTCACTGCTAACAGCAGCTCAGAATTACAGCAGCTGCCAAGTGCTGGGGACTCTGATAGTTAAAGCCCAGAGTGAAGAGCCTAGGACAGGGTCCACCACCCACTACTCAGAACAGATGAGGTGCCCAGATGTCACAGAAGCTGAGCCAGGACTACACAGGCTTCTGGGGAAGTAAAGGAGGTCCTCTTGTCTTCCTGCCTCACTCCCAACCTGCAGGGAAGCAAAAGGAAGAAGCAGAGAAGGGAAGCAAACTGGCCAAGAGCTCATTCCCAGGCTCCAGAGACTGGAAGTTTATAGTGAAGGAAAGGGTATTACTAGGAACCTGGGTATGCAAGAGGCAATGTTTGATGCTCAGCACACTGGGACAGGTAGGACTGTGTTTTCCAGAAAGTGTCAGAAGGGATGGATCCAGCAGGGGCCTTGGGGCCAATATGGGACTTTCATGACTTATTCTGAGTCCCATGGTGGGACATGACCTTTATTCAGGAGAATTTCTAGCAGATCCAAAGTCTTGGACAGTCATACAAATTGGATTTGTGAAGTACAAAAGAAAAAAGAGGGGCTAAAAGGGCAAAACAGAGAGAGATCCATCCAGGACCCAAAGGCAAATGTGGCAGGTTCATGTGGAGATGGAGGTTCTGGGGAAGAGATAATGGAAAGCTAGTGAGCTTTTAGGAGGCATTAAAGCCTGAGCAGCAGTTCATGGGTGGGCAGTTATCCCCCCAGGGTATGTGATACAAAGTGTACTAGGGATGGGGTTGATCACCTAGCCTGGGACCCTTTCAACATGTAGGTGTGGCCAATGGAAAGACAAGGGCCACAATGCTGGCCCAGAGTCTGTTAGAACCAAGGAGCCTGCTACTGCATGGCAGGCAAAAGTGCAACCCTTGGGCCTGATCCAGGCCAAGTGATGCGAGCCAGCACCCCTGAGACCCTCAGAGATAAAGAGATACAGGAGCCCTGTGACAGCAGCAATATACCAGGATGAAGAGGCCAGGTGACTCATGAAAAATGTCTGTGGATTATGGAGGGATAGATGATGTAGTATCCCCAATCCATGCCACTGTACCAATATTGCTCATTAAATGGAGTGTTTAATAGAAGTGATGAAATCTTTTCATACTGTATTGGATCCTGATATTTCTTTAGTACCCCCTTAGCCATCCCAAACCAACTGTCACTTAGTTAGAAAGGATGACAGTGGGCCTTCAGATAATCTGACCATACTCTCTAAGAAGGTTTCTTTGCATAAGGTTAACCTTTGAGTATCTTATAGATTTTTATAAGCATCTGGAAAAACAGTAAAGATCTCAGTTAAGGAGCTTAAATGAAGGCACACTGCATGAGTGGGAGAAGGTATTCCCAGGATAAAGGTTTAAGTGAAAGAGCCTAGTACCAGGGGTGGACTACCTCCTCCAGGGGTAGCTGTCAAAGGAGGCCCCTGAGGTCCCCAAACCATAAAGGCTTTTACTATTGACATTGATTGCATTTACACACTAGATAGTAAGTCCCTGAAGAAAGCACACTTTGGCTGCAAGACAGAAAAATCATGTCGGGACTGAACTGGAAGCTCCCTCCCCAATGGCTACCTTTCATAGTGCTAGAAGGCACCCTGTGAGCTGCTAGAAGAAAACTATCACCAACAGCCCCGATTGACTATGAACCCTACAGGCTACAATGCCACCATGCCAGGTAAACTCTGTTCATTAGTGCAGTAATGGCATGACTTTGGGGTACAATCAATTGTTTCCAATTGGATTAAAGACCTGTTCAGTAAGCGGGAACTCACATTTCGTACTATAACCATGTTAAGGGTATGGGACAGAGGAGTCCCACCTTTCCTGACTGAAAAATGGCATTTTTATTTTATGTTTATGAGCATTTTGCCTGCATATGTATAGGTGCACCATATGCATGCAATGCTCTCAGAAGCCATAAGAAGGTGTCAGCTCCCCTAGAACTGGAACAATAGAGGGTTGTTAGCTGCCATGTGAGTTGCTGGGAACTGAATCCAGGTCCTCTGCAAGTGCAGCCAGTGCTCTCGACCCCTGAGCCATCTCTCCAGGCCCCAACAAATGGCATTTTAAATTCATTGCATGGCATCCTAAGCCTTGTGATTTTGGGTTCCCTATTATTTAAAAATGATGAGCACATAGACAGGAGTTAAAATTCATCTCTGAAGAATGATGTGTAAAGCAGAACTGTGAGAGGTCTAGGAAAATGACTCAGCCAATGAAACTCTTGCCACCAAACATGAGGATGAGTTTGATGCCTGGAATCCATGTAAAAGCCGGGCACAGGACTGAGAAGAATGAGTTGGGAATAAAATCATTTGCTCTGCAAGCATGAGAACTCGAGTTTGAATCTCCTGCACCCATATAAAAAGCCCAGTATGGCTGCACATGTAACCTCAGCACTGGAGGGTGAAGACAGGAAGATCCCAAAGCCTCACTGGCCAGCCAGCGTAGTCAAAACAGTGAGCTTCCAGAGTGAGACCCTGTCTCAAGGCAATGAGGTAGAGAGTAACAGAGGAAGACAACTGACAAGCTTCTCTGAGCTCCATATTTATGCACGTGGGCATGCATACCCACTCACTCACATACTTGCACTACACCCATATACAACACTCACAAAATTGGGTGCAGTGCTATGTACCTACAATCCCAGTGCTGAGGAAGTGAATTCAGGAAGAGTCTTTGGGCTTGCTGGCAAGCCAGTGTAGCTGAATCAGAGTTCCAAGTTCAGTGAGAGACCCTGTCTCAAAAAAATTAGGTGGAGCAGGGTGTGGTGGCACATGCCTTTAAGCCCAGCACTCAGGAGGTAGGGGCAGGCAGATCTCTGTGAGTTCAAGGCCAGCCTGATCTACACAGTGAGTTCTAGGCCAGCTGGGGCTATAGGAAGACCCTGTCTCAAAAAGACCAAAATTAAAAATAAAAAAATAAGTTGGGAGAGTGACAGAGAAATAAAATAAACATTGAACTCTGATTTCTACAGGTACCTTCACACACACATACATTCAAAAAAATGTGAAGAGTAACATCTCAGTAGTATCTATTGTGGAAGATAAGGCTAACATCCACTGGAGACATGACCCATCATTAAACCAGAGACAAAATGTGACTTATGGGGCTGGAGAGATGGCTCAGCAATTAAGAACACTGGTTGTTCTTGCAGAAGACTCGGGTTCAAATCCCAACACCCACATGGCAGCTAACAACTGCCCATAACTCCAGTCCCAGGGGATCTGACAGCCTCTTCTGACCTCCATGGGCATTGCACGACATGGGTGCACTTACCTACATGCAGGCAATACACAATACACGTAAAAATAAATTTTTTTAATGACTTACAGTAGGATTCTGCATATAATTTGTCCTAACAGTCTTCTGTAGACATCTAGGCATAAAATATTATATGCTCATTATAAA
This sequence comes from Nannospalax galili, assembly GCF_000622305.1. Taxonomy (NCBI): domain Eukaryota; kingdom Metazoa; phylum Chordata; class Mammalia; order Rodentia; family Spalacidae; genus Nannospalax; species Nannospalax galili. The sequence continues at coordinate 572,198 of NW_008338260.1, read as the reverse complement.
TACTGTCTGCATCTTAAGTGAATGCTTCCAGGGATGACACTGATGCCTCAATTTGAATTTCTTTCTGAAACCAAAAGTAACAGACACATTCTTAACAATTTTTGTGCAGATTTCCACCTGTTTGCACTGGACTCTCTCCTAAGCGCTTGCAATGGTGGTATTTTGCTGTATAGGCAAACATTGTGCCACTTGCTAATGCAATGAACATCACAAGGGAGCACTGGGATCCCATTCTAATGCAATGGCCTTGATTTTGTGAGCAGCAACGGGAGCCAGAGATACAGCTCCACACTGCAACCTGCAGCAGCGCAGGGAGTTCTTTTCAGAGATGTTCACTTGGGTTGAGGCAGGATTTTTTAAAAACTGAAAATTATGGAGACATGGTAAGAGAAAGGAGCTCCTCATTCTGTTTGAACTCGCCAGCTGAGAATCAATACAGATAAATTAACATTTGTATAGGTTGCAGCCGTAGAGATGATGTTTCTTTTATGTAGAGATTTTCAAATAAGAATGTTAAAATAACAATGGATCATGCTTAAGGCCTAAGTGTATATGCTTTCTTTCCCTTTCCCAGCTACAAAACTGCAATTTTCTAGGAATCTTACCAGAAACTCCATTTACAGTATGTGAATGGAAAGTTCCTGGAGAGAACAGTACTTTATAATGAACCTTCTGCAAGATTGATTAACTGGTTAGAACTTCAGGAACTGTAGAGAGGTTGAAATGTTGCAGGTCCAGAGCCTGATTACAATTTATTTTGGGCTATCTTTTCTTTTAAGATTTTTTTTCTGTGTATGTGTGCATGCCTATGTGAGTTTATGAGCACCGTGTGTGTGCAGGACCTGTAGAGGCCAGAAGGGGGCACCAGATCCCCTGGAACTGGAGTTACAAGCAATTGTGAGCCACAGTGTGGGAGTTGAACTGAATCTGGGTCCTAAGCAAGAACAACAAGCATTCTTAACTACTGAGCCATATCTCCAGCTCCTCTTGGGCTGTCTTTAGCCCCTTAATACCCATTTTTTTCCCACCTGTGTGTCTGACATAACGTCCTTGTAACAAACAGGTGAAAACTTTGGATCGGTATTAACCTGATGGAACATAAAATTTTGGGTAACCTAAGTCTGCATTACTGGGCAATGATCCCTCACATTTGACCTTTTGAGGTACAATTGCACTTTTATATCAATAAGCAAGTGTCTTAACCCCTTATGGCCCATGGTTTTATTTTATCAGATTGTAATCACATCCAAGTCAATTCATTGCCCCCCTATTATCTCACTTATCAAAATCAGAAGGCAAAAAGAAGAAAAGGTTACATCTCTTTGAGATGTAACTTAAGAGTCCCAAAAAATGGTTATGTGTGGATACTGATGTAATACTTAGAAAATTACAGATTTACGGCTGGGCAAGGAGAAAGACCTTAAGCCATTGTTAATTTTGCTGGAATTCTTGCTTCTCTGTTGGCAAGAGGCTTCAGACAGACTCCTGGGTGAGGGCTTCTCCTACCCTTTTCATGTCCCTAAAATTTTTTCCGTCTTTCTATCCTGCCTCAGAGAGATGGGGTACTTAGGAAAAGAATGGTACACACCCGAGTGTTGGTGGGGTTTCTCAAGAGAGATTTTCACCCAAGGGTCTTAGCAACAGCTTTTGAAATTGCACTGTTCAAGAGTTTCTAAGTCACCCCTTCTTTTCTTTTTCTCCCCCTTTTGTCTTTTTCAGTAAATAAGATCATAAGGTGGTTCCTAAGATATATCACACAGGTTTCAAGCCGATAAGGGAAAACATACGTTATAAACATTGAAAGAACCCTAACTATATTAGGTCACAGAGGAGCTAAGATATATTTATTGTGCGCAAAGTTTATAGTCTTGTGACAGTCCCTGAAAATTGCAGTTTGCAGTTGGGAGGAAAGAAGACCGAACTCAGAGGCATACACACTTGGGTGTTAAGTATGGTCATTGCAATTTTAATATTCCTGCTTGAAAATCTCTATACACAAGGTATATTGTCTCTATATAGGCAACCTTTACCACAAATATTGTGATGAAATTCTTGACTCTCAGCTAGTCAATTAGATTCTAAGCTAAGGGCTTCCCTTACCTGCCCATGTCCTTCATTTTCCCAGTCTTACTATCCTGCCTCAATGTCAACAAAATTATGTGCTGTTAAAGAAAGTGGCTTTAGGCCCTCATTTTCTGTTGAATACCATGATTGTGGATGACAGGTGATGATTTTCTTGAGATGTTTGCTATTTTATTGCCTGCCTGAAGTTTCCTGGGAGCAGAGTGAGTGTTTAACAATGAGATGCTCCTGGCCTCTCTGGGGACCAAGTTGCTATTAGTGACAGTACATAGCACATTCTGCCTACTTTTCCTTTAAAAACAGAATTTCAAAAACAGTTCTGTGTGTAGCTCTCCTGCCCATGTCTGAATGAATATCAGCACTCATGTTGGACACAATACAAAAGCATAAACTGTCAAAAGTACTACAAAGTTAGCTTCTCCCAGCATGCTGGCTGGCCACCCACCTGCTGCTTGTCTGCAGGCATGACTGCAGTGTTAATTTTCTTCCTTTCTTTGCCCTAGCTTCCATCCAGCTCTGGGGCTGCGGTAGCCTCTTGCCTTGAACTCTAAAGAGTTAATCTCTCCTTGACCACCCCCAACCTTAACCTGCATGCCCTTGCATCACTTTCCAATTATCATCTCACCTGGCTCTTTCTAGCATCTGCTGGTTTCTAAAATACAATCCCATCCTCACCATCTTCCCCCCACAGAGCTACCAAAGCAGGTTCACAAAGAACTTTTCATAGTATGGCTCCTAAACAAGGTTATAAAGATTTAATCCTTTAGAGCTGAACTCTTATGACTTTCAGTCTCATACAACCTTTCTGTTCTGTTCTGCTCCCTGAGCTGACACTCCTACCACTGTCTTACTCTGCCACATTCTCACACAAAAGTTCAATCACATAAGATGCACCCCACCTCTTCCTAGAGAAAAACTTACTTCTATCACTTCCCTAGACCAACATAATTTTTTATTGTATTCAAAATACCTATCTTTATATTTGCAGATAAGTGTACCTCTCACCACTCATCGAAGAAGCTTCCTTTTGCAACATATGGAGACTATTACAAAGTTCCACAACTAGTCAAAAACAGAGAAAAAGTAACTGTGAAGTTACTTCCCAACCCTTAGTGACACATTTACAATGCAGTCTCTATACTCAAGGCTCAGGGAACATCACAGAAGAGGAGGCAAAAAGAACGTAAGAGTCAGAGGGAAAAGATACCTGCTGCCAGCCAATGTGTTCTAGACATGATACGAAAGTTGCACCAATGAAATCTCTACAGTATGATAGTCTAATGAGGTCTGCATAATGACAAAACCAGTTGGCATGCCAAGGTGGTGTGGCAGGGAGATGTTATGATGTCCCACCTCAAGATGAAAAAGTACAGGTAATCAATGAATCCTGAGCAGGAGAGAATCAGTTTTCTCCAGGGACTAGATCCCTGAGAGGTTATCTAATCCCAAATAGACAGCTCTAAATACAGGCAGGTACATACAAGCACCACAAATAGACTCAGTGTATTATATGTGTGTGTTTATAAATGGACGTGTGTATATGTAACAATAATAAAAAAGAGGAGGATAACAAATTGAGAGGGAGTTGGAGGGACATCGGAGGAGTCAGCGGTAAACTGGGAGGGATGGAAATAATGCCAAGACAATACTCGTAGGAAGTTCTCAAGACTAAAAAAGACATACCCCCATTTCCTGGCCTCTTGTGTATCACGCTGGCCCATCATACTCTCCTTATACCACCCATCTTTCCACAAAGTGCATGTCTTCAAAGGAGCTCCTCCTGATCTAAGTATTCTGCTGCTTTGGGTTCTCAGTCTCTGCCTCATTGGTTGATTCTCCTACAATTTCTCTCTACTGAACTTGAAAAGAATCTTTATTATTTAGAACAAGTTGACAAGACAAAGTTTTACAGCAAGAAGCAAAACAGGAGTCAGGACTCAGAGGAGGAGGAAACAATGACCCAGCCAGGCCCTGTCTGCTCACCTTTCTGAATATGTCACTGTATACCATGACAATGTTTGCGTTGATTGGATCAGAGCATCCTGAGGTAACAAAGAAGAGCCAACATCTGTGAAGTCACTGAAGCTTCACTAAGAGGGTAAGAAGAGCAAATCCTACAAACCCCAGGCAAAGAAGCTGAAACTCCGCTACTAAGAAGAGGTTGTGAGTGAGGACACACAGGGAAAGGGTCCGGCAGAGAAAGTAGGAGAGCTTCTCTCAGGTAGGACTGAACAAAAGTGAACAGGCCACTTCATTAAGAAAATCTCTCATATCTGGGCATGGTAGCTGACACCTTTGATCCCAGCATTCAAGAGGCAGATGAGGTAGATCTCTGTGAGATCAAGGCCAGCCTGGTCTACATAGCAAGTCCCAGGTCAGCTGGGACTACAAATCTCAAAAGAAAGGGAGAAAAAAAGAAAACCTCCTCTCCTGAAAGGGATAAGCCAAAGACAGGCAGCAGAGCTCTGAAACCTGAGTGTGCACAGATTAGAGGATCAGGTGCCTTGGGAACTCTGCATGTGGTTTGTGAAATGGCTTTCTAACCTTTCTGCCACCCACTAATGATGGTCCACCCAGCAGCATGTCTTTAGACAGGGATTCAGATGGGGTCCTTGTTATCATGGGTGGTACAGCTTAGAAAACCTCACTTAAACACAATATAATTGTTATTCCTTTTATTTGTTCATTTTCCTACAACTATTAAAATGGCAGCACTCTCTATTTTATTCTAGCTGACTTTTTCTCTCCCTGTGTTTCTGCACCTCCCCCCATTTAACTGCAGTTATCCGGGAGAACAGCCATGAACTCTGCACCAGCATTTCAGGGAGTACACTGTTTTTACAATAATGGGAACTTAACAACTAGCCAGGTAGCACATCCTTTCCCAGATATACAGAATGGAACCCATTGTTTCCACAATTCTGAGAAACTTGTTTTTCCTAACTGAAACTTTGTGTTAACTGAAAACTTGTTAACTGACCTGCCCCTAGTCTGATGTAACTATGGTGATTTCATATAACTATGGTGATCTGATGTAACTATGGTTATTGGCTTTGCCTCTGGCATGATGTAATTGTGGTTTTAAGCTTTATAAACCCCTCTGCCTCCCTTCATCATCAAAAGTTCTTTCTGGTGATAGCCCCTCTCAACCACCAGCTACTACTAATTGAAGGACTCTTAATTTGACCAACACTATATGGCATTCCTCTGTGCCACATGCTCTGTATTACACTATGATGGGGTCAAGGAAACAACAGGCTCCTGGAAGCAGGCTTCCTTCCCCATAGGTTTTCCTGTATAGCAGAAGTCTAAACCAAGAGTGAGCATGCCACCTCTTCCAGTAAACGTTTTAGAACAGATCTGTGTGAGAGAGACCATGATCCCTGCTGTTTTAGCAAATGCAAGAACTCAAGCTGGGTGTGGTGGCACACACCTTTAATCCCAGCACTTGGGAGGCAGAGGTAAGCAGATCTCTGTGAGTTCAAGGCCAGCCTGGTCCACATAGTTCCAGGACAGCTGAGGCTACAAGGAGACCCTGTCTCAAAAAGACTAAAAAAAAAAAAACAAGAACTCCAGAAGAAGACAGAGAGATGAAGACAGTTCTAGCAATCATAGTTTGTTGCCCTAGAATTAGGCCGAAGGACCAATAACCTGGTTAGACTGAAATCCAAGTGGCCAGATGTGGGATAGAAGATGCCTTTCATGTCTCTGCATGGATGTTTACTCCTTAATCAGAAAGAACCATTCCTGCCTTGTTACACATCACTTCTAAAATATTGGTTTGTGTTTCAAGCAGCAACTGGCACCTTCTGAAAACTATCCCTGGCCTTTAGGGCGGTCCTCATTACTGTTTTATGAAGTGTAACCTTTTGAATGATGTGAGAGATGGTCTTAGACATTGAATACATTGTGACCAGGACTGTCATCCACTGATAATCAGGAGTTTGACATTTTCTGAGCTTGCTTGGTTTCAAAGATTAAACACAGAATAGGCATGACCCATACAGACTGCCATCTCATCAGCAAAGCAGGAAGCATGTGAAAGCATCCCAGCTCTCTTAGTAAAGCTGTGAAGCTTCAGTCCTTCCATTTTTTCAGGCTGACAGGCAGATCTGCTAGAGCGTGTGACAGTGAGGCCTGAGAAGGCCTCCTGAGGAAACTTGCTCCTGGTATCAGGGTCCACCAATGAAGGTAGTTGAGAGACACAGGTTCTCATACTCTGTCCCCACTGATGTACCAGTTCTCTCCAGCAAACATAATATTTCAGTCCCAGAAGCCCTTCACAAGATTAGGCTCCAACATTATCCAGCAATCCCCAGATACTGCCATAGTTTCTGGAGGCATACAAAAGGAACCTCATTTTGGCTGATGTGATGGGACAACCCATGAGAAGTCAATCTTAATACTGTTCCTGCTTCCTACTGATAATCTGGGTCTCTGAAACACTGTTCCTTCTATGGGTCAGACTTCCTTTCCTAAACAGGGTTGCTATTTTCACAAAGTATACAAAATAGATATCTATTCATGCATCTAGATTTGCTTTAATGGTGAATCTTAATTGTTTTATTTGGATTGAAAAACACCTAGAAGAGTGACGCTCACCTCTGGGTGTCTATGAAGGGTTTCCAGAGAAGAGCTCTCAAGGGCTCTGACTTAATCAATAGATTAACATATTGATGGATTCATACCACAATGGCATTGTTAGAGGAGGTGAGAAGTAGAAGGTGGGTCACAGATGGAAGAAGTAGGTCCCTGGGAGCCTATTCTTGGAACTGTAACTTACATGATTCCTTCCTGCATTCCTTTCGCCTGGCTGCCACAGAGTGAAAAACCTCTTCCACCCCCTAACCACTCTATGATGTTCTGTCCAGTTGCATGAGGCCAAACAACCATGGACTAGGCCCTCTGAAACCATAAAGCAAAATAAATTGCTCCTTCTTTTAAGTGGTTCTCTCAGGTATTTGGGGGTATGAGAATACAAAGGTAAATAGCACTTTAACAAAATTTTAAAAAGAAATCATTAGTAGGTGTATTTCTTTGCACAGTCACTGCTTTGTGCCTTTGCTCTGAGATACCCAGTCCTGTGAACCTCTGATCTCTGGCCCCATCTGCAATACCCACTTTAGCTCTGCTCAGGAAACTCCACATGGGCTGAATGTGGGGTTTTCTCCTGCCCCAGCATTTATGTAATGATTCGCTCAGGGTTACTCTAACTCCTGGCATAAATGTGGCCACAGGAGCCTAAAAAATTTCGTTATGAATAAGGCTAATGATGCAGCTCCTCAGTGCATTCCTCCAATGACCACACGTGAAGATGCCCTCTCTCCTCCTCTTCACACAGAGAGAGGCAGGGCTATCCACTGACTAGACAGGTACTTGGCTCTTCCTGTCAGAAGCAGAAGGAGTTACACACACTTACAAATTACGTTCATATTTCAAAACTTTTGTTGCTTCCATAAATTTACCTTCTTTCCAACTTGCCCACCAGCTCAGAAAGTGGCCCATGCTGTCTTTCCTGCCCACATGTACTCTCAGAAGACCAAATATGGCCAGAGCTAAGCAGGCCAAGCCAAGCAGACACCAACAACCACAGGGCACACTAACCACTTGGATGGCCCTCAGTGACAAGCCATTCCCAGCTGAGGGAACCACCTTCACACTAGGATGGGACAAAGCCCATTGTCAAGGTGGATTCGTTGGTTCTGACTGGTAGAGATAGGAGCCTCTGTCAGTTCCAGGCCACAGAAAAGAGATCTTCAGACACTCACAGAATCTCATCCTAGCAAGTCCCCTAACTTTCCAGGTCTGATGAGAAGAGAGAAAATGGGCCTACCTCCCAGCCATAAAACTCACAAATTTATTTCATCAAATCATATGTAGTTAGCTAAGGATGTTGTGCTGGATAACTTCAGTTGTCAACTTGACATACCTGGGAAGAGGAACCTCAATTGGGGAATTTCCTCTATTAGATTGGGTGTGCCTGAGAGTCATATTCTTGATTGTTGAGTGAAATTGGAGGACCCGGCCCACTGTAAGCAGTACCATCCCTGGGCAGGTGGTTCTAGGTTGTATAAAAAAGCAAATACCTTTTCATCCAGACCAACTTAGTGCCTTCTCTGGGCCCCAGGAGCACTGCTTCTGGGCCTGGCCCAGCACTCAGCTACCTCTGCTTCCCTGGGCCTGCACCACCTGCCACAGGCCTCTCTCCCACCCACAGGTGTCTCTTGGGGTAAGTCCATCGCGCCATCTGCACCTCAACTCCCCCAGCCCCATTCATCCTCCCATCTCCCCTGCCCTTCTCTCCTCTGAGTTTGGGCCCTGCCCATTCCTGGTCTTGGGGCCCCAGACAACTGGGGAACCAATACTGCTTCCTGACCCCTTCTATCCAAACCAACTTAGTGCCTTCTCTGGGCCCCAGGAGCACAGCTTCTGGACCTGGCCCCGCCCTCAACGCTCCCTGCTTCCCTGGGCCTGCACCACCTGCCATCCTTTTTCCGGGACTTGGGAGCTGACCTTTCTTCTTCCTGATCCTTTGCATCCAGACAAACCCAGCTCCTCAGTGCAGTCCCCAGGAGTCCTTGGGGCCCCATCCCGCCCCATCTGCCTTTGCATCTCTGGGTGGCACAGCCACCAGGTGCCATAGACAAGCATCTTTTCTGGGCCAGGCTCCCAGGCCAGTCTAACCCCCAGTTCCTGATGCCAAAATCTGTCCCGGAGGGATCCAGACCTTAGGAAAAAGCCTGAAATCATCTGACCCTCATCTGAATTGGGCCTCTGTGGGAACTCCTGAAGACAAAATCATTCCGGCCACTCCAATATAAAATCAAGAGAGAGAACCGGAAGCTTAGATGAACCAGCTTTTCATGCCCAAAAAGTAAACCATGAAGACACATAAAGTTCACAAAAAGAAGTAGACCTAAACTTGAAGGCCTGAGTCTCACACAAGAACCTGAAACTACAAAAGAGATTCACATGCCAAAATCACAGAGAAAAAATAATAACATGAAAAACCAAAATAACATATCCCTACCAAATACCAATAGTCCTCTAGAGGAGTACAATGAGAACCCCCTAGAGATAATGCAGGACATGGAACTCAAAAGAACAATTATAAACATGATAAAAGAATTCAGTGAATTTAAAGAATACACAAAAAAAGTAATCAAACACATGAATGAAAGAAGATAGGGATAAACTTCTGAATGAATTCAGAAAAGAGTTAGAAATATTGAAGAATACTCAGGCTGAAATGAAGAAGGAAGTGAAACACTCAGCAAACCAATTAGAAATGACAGGAGAAAGCTTCAACAACAGGATGAATGAAATGGAAAACAGAGTATCAAGACTGGAAGATAAAGTGGACGAACTAGACCACTCAAGCAAAGATTATGAAAAATTTAAGAAATCCCAAGAATGGAATATGCAGGAACTGTGTGACTCCATAAAAAGACCAAACTTAACGAATCATAGGCATACAGGAAGGAGAATAATCCCAAGATAATGGCATGGACCAGATCTTCAACAGAATCATGGAAGAAAATTTCCCAAAATTAAAGAAAGATTGCCCATACAAATACAAGATGCATATAGAACACCAGACAGGACCAGAAAAGAAACTCTCCACGGCACATCATAGTAAAAACACTACACGTACAAAACAAAGAGACAATT
>NW_008338260.1:560429-562045 GCF_000622305.1 Nannospalax galili | reverse complement strand
CATGTGAATGGATTAAGAAACAAAACCCATCTTTTTGTTGTCTGCAAGAAACTCATCTCACTTTCAAGGACAGACACTATCTCAAAGTGGAAAGATGGGAAAAAATATACCAAGCAAATGGCACTAAGAAAAAAGCAGGCTTAGCAATTCTAATATCTGACAAAATAGACTTTAAACTAAAACTAAGAAGAGACGAAGAGGGCCACTTCATTTTGATCAAAGGAACAATGAATCAAGAAGATATCACAATCATGAACATATATTCACCAAACTCTGGCGCACCCAACTTCATACAAACAATACTACAGGACTTTAAGGCCCAGATTAACCCCAACTCATTAACAGTAGGCGACTTCAATACCCCACTGTCTCCATTAGACAGTCAGCAGGGCAGAGAGTTAACAGAGAGACATCTGAATTAAACAATACCATATATCAAATGGACTTAACAGACATCTACCTAGTATTCCACCCAAGCACCAAAGGACATACTTTCTACTCAGCACCCCATGAAACCTTCTCCAAAATTGACCATATACTGGGGCACAAAACAAACCTCAACAAATACAAAAAGATTGAAATAATTCCATGCATTCTATCAGACCACAATGCAACAAAGTTTACACTCAACACCGGAAGAAGCCCTAATCACCACATGAACACATGGAGATTAAAAAACACACTCCTGAGTGATGAACGTGTCAAAAGAGAAATTAAGAAAGAAATAAAAATATTCCTGGAATTAAGTGAAAAGGACAATACAACATGACCAAACTTCTGGGACACACTGAAAGTGGTCCTTAAAGGGAAGTTTATAGTTCTAAGTGCCTACATCAAAAAATCGGAAAGAACACAAATAAATGACAACATTGCAACTCAACACACTTGAAAAGCAACAGCAAATGAAACCCAAACCCAGCAGACAAGAAGAAATAACAAAAATCAGGGCTTAAATTAGTGAAATCGAAACAATACAATACAAAGAATCAAGAACTCCAAGAGCTGGTTCTTTGAAAAGATAAACAAGATCGACAGGCCCCTAGCCCAGTTAACCAAAAGAAAGAAAGAGTACCTCCAAATCAACAAAATCAGAGATGAAAGGGGAAACATCACAACAGACACCAGAAAGATACAGAACATTATAAGGGAATACTTTAAAAACCTACATGCTGCTAAATTTGAAAACCTAAAAGAAATGGACAGGTATCTAAAGGCATGGGAACCACCAAAACTAAACCAAGAAGAGATTAACAGCTTAAACAGACCCATAACACAAAAGGAAATTGAAACAGTAATACAAAACCTCCCGGCTAAAAAAAGCTCAGGACCAGATGGATTTCCACAGAATTCTATTAGACATTTAAAGAACATCTGCATCCAGTGCTACTTAATTTATTCAAAACATAGAAATGGAGGGAGAACTTCCAAATTCCTTCTATGAAGCCAAGATCACTCTAATACCAACGCCAGGTAAAGATACAACCAAAAAAGAAAACTATAGACCCATATCCTTAATGAACATAGATGCAAAAATTCTCAACAAGATTTTTGCAAACCGCATACAGACACACATCAAAAAGATCATCCACCATGATCAAGTCAGCTTTATCCCAGAG
>NW_008338260.1:559001-559727 GCF_000622305.1 Nannospalax galili | reverse complement strand
GAAGACATCAGAAGATGGAAGGACCTCCCATGCTCATGGATTGGAAGAATTAATATTGTGAAAATGACCATCCTACCAAAAGTCATATATAGATTCAACGCAATGCCAATCAAAATCTCCATAACATTTTTCACACAATTGGAAAAACCTATCCTAAGATTCATATGGAAGCACAAAAGACTTCAGAGAGCCAAAACAACCCTCCGCACTAAGAGCAATGTCGGGAGGATTACTATCCCAGATTTCAAGCTGTATTACAGAGCTATAGTCATAAAAACAACATGGTACTGGCACAAAAATAGACCTATGGACCAACTGAATACCCAGATATGAGTAAATACAATTTCAGCCACCTGATATTTGACAAAGGGGCCAAGAACATTAACTGGAAGAAAGACAGCATGTTCAGCAAATGGTGCTGGCAAAACTGGATCACCACTTGTAGAAGAATGAAACTAAACCCCTATCTTTCACCCTGCACAAAAGTCAACTCCAAATGGATCCAAGACCTCAATGTAAAACCCAAATCTCTGAAACTATTAGAAGAAAACATTGGGAAAATCCTACAAGATATAGGCGTGGGAAAGGGTTTTCTAAACCAGCCATCCATTGCTCAGGAAACAAGCAAGAATTAACAATGGGACCTAATTAAACTAAAAAGCTTCTGTACATCAAAGGAGACAACCAAGGAAGCAAACAGAAAAGCCACAGAATGGGAGAAAATCC
>NW_008338260.1:540443-558096 GCF_000622305.1 Nannospalax galili | reverse complement strand
AAAAAATGGGGGCACCTTAAATGGGGATACCATGGTGGAAGGGTTAGACAATGTGAGAGATAAATAATGCCTAGGTAGTTTTAAAAACCAGAGGGAACCATATTAGTCCAACAACCTAATGACAAATTATACATACCAGATCAAGAAATATATGCTAGGTAAGGTTTATCTGAGAACAACTGGTCTTTGCCCAAGATTTATCTACATGACACACAGTAATTAAAAGTACCAGACTGGTGGAACCTTAGGTGTTAGGTGTTTAACAGACATACTTTGAGGTCTATAATAATTTGGTCAGTTTTTGCTCCTTGCCCTCCTAGGTCTACTAGGTCCAGGGGACTATGAGCATCTCTCAAAATGTCCTATAATGGTGACCTATCCTCCAAGGAAGCCAAGGAGACCCCACCATATAGACTTGAACCAGTGTCCAGTCTACAAAGAGGAGGGTCAACACAGAGGTATCATTTCCTCCATGCTTCCAAGTGAAGCCAACCATAGTCGAGCAGGACCTTTGACTTATCTTCACATAGGAGGAATTGGTAAAAGAAAGGAGCCAGGGGCTCCTCCCAAGCCCATATGACCCCTGAGGAAGAGATCCCTAAATGACCTTAAGAGTGAAAATAAATCAGTTTATCAACTGTGTGGCCTTAAACACCCAAAAGGAAAGTATAACCAAAGATTAAAGGGGCAAATATAATTTGACAAGAGACCATATGTATACCTAAAGGCAACAATGCCAGACAGGTGATACCTCCTTCTGAGTTGTTGGCCAGGGTGGCCAAAGGGACTCCCAGATAGTAACCCAGCATAGAACTGGGAAATTGAACAGCAGACCCCAATCTTATCCAAAGGAATATAGACAACTGATTACCGCTAGATGAGGAACAGCTGACCCTCCTAAAACAAAGACCTCTAGATAGGCTGACTAGATTCACCAGAAGGACAAGTAGTGGGGAACAGCTGGGGGTGCCAACAACACAGAAGACAGTAGCAGGGATATCAAAGTATAAGGGCTCTAGTGGGGGGAGGGAGGCTATGGGAGGGTGCTACCTGGGAAGTGGGTCTATAAAAAAAATTCTTCAAAGCATAAAAATTTTGCTCCTTAATAACAGGTAGATGTGGAAAACATTACCATTGAAATCTACCTGGTGACTTTATATCCATGCTCAGATGCTAAGGAGCTCAAAAAGTAACCAACTGTGACTAGTAATAATCAGATATATAGAGATTAGAAACGCATGTGCAAACATCTTAGTGTCAATTGCATTAAAAATGAATTCTGTATGAAACTGTATTTTAATAATGAAATGGAAATCTTTTTTAAAGGTTCAAACCTCATTTTATTTTATATCTTATAGGGTTTATACTGAGTAAAATGTTGTATAACTGTAACAATTCAACTGTAAACCTAAAAATTACAGCCAATTTTGAAAAAGATGCATCTTAGCTCTGAAAATTGTTATTGAATATGTCAATGCTGTTGTAATGAAATGCTTCTTCTAAGTATGTGGTTATTAAATAAATAATAAACTGAAAAAAGAGAAATTTAAAAAGAAAGCAAAGATCAGAACAAAGTCAGTAAGCAGCACTCTTCTATGGTCTATGCTTCCTGATTCCTGGTTCTACCCTGAGCTCCTACCCTGGCTTCCCTCAATGATAAACTGTAATCAGGGCATGTAAGCCAGATAAGCCCTTTCTTTCTCAAGTTGCTTTGATCGTGGTGTTATCACAAGAACAGAAAGATAACTAGGACAGATGTTATTTCATGAAGGCACTAATTGTGAGCTCTGATTTCCTCTCTAATTAGCTAGCATGACAGAGCCACTCCCCAGGTCTGCTAAAGACTAAAACAAGAAGGTGTTTAGAAAGAACCAGATGGTGAAAGTTGTCAATGAATTTCCAGCCCCCTCATTTTTTTTATGTTTTTGTTTTATTTTATTTTGTCTTCTATTTTGTTTTGTTATTTTTTGAAATAGAGTCTCACTGTGTGACTAGGTTGGCATAGAACTCACTATATACCCTCAGATGACCTTGGCCTGATGATACTCTTCCTGTCTAGAACTCCTGAGTGCTGGGATTACATGTGCATGTCCCCACAATACCAGCTGATCCTCCTCCTCCTGCATGGCCTCTCTCCCCTCATCACCTGTGTTCTCTCCCACACATCCTTTTCCTTCTCACTGTTGTGTCTAATCCATCTTCTCTCTGTGCCACGGAAGTCTGTTTTATTATTTGTTCTACTCACCAGATCTGTCTTTCACTGTTACCATTTTTAAGTGCAAATAACATTTTCCTCCCTTAAAAAATATTTAAATGTCCTTATTTTTGGCTTATGTGAACCAAAGTTTATCCACCTAGAACCAAGGTCTTTTACCTGCCTGGGCTCAGCAAGGATTAGAACCCTGTGATGCCATGTCATGTGGCCTCCTAGATGGCCATAAAGTGAGACTTGACTTGCCCTCTCCCTTGTCTAGTTCTGTGGAAGCTGCTTTCCCCTCAGCTGGCTCAGACTCAGAACTTTTAGGCTCATTACAAAGGCCCAGTGAGGAAGATGCTCCGTGTTCTAACTACTGCACTCAGTATGTCTGCATGTGTACACCAGCTATGGATTTTGAGGATTCCTTTTTTATGCTTTTGTTGCATCAGCAGAGCAGTCTCTACATGGGTGTCTCCGTCCAAATGAAGAACTGTTCCTAGTCATAACTCAGCTAGACAGTCAGTATCCACATAACTATGGGTAAGAGTTCTGGGGATTAACAAAGGTCCACCTTGCCGGTCAGGAGCACAACTCCAAATGTCCTCCCAGGCCACACATTGTACACGAATCGTTTGGAACTTCAGCAAGGATACATGACACAATAGGCCTCTCCTAGCTGCTGCTGGTATGTGACAAGACAAGGAGCTGAGACGGCCTATGCCTTGTTATGGTCATACAAAATGGGAAGGAAGTGTGTCTGTATCCCAGCTGGGACATATAATCAGTGACCCTCTGAGCATGGGCCTGTACTCATCAGGTGGCCACCATGGCCAGGCTCTGCAGAAAGGACTGAGCTAATAGACCACATTTCAGTCCTATACTCCTGTGAGTCTTCCTCCTGACAGTTCAATGTCTCTATAATTCTTCTCTTGAATATCCTCTATCTGGAAGTCTGGAAATAGCTTGCCACTTGCCGGGTAATGGCTGCACAGCACCCCTAGAGCACTCACACCCAAGATAAGGCACCAGGTCTAATGGAAGTAACAGATCACCTTTGGGTTCCTGACCACAGAAAGGAATCAAGTTGCCTCTGTAAACAGCATGTGTGTGAGAGAGTGTTAAACAAAGGTAACAAAACTAAATGCATGCCACCCCAGAAGCTGAAGAGAACCTAAAAAGCACGCCATATTATAACACTCAGTGGGTGCATGGCACCCATGCCCCACACTCTGACCAGCAAAGCTACAATTTGGCAAGTGCCTTCTGGTACGAGGGGTATGAAGAGGAGTAGAAGATGAGCTCCTGTGGAGGCTTCCTAGAAACCTACCTGGATTGGGTTTGTGAGCCCAGGTTTGATGTGACCATTTGCAAATTTATCAGTTATCATTTATATCTGCAAAGTAGGAACCCATTCAATGACTATATATTATTATTGCGTACAATTAAATTATCAAAGTAACTGTTTCCACTTATTGTCCCAATTTGACTCTGAAGTCAAGCCTATATCAGTTCATAATTATAGACATGATTTCTCAACTGGGTTGAGTAATGGGGCATCTCATCCTTCTGAAATGGAAGTCTGGAATTACGGTGCCACAGAGAAGGGGCTCCAGGATCAGAAGGCGCAACAGAGACTACAAAATGGTCAGAATACTAAAAATGAGCAGCCAAAGCAATAAGGCTTCAGATGGCTTTGACTAGATAATACCAAGAGGCACCATCACTCAGCCTGCCCTACATGGTGAGAAGAAACTCCAAGGCTTAGCTGTGGCTGCAGTCACCCAGTGAGATCAGAATCCTGCAAGTGTACAAAGGACAAAGGGTGCTAAGGACTCACACATGCAATGGACTAAGCCTTAAGAAAGTCTTCAGTTACTGAATGGTCACATCTACAAGCACCCTGAGAACAGGGCACTATCTGGAGAAAGCAGTTGTGACAATATCCACTGTGGAAGCCAGTGGAAGGAGAGAGTGCAGGCATCTGTAGGTCCTATAGTGAAGACAGTTGCCAGAATGCAGAGCTTCCTGTCCAGTGGATGGTCTGAAGCAGCTCTCCAGGAAGGCATCTCTCTAGCCATCACTGGGTAGGCAAATTCCCAAAGCAGATAATAAAAGTTCTCATTTTCTCACTACCCAAAATATATCTGTTCCAAAACAGAAACAAAATATTTTCAGAAATGAAGCAGGTGGTGTGGAAAGAATGGAAACATATCTTATTTGGCTATGATAAGATACACAGTCCCACCAGGAGCACGCCAAGAAGTCTGTGCCAAGAAGGTAGCTATGTTTGCTAAGTGCTGAACCTAGTCAAAGGCAGCTGCCCTGACCTCTCAGAACAGATCCAAGCCCAAACATCCCACTACAGACCAGGAAGTAATCTGAGTGTTTCAGGGACTTGCTCATAACCACAGATGGCAGGCAGTATAGAGCCAGGCTTCCCAGACCCAACAACAATAGCCTGAGAAGAGCTCATGCCACAGGTGCAGAAACTCTTCCTGCTTCCTTACATGGAAGGCCTACTTGAAAAGCTTCTACTTCCATGAGTTGTGTGGGAAGAGTTGTGGGAAGATGGTCCCCTCAATTACTCTAATCAGGACCAGAGGACTGTGTGGGTCATTAGCTTGCCATGGCCCTTTTCTTTCTACCAAGCTACCTGGAAATTCTTCAAAGGGAAGATAAAGTGCTTTAGTGGCTACCTGCTATATTGATTCTGAATCCAGTCCTATTATGATATAAAAAGCCATAGGGGAGCTTTCCCAGTGTCCGGTCTTTCCAGGTAGTGAACTGCATGACTAACCAGGGACAGGTCTAGTATCAATGTGGCCTAAACCAATGATGTGGGGAGAAAGAGATAGGAGGGAAAACCTACTCTAAGACAGGTACAGCTTCCAGGGCTTTGAACACACCAACAAGGGTACTGCCTTTGTCTCATCCTCAGAGGAAGCTGGTGCCCCCCCCAACCCTCCAGTGGCTATGTTGCTTGAATTAGTTTTTCCAGGACTTTTTTCTCCCTTCCTTTATTTGTTTACTTAGTATATCATTCTTGCTCTCTCTCTCTGTGTATGTGTGTGTGTGTGCATGTGTGTGTGCGCGTATGCACGTGTGCATGTGTATGCACCATAGTGTGTATATGTGAAAGTCAGAAGACGACAACTTGCAGGAGTCAGTTCTCCTCTTCCACTGCATGGGTTCCAGTGATTGAACTCAGGTTATCAGGTTTGCCCAAGAATCTGAGCCATCTCACCAGCCCAATAATTTCAAATCTTGTCTTTCTTTTTTAAATTTTATTTATTATTAGTGTCTATATGTGTTTGTGTGTACGTGTGTGTATATATATGATTGGGAGGCACGCACCTGCTATGGTCTGCATGTGGAGGGCCAGAAAACAACTTTGTGATGTCAGTCTCTCCTTTTACCTTTACGTGGGCCCTGAAAATCAAAGTCAGGTCATCAGGCTTGCACAGCCAACACCTTTGCCTGCCACGCCATCTCACCAACCAGCACCCTTTTAAAAGCCCAAGTCCTAGATCACATGGGGGTTGCCAGAACTCACTTCTGTTCTTTCATCCCTGCAGACATCAGTGATTCAATCTTGCTGCCCTGCTTCCAAGCTCAGGGTCTACCACAAAGCAAGTAAGTACTCAGTAAATATTTGGAAAATAAAGGAATGGATCATATAGAGAGGGAACGTAAAGGGAATACTACCGCTGAAGTGTAAAGCAGAACTAACAAGAATTCAAATACAACTTTAGAGACCAGTAAAAAATGTTCCTGGTAGTTATATTCCCCTAAGAATCTGTTTGAAAATGTGGAGCTGGAGAGATGCCTCAGTGGTTAAGAGCACTGTCTGTTCTTGCAGAAGACCCAGGTTTGAATCCCAGCACCCACGTGGCAGCTAACAACCATCTAACTCCAGTTCCAGGAGATCCAACACCTTCTTCTGTCCTCTGTGCACACTGCACACCACCAGTGCACTTACACACATGCAGGCATAACACTCATACACATAAAATAAGAATAAAAAAAATCAAAGAAAATTTAAGAAAATGTGACTCCTGAAATTTCAGGCATGGAAAGGTCTCTAAAGTACCACCAATATAGGAGATACTGGGAAAACTGTTGCAAGAAGTCTACCTTGGGTTTGAATATGAACAATGAAAGGTTTGATGGTGGTAATACATGCAGGGGGATGTTGCCAGTTGTTGCTATCTGGCATCATTTAAGAAAGCAGTTCTGGGTAGCTAGTTAGAAATTTGACTGTGTGGTCTCGCAGACCCCTACCACCTGTCTTTGGCAGGGGGAGTTACAGTTGTATAAGCAGCAGGATGCGGAATCCAGCCTGACTGCTGAGGTCATTCAGGTCTCATGTCTGGGTGGTGTGGTTCCAAAAGCCTTCACTCTTGGACTCTTGGGCTCCTTCTTTTCCTCCAGTCCTGTGTGGATATAGGTTATAGACTCATCAAAACATGCTGCTCAAGTCAAGGCCTCCAGACCTTCAAGACACACGGCATTGTGAAAGATGCACCAAAGGGAACTCATAGATATTGCAAATCATGAGATAGTGGGACCATTGTAAGATGCAGATATCTCATGCTCCACTGGCCATCAAAATGCCATCCAGCTTAATTGCACTGAAATTCTAGGTCAACGAATACTTTTCTTTCCATGTATATGTTTTGAAAGAATTTCAGGCTACCAAGCAAGCAATCTTGCCTGTGTCTTAAGATACCTAGGGAATTTGTTAGCAGAAATTCAAGTTTTAAGACTTAAATTTTTCATAAGAACTTAAGAAAAATGTGGAGTAACAAATACCTTCTAGTGGTCAAGGAAACACTGAATGTCGTCCATACACTGGGGTCTTGAGGGTCACAGGAGAGACTCAGCAGCAAGTCTTGGTGGTGTTAGGGAAAGAGGAATTTACTGCTTTTTTGAATATACTGCTTGTCTGAATTTACTGCCTGAATTTACTTGTTTAAATTTACTGCTTGTAACTAATTAACTCAACTGGAGACACAGGCATCCGGAGATAGGGGCAAGCGCTACAGCCCTCCCCCCGGAGCCTGACCTGATCTGTGTCATGTCACGTAGACATGTCTGCTTACACAAGATAACAGGAAAGAGTCGTGCCAGGCACATACCACCCATCCCTCCCCAATTGAGACACCTGAAGGGAGTTCTCACATTTGTTGTTATTGGTTTGTGAAATGCTTGCTTTGAAACTATTGGCTGTATAAACGCGGGCTTTTGTGTAATGGTTGTGGGAGCCTATATAATCTTTACCGAAAATTGCCTCAGGGTCGATCGCTCTAACCAGACCTGCGTGTCTTGGAAGGACGGTCGGCCCCAGCTAGCTGGTTTAATAAAACTCTGCTTGATTTTTGCATCTCCATACTCGTGCATTTGTTCTCCAGAAGAGACCCACCGAGTCAAGGACCCTAACAGTGGGACACTAATTGACTCTCCTGAGGCGAAGGGATGTCCTCAGTAGTATAGACAACCTTGAGGCCACAGATGCTAGAAGTAAGAGCCACGGAAACATGGCAAATGTTGGCATGAGGCTTGGGAAAAGCCAGAACTAGACAAAGGCACCGCTGTCTGAGCAGCTCGTTCTGGAGGGTGGACTCCTGAGCCTGCAGTGCATCCCTAAGGAGACCACGGAAGGGAAGCATGTGGGGAGCATGAAGAACAGGCAGCTCTCATACTGAGAACCTTACACTGAATTCTGTATCCCAAAGCTTTTACCAGGTGGCTTTGCCCTCCACATGAAGCTGAACAATCCATAACCCCAAAGAGATTGACCTACACTGACTACACTGAGGTCTTAGCTAATGGTAGGCAGTGTACTCTCTCACCCAGCCTGCCCTCTGATTGGAAGCAAGTAATGACAGGGATTGATGTGTTGGTTAATATCGTCAACTTAATAGGATCCAAAATCAACTAGGAGACAAACCTCTGGCCATGTCTAGGTGGGGGCATCTAGATTGGGTTAATTGAGGCTGGAAGATCATCCCTAAATGTGGGCAGCAACATTCTGTGGGCTGGGGTCTTAGTATGAGTAAAAAGGAAAAATCAAGCTGGGGACCAGCATTCATCTCTCTCTTCTACCTGTAGACTCAATGTCACTACCTGCCTCATAGTCCTGCCACATGACTTCTTCACCAAAACGGACACCACCCTCAAAAGGAGACCCAAAATAAACCATTTCTTCCTAAAGTTGTTTCTGCCAGAAATTTTGTCATAGCAATGAGTATGCCAGGAGTCCTCTGATGCTTGATGTTAGGGGCCACTGGTGACAATGGCCTGCTAAACCCTCTTGAAGGATCTGCTGGAGCTAAGCACCAGGGACCAGACTGGTGCACTCTCCAGGGACAGTACAAAGCACTGGGGATTCCTTTCTCTGGTTTCCACTGCTAAGGAGCTCTGCTCTAGCCTAGAACAGCTGGGTGCTTCATGTGGTTACAGTCACCTTTAATCTAGTTGTAGCCAAGTCTCTACCAGGAGGCATTTTGTTTCTCACTTTGTATATCTTTGCTCTGATCTAGACAGGCTTCCAGTTAAAGCTGGGGATGAGGGGGAGCTGTAAGCCTCTCACTAGAAGTTTTGTGTCAAAGTGAGCTGGTAAATGTAAACTCAGAACGGGAAAACACACTCAAAGTTGCAGAAGCCCACAAGAATTACCTGTTCTAAACACAGGGACAGGAAGGACATGTAGATCTGCTATGAAGAGACCTGGGAACTTAGTCCAGGCTAGCTACACATACAGGAGAGACTGGGAATTCAGGTTGTTCCACCTGAATGCCTCTTGAGGGCAAGGACAGCCACACTTTCTGATGCTCTTATAAAACTAATGGTTCATAACAGATGCAAAAAATATTTAATGTTGAATGAATAAATCACAAATGTACATGGCACATGTGAAGATGGAAGCCATAGATATAATGCATGTCAGAATCAGTTCATACAACATGTTTTACATGCCTATCTGGATTTTGGTAAGATTTTAAGCTAAGCAAGTAATCTGTTGCTGCCACAGGACTTATGGAGAGACACCCAGACTCAGGCATGTCTATGAAGAAGACAGATTTGGTTGTGAAGAGTGAGCTTTAACATGACTGGAGGTGAGATGAGAGATATCTAGGAGTCTCTTCCTTTGGAGTGGGTTCCCAAGTGGACAGTAGTTCATCCATCATACCTGAAAATCTTGGCCTAAGAGCCCAGTCCTGGAGAAGATCACAGGTTCTTCTTGGACAAGTTGAATTAGGGAAGTCTTTAGAATGTCTATGAAAATTGTTCTTCAGGCCTCAAAAATGCAGGTCTGGTAGGATAGAAGTGAGAGAGGAGGACAGCAGAAAGGAAGCATGTGTGTATCGGAGAAGAGAGAGGTCTCCAAAGAATTCTAGCCTTGGTCGTGGGAGTGAAATCTCTGAATATGAATGTACCTGTCTCAAGCCAGTTCTTACTTCATGGATATGTCTTGTGGGGTCAGGGAGACAAACAGGTGCTGGGAGTAGAGAAGCAGAAGCCCAGCCCTGCACACCCTCCATGCCCAACTCCTCTGGAGTTGGGTCTTACAAACCACAACCAGTCAGGAGATGCATGAAAACATAGGTATGGATCTGGATGTCTCAGCCTTGTCCTAGTTCATCATGAAACCCCAAATAGTGTTCACCACATGTCCTGGATAAATACTCAGGACAGCCCACCAGTAAAGCTGACACAGCTTTACTATGTCACCCAACAGAGCCCAGTTCTGCCTGTGCCTCACCTCAATCCACCAGGAGAAAGAAGATTCTGTACTGTGTTTTATGTGAGGCTGAGGCCCACATTTACACATACTCTCCCTGGTCCTCAAGGTCTGGCAAGGAACTGGCTGAAGGTTTGGCTGCCTTTTGTAATAAATGATTCTTTGATTAAACAGTTGCTAACAAACACCTGTTCTGGTAAATCTGTACATTGTAAAAGTTATTCCTGAGAAACTAAAAATCTCTTGTGTAGTGACTCCTACTCTCAAGTCTAGTCCATGACACCAGCGATCTCAGACAACCACCTAGTTTTGTAAAATCCTTCCCTGGCATTTCCTGGGGATAAGGTATTTCTAGCCTTTGGGGCCTCTTTTTTTATTCCCTGGGAAGAAGCAGAGGCTGAAAGGGAAGGCACCCGGGGCAGTGGAGGATATATAAGATACCGTCCAAGTCCAGTAGCCCCAGGAAGAAAGGCTGATGGGCCTTCACCTGGAAATAGCATTTGTCTGCCAACACAAGTAGTTACTATTCCTATTACTGTGATAAAATACCCTAACAAAAGCAAGTTATGGGAAAAGGATTCATTTGGCTCACAGTTTGAGGGTACAATCTAGCACAGTGGAGAAGTCCTGGAGGCAGGAGCTTGAGGCAGCTGATTAAATTGTATCCACAGTCAACAATCAGGGAAATATGGATGATAGTGCTCAGCTCCCTTTCTCCTTTTTATTGGTCTAGTAGCTAGGGTGTGTCTTTCCAACTCAATCTAGATATTCTCTCACAGACATGCCTAGAGACTTGTCTCCTTGGTAATTCTAGATCTCATCAAGTTGACAATTGATGTTAACCACTACATATGATATCTGCATGCATAAGAAAGCAAATATCTAAAGCTGGCATTGTCCTTCAACATAAAGCTTCACCTCCAGAAATGTGCATTTTAAAGCAAAACACTTTAAATTGTAAATGCCTGGGGTGTCAAAGAAAATTAATTTTGTTATAAATTAAACTTCTATTTAAAATATTTGTAAAGAATTTTTTATTATTTATTTTTGCATGTATCTATTTGGTGGGTGTGATATATGTATGTGGGTGTGTATGTGCCACGGCACATGTATAGAAGTCAGAAGACAATTTACAGGAATTGTTCTCTCCTTCTACCATGTGAGTTCTGAGGATCGAACAGGTCATCAGTCTTGGTAGCAATCACCTGCTGAGCCATCTCATCAGCCATTAAGGAATGTTTTAGACAGTCACAGATGAGGTAAATTTTTGCTTTAAAAAGTGTACTGGCCAAGTTTCTAAAGGAAGGTATAAAGAGACTGGTTCAGGAAGTGGGCAAAGGGAGGTTGGCAACAAAATCCCACTCAGCACCAAGAGCAGACTCTTGGAGAGAAAGGGACTCTGTCAGAGAAGGGGTAAGCTGAAAGTAAAATTCAGGATAATCTGAAAGACACAAATATATATGCCATGTATAAGACATTTTGGCAACAGCATCATTAATTTATATTCATATATTGGGAGGGATATGTGCCCAATATTTTTTAACTAATGGGCAATAGTAATGAGCAAATTCTGGCTTCAACAGCTATAAGATGAATCATCATATTCTGTGCAGAACTGAATGGCCAGAGTCTGGGAGCTGGGGAGGGTCAGACCTGGGGAAGATGTGGGGACACATGGGGAGCAGTCAGAGGTTAAGGTCCCTTTGTTCCCTCACACCTTGTGAACACCCAGGGGCTCCTTTGTTTAGCACAAACTGATCCACTTAAAAACCACTCAAGGGGCTGGAGAGATGGCTCAGTGGTTAAGAGCATTGACTGCTCTTGCAGAGGACCAGGGTTTGATTCCCGGCACCTATGAGCTGTCCTTAACTTCAGTTCCAGGGTTTGAATCCGAAGCCCTCTTCTGACCTCCGTGGCATTGTACAACACGGTGCACTCACATACATGCAGGCAATACACTCATACACATAAAATAAATAAATAAATAAATAAGTAAATAAAAATTTTTTTAAAAAATCAATAAAATAGTTGCTCAATAAAATGAACAACTGAAAATCCACTGGTAAATCTTACAATCTTCAGGAAATAAGTGGCAAAGACTCACTGGAAGGTGGAGAAGCAAAGCCTCAAAGGGCTCACAGGACACCACAGCCAAGAGGGGCATTTGAGGGGAGATATTTTACATTGTGTGTTGGGAAATTTCTCTGGAGGACAGAAAGTCCTCCATGGTGGGCATGAAGATCTCAAGAGACAGCGTGGATCTCAGCAAGTTCTGCGTCTCTGTTTCTAGCAAGAGGAGAACAGCAGCACCAGGGGCTTTGGCCTTTTTGTTAAGTTCTCAACACCTGCATTTTGCCAAAAAAGAGAAGGCAGATAGCTCTGAACTGGGTCAGTATATGCAGAAAGTCAGCATTGGCTAGTGTCCATCACGGTGTATGCTCTGAGCAGACCTGGGTGGAAAGCTGTGACAGGATCCTCCTGGGGCACATGTCCAGGTCCTGCCTCCTCAAGCAGTCACGCCAGGGCCAGGTGCAGGGCTCTGTCTGTCTGTCTGTCCACACTTTCTGCTTGCTCAGCCCACAAAGGACTGGCTTTCTGATGTGCACGGTGGGAACTTCCTCTTTGAGCTCCTTTGTTTTCTACACTGATATCTTCATTCTCAAGTTTGTACCTTCCCTTGGACTTGGGATGTGCATTTTGGAAGAAGGAGCTTGGAAACAGGGATTTCTGAGCTTTATTTCTGGCCCCTCTGGAGTTATCCCATGGTAATTTTCAAATGAAACTATTAAGATCATTGGACTAATTATAAATTTTCATCCTATTGTCATCTGTCAGCCTTGAAAGAATAACTTGACTTTTGGTCTAAAAGAGCCACAAAGCTCATAACGAGGGTCTGAAGCTAGGTGCAACAACACGGGAGCCCTGGCCTTCTCTTGGAGGCAGCCTCACCAGGAATTACAAGTCCCTCCAGTTATCATCTCCTCACCACAAAGAAATGATAACTCTTGCTTTAATGAGACAATAGAGGACTTCATCAGAGGGAGACTCCAAGGCCAACACATAGCAAGACAGAATGAATGTGGACGTGACCTGTGGCCACTCAGACTGTAAGGCGGTGAATTTAGAGAATGTCCCTTAGGGCTGAAGAATGACCCTCACCCTACCTGTACAGGAAGCAAATGTCCCCAGATGGAGGGCACTGACATCCAGAGCTGAGCATGGAGCTTGCAAGCTTGGGAAATCACTGAATGTGTGGAACAGGCAAAGACAAGAAGTAGAGGAAGCTGGCAAGAACAGGAAATGTCTGCTTGGGTCCTGGGTGATAAAGGCATCACAGGGTGTGATCAGAAACAGGCCTAAGAAAAGTTCCCTGATAAAGACAGTTGTTATGCATGAAACCGGCTCTCCAAGGGCCCTAATCCTAGTCAAGGGTTTGGTGGGAGAGGTCCAACCTAATACTCTGAAATTTTAACATATTTTATTTTCCGTTATCTAAAGGATCTTTGATGAGGACAAATGTGACTATGTAAATTAGAAATGCCATCTGCGGGCTAGGAAGGAGGCTCATAGATAAATATCTTTAATTTGGAGTTTCTTTGTTGTCTTGTGTGGAGTGTATTTATGCCTGCAAAATAACACCAGCTTCCCCTCTGGCTTGAGGAGTCACAGCTGTGGGAAGTGTAAGACGTGTGCTGTCTTTTTGTTCACAGGGTTAAATAAGACAAAATTTCATGTAAAAAAGTTGCAAAGTGTCACTTGGAAGAAACTCAAATTCCTCCAGATTCATCCCTTCTTATAATCAAAATATGTGCTCAAGGTTGCACTCGGTGCTAAAAATTGAATTTTGCTTAGCAATTGCAAGTAAGTCAGTCACACAAGAATGGGAGGCTGAACTCTGATCACTCAGAGTGAGACACAGGACCCTTTTACATTAGGAATAAAACCCAGGTGGACCCCCTACTGGGTGTGCGTGCCTGCGTGATTTCGCACAATTATATACCCTTCTGCAGAAGTAAAACTTTTTGTCTTGCCAAAATACTCTGGATTGTCTGATCATTTTCTTGAGAACCCAGGCTCATTTTCAATACAGCCAATGGGAAGTTGAGATGTCGTTTTCAGTGGAGCCCAGTTACTGGAGCATAAGTAGCATATTTAAAGACACCAACAACAAATCCTGGCATCGTCCCCTTCAGAGCCACAGATTGCTACCTTTGTCCTGAGCAAAGCTCTGACTTTCCATTTCTTTTTTTATTTTCTTTCTTTCTTGCACTGTTTTCAGAATATGTTCCCCAATGTCTGAGGCAAAGGAGCCAGCATAACTGAAGGGATGTCAGATCTGGACACCTGAGCTAGAGTCACCTGAGCCGAGTGTCACCAGGTGCACGGAGGACAGGGTGACCCTGTGGTTGGTAGAACATTAATGTACTTCATTTCTCCCTACTGTAGCTTCAAACAAATCATGGCTGACTATAAAAAGTCTTGGGGTCCTAAGACAAACCATGATTATGAAAGGAGGATAAAAGATGCTTGAATGTGCATCTTAGTCTATTGAAACATATAAACTCAGTGTGCGTCAGATCTACATTGCTATAAAATACACTGTACCAAAACAGGTGTGTAAAATAATTCCTTTATGGCTCATAATTCTGTGTCCAGTCTGGGTTGGGCTAAGTTGGTGGTTCCTATAGTCTCCAAGCAGACCCTTCTCACAGCTGCAGATAAACACAACTCACAGGGGTGGCTGACCAAAGATGTCTAGGGCTGGGGCTGGAGAGATGGCTCAGCAGTTAAGAGCACTGGTTGCCCTTGCAGAGGACTTGGGTTCAATTCCCAGCATCCACATGGAGGCTAACAACCATCTGTAACTCCAGTTCCCGGGGAACTGGACGCCCTCTTCTGATCTCCGTGGGCATTGCACACAGGTGCATTCATATACATGTAGGCAATACACTTATACACATAAAGTAAAAATAATAATTTTAAAAACATCTAGGCTAGTAAGAGAGCCCTGGCCAGCTGCTGGTGAAGAGCCACTAAATGCCACGTGGCCTCCCCACCCTGGACAGGCTCACAACTGTTCACACCCTGTTCTCAGGGGTCCAAACAGACCAAACAAGGAAGGCACAGCATGCCAGTGTTTTTCCAGCTCTGCTATACTGACATCATGTCAGCTAATGAATGATTCAGAGGTGAAAAGTAAACTTTGCCTTTTGGGGGAAGGGTGGCAAACTAACTAAAGGGACAGCTTATAGAGGGTTACTACTGTTCTCTTTCCACATACGAACCTCTCTTTACTTTTCATGCATACCAGCTCAGGCTGCAAAGATCATGTTTTGTGATTGCTCTCCAGAGCTAGGGTGGGGTGAGGGCCAGGCCATCCCTTTCTACATGTTCTGGATTGGGGAACTATTGTGTTACTTGGCCCAGTCAGCTGAAGGCTTCTATGGAAAGAGTTGGAAATGACCCCTCAGGCTGGGGGTGTGTGGTAAGCATCTATGTTCACAGCTGGTATCCAGAGTCCAGGGGCCTGGCAATACCCAGTGTCAAGAAGTGGCAATGGTGTTTTAAAATGTGTTATTGGCTGCAATATTCTGGAGAAACGGTCCCTGCCACCAGGCTCCCAAGGCTCCTGCCCATATTTGCCCATATCTTGCTCTGTAGTGTTCTCGCTGACCCAGCACACCACCCATTCCTCGTTACAAGCCCATTTTCTGCTTAAATTGGCCTGTTGATATTTGGAGTCAAGAGAGGGTTTCTTTGAATGAGACTTGACATTTTTATATAATATCATTGATGCCAAGAACATACTGAAACAACCTGAAAAGCAAGTTATGAACTGTTTTGCTCAAAAACACACATATTCCTCTGTAAGAGATAGAAAGGTATGTCTCCCTACACTACTAGGCAAGGGTCAGCATGCAGGGCTGGCTCAAGGTGGGGCTAAGTCTTGGGAATATGGACTCTGGTTCCTCAGCATGAAAATGCCCTTATAAAAGGTGCCTGAACTATTGAAAGAACCTCTTTGCTGGGTAAAAAGTAAAGGGTGCCGGGCGTGGTGGTGCACACCTTTAATCCCAGCACTTGGGAGACAGAGGCAGGAAGATCTCTGTGAGTTTGAGGCCAGCCTGATCTACATAGTGAGTTCCAGGACAGCTGGGGCTACAGGAAGACCCTGTCTCAAAAAGACCTAATAATAATAATAATAATAATAATAATAATAAAGGACACAAGGAAGGCAAGCCAGACCAGAGCAGAGCCCTCAAACCACATCAAAGGAGAAGTCAACACCAACGTCAGAGGATCAGGCTCTGAGGCCAAAGAGGGTCCAAGAAAAGAGTCTGGTGTGGACTCAGAACAGACCTGAGAGTAGTGACCACTCTGTGAAGGGTCCACCTCCACAGCCAAATGAGTCCCAACATGAAGGCATGTAGTCCTCAGCAGCCATTAGTCACAATTCAGCTAAGAGACCAGAGAAGTCTTAGGTCAGGGATTTGAACGACTCTGCAAAGATTGTCTAGAGAGTCTCAGCCTGTTGAGAGTTCACTAACCCTGAATGATACACAGTAGGACGTGCGTCAAGACTTCAGCTTGTCCCAAGTACTAGGTCTGGCCTGTAAGGTCTACAGAGAGACCAGATCTGGAAAGGTTTTAGAAATTTAACCTTGAAAGAGGAATCACTTGAAACAGAAATAGATGGAAGCATCCTCCTCTGTGAGGATACCCAGGGTCATTCTGAAAGGCAGGGTATCATTAGTACCCCAAATCTTGAGACTAACCCCCTTAAATCCTAAGGTGAACCCTGAACTTTGCAGTGATTGGAAACTGCTGGAATGGCTAAGCAGAGGGATTGTACACTGTAGAGCACTGGATGTGTCTGGAATTAAGACCTGCCAGCCTTGAGAGTCTGACAAATATTTGCCCTTGAAAATTTGTAAGCACTGTGCCTTAAAAGTCATAACCGGGTGTAGTGGCACACACTTTTAATCCCAGCACTCAGGAGGCAGAGGCAGGCGGATCTCTATGAGTTCAAGGCCGGCCTGCTCTACATAGTGAGTTCCAGGACAGCTGGGGCTACTGGGAGACCCTGTCTCAAAAAGACCAAAAAAAAAAAAAAAAAAAAAGAACGAAACTCACCAATGGACAAAACATTCTAACAAGTAGAAAAGAGCTTTAAAATAACCATAATAAATGTGTAGAAGATTCTACAGGAAAAGATGAATATAATGAATGGGAAAGTCTAAAAGACATCTAGATATTATTTTTAATTTTTAATAACCACATGATTAGAAGAAGAATTTCACTACAGCTTTAACATATTCAGTAACACACTCCAGAGCAAGAGTACATCTCTTTCATAAGTGGGTGCAAGTTTCTAGGTTCACAGTTGAATTAATACAGTTATACAATATTGAATTCAGCATAAGCCCTGTAAGACATAAAATTGAATGAGTTTTTAACCTTTAAAAAATATCTCCATTTCATTTTAGAATATATTGTTCCTTGCAGAAAGACTGTTTTTGCTAACACTGAGATGTTGGTCCATGCATCTCTAAACTGTATGCATCTGATTATTACTAGTCATAATCGGTTGCACTTGGATCCTTGGCGCCTGTGTATGTCTATAAAGTCATTGGGTAGATTTCAATGGTAGTGTTTATCACCTCTACTAATTAGCATGATGTAAATTTCCATGCTTCCTCCTCAAATATAAT
>NW_008338260.1:490639-537801 GCF_000622305.1 Nannospalax galili | reverse complement strand
CTGCCCACTATCCCCACTTCTCTTTAACATAGTACTTGAAACTCTTGCAAGAGCAATAAGACAAGAGCAGGAAATTAAAGGACTAACAATTGGAAAAGGAGAGCTCAAATTATACCTTTTTGCAGATGATATGATAATATATCTAAGGGACGCCAAAAATTCCACCAGAAAACTCCTAGAAATTATTAACATATTCAGTAAAGTGACAGGTTACAAATTAACCTACAAAATTCTGTAGCCTTTCTATATACCAATAATAAGCAATCAGAGAAAGAGCACATGGAAACACTCCCCTTCACAGTAGCTGCAAAAAAAAGTAAAATATCTCGGAATAAACCTGACAAAAGACATTAAAGAGCTCTACAACGAATATTTTACATCTATATATTTTTAGAAATATGTACTAGAACTAAATAATGCAGTAGCTGAAGTTTAAAACATATCAAAAGAAATTGTAAAGTTTATTAAGATCAAAATGGTGGGGCTAGAGAGATGGCTCAGTGGGTAAGAACACTGACTATTCTTGCAGAAGACCCAGATTTTAATTCCAGCACCCACATGGCAGCTAACAGCTGTCTGTAACTCCAGTTCCAGGGGATCCAACAGCCTCTTCTGATCTGCATTCTGATCTGCACAACACAGGTACACTTACACACATGCAGGCAATACACACATACACATAAAAAATAATAATAATAAATTAAAATTTTCTAAAAAAATCAAAATGATGTCACTTGTGCCCACTTTAACAACAACAAAAAAGTAAATGAAGACAGGAGGCTCTGAAGAAGTCAAGGACTGTCAAGCAAACACTGCCAGAATTACTGGCCTGCACAGAGGCTGCCATGCCTAATGGCAAAAGCACTACTACAGGACATCTTCTGGGCAACTGTCTGTTCCACCCAAGGCCACTATCACTTCTAGTTATTAACCACTGAGGTTAAAGATTATTGTTTCAAAATATCTGCCATTGTCCTCCTCGTTTTTATCTTGTAAGCATTCCTTTTGCCTCTGCCTCCTTGAACATTCTTGCACTTCATCTGGCTCATATAGTCCCATTATAATGTTCTACTGTCCCAAACAAATATCAGATTTCATTGGAGAACATCCCTTCTCTTCACCCTCTCACCTTTTTTTGATTGACAGTATCAATATCAGATTAAACACATCAAAACTAAATAGCTATGAGCTAAAATCAGGTCTATAGAAATCATTTGAATTATAACACAGAGCAATAATGTCAGGGATTCTAAACAACTTTGTCATTGTGTGTGTGTGTGTGTGTGTGTGTGTGTGTGTGTATGTGTGTGTGTCCAGTCACAGACCTCATCCATAGATCAGCTCAGCTTTCACGTGGAGTGGTAGAATTACAGTCCTGCTGTTAGTCACCAAGAGACAGCTCAGTCATACTACTAAACATGTCACAGTGGCCTGATGGTCTGTGGCTGTCTAGAGCCTCATTTCCAATTTTCTGCTCAGAAGGTGCCAATAATTCTGTCCCCAGGTGCTAAATGGTCAGGGCTGTTTTGAGAAATGCTTTGTGCTCTGAGGGAGGTGTTATGTGCATGTATATGCCTGTGCATGAACACTGTGTACACATGTGTGTATACACATGGACGAACATGTATACACGAGCATTTAGATGGTTGCGTGCAGGTGTGTGTATCCATGCACATGTGTGCTTTCCTGTTCTCCTGACACTTTTTGTCCTTTACTAGTGGGCAGAGCTCAATGTGCCAGCCACTGAGCTGCTGTTAGTTTCAGTGGAAATGACCTCCTAGAAACAGGGTCCAGCTGCTTCTCCTCTTCGCACCCTGCTGGTGCTAGTGATGCTCATGTTCCCTCCTGCACAGACTTATGTGTATGGATGAGTGTGCATACACATGTGTGTACTATTTGTTGGAAAAGGCACAGTCTTAAGTCCATTAGGAGCATCTGACATGTTTTCTCCCATACACAATTCAGCCCCAGGACTTTGATTCTTATCCTGTTTCTTGCTAGTGTTGATAGAAGGTAAACTGCTCCTCTCATTTTTTTCCTGAAAGACTAGACTAACTTTCAACTTTCATTCCTTATGGACTCGCCAAGGAACATGTATTAGTCACTTTTCTGTTGCTGTGATAGAAACACTGACCAAAGCAACTTATGGAAGGAAGAGTTTTTGAGTTTACGGTTCCAGGGGAATTAGAGTCCGTCATGGTGGGGAGGCATGGTGGCTGGAGGTGGCTGGAGCAGGAGCAGCAGGAGCTAAGCTCTCACATCATCACACAGGCACAGGAAGCAAGAGAGCGACTGGAGATCTGGCAAGGCTTAAAAACTCTCTAAGCCCACCCCCAGTGACGTGCTTCCTCCAGGATAGTCACACCTTCTAAGACCTCCCAAAACAGTGCCACCATCTAGGGATGAAATGTCCAAATACTTGGAGCCTATGGGGGACATTTTCATTCAAACCACCACAGAACCTAAGAGTCAAGCAGTTTATTCAGATAGCCTGTTCTGGCTTGTTTTGTCTTGTTCCAACTCCCATTATCCTAAAGACAATGGGTTAAAAGGTGTTTAAGGGTTAAGGAGTCAGACAGATGGGGATCCAGTCTCATCCCTGGCCTGCTCTGACAGCACTTGATGAGCGTCTAATCTCTCTGGGATGTTTTCCTGTATCCCTGGGTCCCCCACATAGTTTAAAAATGATTACCACATAAAACATTGGCACCATTCCACTGACTGGTAGGAACTAGATAAATGTAAGCTATAGTCTATTGTCTCTTCTGAAGAACAATTAAGAGTGTAGTTAAATATGGTTACTTAAGAAAAAAGACCAAATCTACTAGCATGTTTGGCTCATGGTCATGCATAAGAAATCTACTTATTAGTCAAAAAGAACCCAGAGTTTGATGTTTCTATGACAACAAAACAACAAACACTGACCCAAAAATAGGAAAATGCTTCAACAATACTGTCCTTTAGAGGCCATATCAGTGACTTTCTCTAGAGAAGGAGCAGAGGCAGCCTGGCCCCAGCAGATGGGGGTAGCCCATATCATTCCTGTCCCCTTCCCAACTCTGTGGCTCTGTGGCCTCCTACATACTGTGGCTCACTATTTGCTGGCAAGGACCTTGACTTGATA
Organism: Nannospalax galili; assembly: GCF_000622305.1. NCBI lineage: Eukaryota > Metazoa > Chordata > Mammalia > Rodentia > Spalacidae > Nannospalax > Nannospalax galili. The sequence continues at coordinate 534,677 of NW_008338260.1, read as the reverse complement.
GTTTTGGTTTGTTTTCTGTTTCCCTCAAGCATAGAATAGGGCTGGCACTCAGCATCTAACTAAAGAGCAATCAAGTAGGTTTGACTGCAACCACGGTCCAGCCCCTCCAGAGACCAGCTGACAGGCTCAGGTGCTGCAATTGGCTGCACATAAAATGCATCAAAGTGTGAGCACAGTAACCCACAGGGGAAAGTGGGAAATGAAAGCAAGATCAGCTTTATACGAAACCATAACAGGACAGGTCCATAGGAGCCACCCGGCAGAGAGGAACAACAGCTCGGGAGGGGAGACCTGTTTCTAGGGGCATGGCCAATGAGCACTTTAGTATGAGAGGGAGCAGACCTCAGATCAGTGAGTCTACTGACCTCACTGTGCCAGAGCAGCCATCAAGGGCCATTGAAATCTGGGAATGATATCATGAGGTTGTGCAAGATGATGAAGATCAGGGCTCATAAATGCAGCCCTGGGTTGGGGAGAGATATTCCAAAGGATCCTCAGTCCTGCCAGCATGATTCTGGTGTTTCTTGGAACTTACTTCCTTTGCTCTTTGTCCTTTTTCAATCCCATGTATGTTTCAGGTTGTTAACTATACACAAGCCCCTAAGCAGAAGCTGAAAGAATGCACAAGCCTGTGCCTATCCATAGCAGGTGGACCTGCAAACTCATCCTGGGATGACAACAGCCAAGAGGAGGCCAGAGACTCAGTGGCCCCAGAAAAATCAAGGGGTGTGGCTTTTGAATAGGCAGCTACCCAGTCTTCTGCTCATTCCCACCCTGCAGCACATGCCCCGAACACCCTCTTCTTCCAGTGGTGCCCCCACCTCACCTCCTATAGGCACCTGATAACTAGCAGTTTCTCTCAGAAGTGACACTCTGAGTGCTGGTGAGGTCTTCATTCCTTACACAGCTTGGTACAGTGGGGCTATCAGAGATAAGCCTCATCTTCATGCTAAAGAAATAGATCTGAAACCTCAGTTGAAGAAAGTATAGATTACATCCACTCACAAAGTCAGGAAGATCTATATACAAATAACTTTCTCTGTTCACAGTAGTTAAGAAAAACAAAGTTAAATTTTCAGTCATCCAGTACCTTGGGCTAGCAAAATAAACAAATTTTTTAAGTCATACATACACACATGCACACACACACAAAAATTCGTGTGGCTCCCTTGTTTAGATTCAGCACACTGTTAGTACAAGACAGATATAACACAGGAAAGGATAAGAGCAAAGATGAGAACCCCAGACTCACCAGACCTTTGAGAACTCCCATCTCGGCCCTCCAAACCCACAGATGACAGTCCAGGAACTGCAGGAAAGCCCCTTTCCATAATTTATTGCAAAATAGGTGAACGGAGACATTGGTTAACCAGAAAAAAAATGAAAGTAACTCAGGATGTAAACTAACATCGAACTCTACCATCAGTGGCTCTGCAAGTGGCACAAACTTGACTCTTCAGCTCGGTCTTCTTACCCCATTAAGTTTTAACAATCACAGCTGTTAAGGAGTGTTGGAGGATTCTGCAGAAAGAAAACAACAATCAAGTCAGTGTAGATACTTTGCATATAAAAGAGAAGCCCAATAAATGCAACGGATTCTGCCTTTTATGGTGGTAGATTGGAGGTTTATAAAGAATCTACTTGTTGGATTTCCACCATGTTTTTTCTCCTCTGTTCTCTTTTACGTTTCTCCTAGGGCCATCTATGCAGGGGTTTATCAATAGCCCCTGAATTTAAGGTCTTGCATCTCCCAGCTTAGGCCTTGACTTCACTCAGGTCTTCAGGGTTAAAAAGACAAAGCTGAGAGCAATCCCACTGATTCTCTATAGAAGCACCCCATCTATGGATGATCAGAAGGACCCAGCCCAGCACACCGACTTCTGAAGGGCAGTGGGGGAGCCAGGGCACCTGGCAGTCAGCCTTGGGGAAAACCCTGTTGTTCCCATCACTGAGCAAAACATTCATTTCATAGAAAGCCTGTGAGCAACAATTGAATGAGCTAAGCATAGGTGATGGGTCATTTTTCACTTATATCAGAGGAGTCTGAGAAGCACACCTCAATGAATATGTTCAGTAGTGGCTATGGAACCGCTGAACCAGCATCTCTTTTCTTTATAAAATGGCAGCGGTAAAGCCACTTCCTACAGCCATGTGAGGATCTAGCAGGAGCCACTATGGGGCTCCCGGGACCCACTAGAAAATCATCACTGTTATTCCTAGCTTCCAGGAAGGAGTTCAGAGAAACATCATCCCCTGATTGTGTTCATCTGTGTTCATGGCACTCAGTCTCCAATCCTAAGCAGGCTATAGGGCTCCTGCATGCTCCTGGGTTTGTCGTAGATTGGCACTGCTGAAGAACAGAGAAGCTGTGATGTCACCTTGCATACATCACAAACATGCTAAGTGCCTCCATGCACAACACCATAGCACACAGGAAAGTGTTGGCCACAAGGATGAACCCAATGAAGAGAGGGAACCTGCCCTTATTGGAAAGATTGAATTCTGAGAGCATTTGCAGGAAGAAGTTTACTTGGAAATATTTACAAAGAAGTGGGAGAAGGGAGAAGCGCCCTCTAATAAATTCCTGCATGTCTGGGGAGCTGGATGTATTTAAACCCCCAAGCCCCTGAGCATTCCAGTGTGAGAAGTTCAGGCGCTGATGAGAGCAGAACACACCAGAAGGAGATCCCTGGATGGTATGGGTCTGCCATGGCCTAGGGCCATTGCTCCAGAGCCAGCAGACATGGGCAGACAGAATGGGACTCCCACCGGGAGCCAACAGACAGTCAAGGTGAGGAGGGAACAACCACAATCAGAACCTTCCACAATCAGGAAGAAGCTAGGTGCCAAAACACCAGGTAGAACAAGGCAAAGTGATGTGGTACCACGAGTTCTGTTCCTGCTCCTCAACCCCAGCTCTGATGTTCTGACATTTCTGGAATCAAGGTGCAGCTTGGGAACACACAGCAGAAAACAAGCAAGGGTGTGGTGTTCACTGACAGACAGGTGGGAAACTGCAGGCTCGGCCCTCCCTCTACTGGGCTCAGCTTGAGTCCTCTGCACTTGTACTGCTGCACAGGGAAGCACTGTGTTGCATGGGACTGACCTCTGACAGACGGATCATGGAAAACGCTATCTTCCCAAGCTTGGTTATGCCCACTTCCCTAGGATCATCACAGCTAAGTTTGTTGACTGTCACACTCCGCAAGGAAGGAGGGGCGGGGAGAGTCATGGAACCCTCCCAAACCACCAGTCGGCCCTAGTTGCATGAAGGGAGGGGCTAAAGGTATACAACCTGGGGAAGACTGGCGGAGGCTCTCTTGCCATTTTGTGCAGCTATAGGCAAGTTACCGTTTATGCTTAGATGTATATTTCCCAATGAAGCCTTCCAGGGAGAATACCCACATTCCTTAAAGTAGACCCTCACCCATTGCTCTATAAGTAAACCCAATAAACTCATGGTTTTCCAGACTGCAACTGGGTGAAATTGTACCTCAGTCTGTTATTGAGACCAAGGGAGGAGGGGTGGACATTGTTTACACCCTCCAGAAGGAATTTTAGCTACATACTGTCATCTCAGTTTCAATTCCTAATTAGAACTTTGAACAATCTGAGAACATCTTTAGTCTGAAGCACTAAAACAAAAATGGTTTGCTATATATGTAAATGGCTGGCTGGGCCACACAGTACAACTACAGAGAGTGGTTATTTCCAAAACGCTCAACAAATGTCACAAAATTTTTAGGATTAAATGAAAATAAATTGTTGCATGACAATTTCTTGTGGCAGACCAGGTCTGGCCCATTGAGCAGCTGTGAGAACTGCCGGCTGCCCAACAGCCGCAGAAACTGACAGGTAAAGAGCCACAGTAGCAACTCTTGTTGCTGACAATGTTTACCATGGTGCTCGGTCTGCCAAGGAGGTCAGGTTTTTCAGGAATAACCTCCAGAGGACATTAAGACAGAAGCAGACTGTTCCCTGAAGAATAAGAACTCAGAATCCCCCCAAGGACAGGCCTAGATCTTTCTGGAAGGAATGTTGAGGCCTGGTCTGGGATGCCTATGTATACCAGGAGTTTTGGAAAGGGAAGACAAAAAGAAGTGTTTACTCCTTACAGTACTTAGCAAGGGACTGATGGAAGAGGCTGAGGAAAGCCATAAGCACCCCAGGACATTAGAATCACTAGGTACCTGACAGAGGTGTGGCAGGCAAACAGAGAGCTTCAGTTCACAATTAAACATTAAGCAAGCCAGGCACTTCACACACAAAAAGGAGAAATAGAGGCCAAGATGTGGGGAGTATAACATGGATATTTCTTACATGCAATGTCTGGGAAGGAGGTGTCCCCACACCTGGGTTCCCTAATGTGGACAGGCATGAAGAATAATGTTTTAACAGTCTTACCACAGAGCTTCTTTCCCTGGAAGAGCTGTTCTGTAGTTAGTGATGGATCTCACAGAACAGGGTGGAGGAAATGTTTCATCCATAGAATGTTCACAGCTAGGCAACTACAGACAGTATTGGCAGCAAATACAGGCTGGCAGATCCCACTGTGAGCTGTAGCCTCCATCCATCAGGAGGGCCAACAACAGAGGCTTTGTCTGTGGTCTCCAGGCTCAGTCTGACCAACATGAGGGAGGACAGTCAGCCATGGCTGAGGGGGTATAGCTAGAGAGACACACATAACAGGAACGTGCTGGGGCACCCCAAGCAGACCAGCGACAGTGTGGCTTCTCCTATAGCTGTTTCCAGTTGTTATATTTTATTCAGGAATTACCTAGAAAATTTTTGTTAATTTTCAATGAATGATAGTTCTATACTCCAAACATATAACAACAAAACAACAAAGATGCACATGTCCAGTAATTATCCCAAGACGTAGGACATGATCAAAACTTCTTGAAAGAATGGTTAGGCACACTTGAACAGAGTCCCTCAACCATCAAGAGCCACTGATGAAGGGTAATTCAAGAGTCCCATGGCACAGGCCAAATTTGACAAGTCAAATATTTCTGTGGCCTACTCTGATTTTACTGAAACATTCCTAAGGTTTGGGGGTAACATGCCCCACACCAGTTGAAGCCTGCCAAGTCCCTGAGGCAACACCAGACTTAGGACCTACCATGCATGTTTACTTCCATGTCTGACCTTCAACCATCAGTGAGCCAGCCCTCTGCTTGTGGCGTCTCAGGGGATAGTGTTTAGACTGCAATCACAGCAGACTTCATAGGTCACAGGCTCCAGCGGGAACCAAGCAGGGTGTGGGAGACCAGCAGGGAACTCAAGGCCCTATCCCATGGAAACTATTCAAACGTTTATAAAACATTACAAAGGTCAAACAAAATACTTCTGTAGGCAGGTCCTCTGATTTATGCTGGAGTTGGCTTACCCGCCTACACCACCATGAGGCCAGGACCATTTCTTACCCGTCTTGGTTCCCCAACTCTCGGCTCAGTACCTGCTTACAGCAGATACAAGGGAAATGTCTGTCAAACAGGGCAGAAGGGAGAGGTGGGATATTATCCCACAGCTGTAAATACAGCACTTGTTCCTATGAGCACTCAGAGAACATCTTCCTGTGTCAGGAACGGACCAGCCGCTCTTCTGTGTCAGAAGCACCAGCCAGGCTACACAGTGGGGCTGGGCCAATGTAGGCAGATCCACGTGGATCTATCACTTCTGGAGAGCCATTTGAGGGCCCAGTGCTTTATAGGACATGGGTGCAGGCAGCTGTTCAGGTGAGTTTGTTAAGAAAAAATGCTTCACATGGCTGGAGAGATGGCCCAGTGGTTAAGAACACTGATTGCTCTTATAGAACACCCAGGTTCAAATCCCAACACCCACATCACCCTCTTCGGGCTTCTGCAGGCTTTGCCTCCACAGACACTACAGGACACGGGCACACAAGCAAGCATAACACTCATACACATAAAATAAAAATTTTTAATTTTTTAAAAAGAAAACATGCCTCACCAGGACCTAAGTAATGAGGTCCCAATATTAGTTAATGATCTATTTCCTAAAAAAATGAAAGAAGCAATATATCAACCACCTTTCAATATATCATGGGTGGTGTACCCTCCAAACCATACCCAGCACAGCAGAACAGCTTTGAGTCTTACTTTCCATTCTCACCTGTCTTCAAAGATTAACACACACACACACACACACACACACAAACACACACACACACACACACACACACACACACACATACACACACATTGCCGCAAATATCAGGCAATCCAACACTTATTGTTTCATCAGAATGAAGACCTTGGCACCTGCAGCTCAGAACACTCAGTATGAAGTGAGGAAAAAGACAACTTTGAGAAGGTGCCATGAGGTCGTGTGCGGAGACAACCACATGTCACCAAAGAGAAACCAGAGTATCTTAGCAATAGCAAATTGAATTCTTGTGTCATTAACAGGTTTACTATGCTGGTCCTGATTTTTCTACATGTATATTTAAAAGATACCAAATGAAATACTACTAAGCATAGTTCTCCCTGGATGGTAAGACTGCATTTTTCTTACATTTTTAATAAAATTCCAATTATCTCTGTTGTGCAACTATTATGTTTACAATTAAAATAAGCATAACTTAAAAGAATATTGTAATGTTTTGCTTTTAATAATGCAGTTAATGTATAATACTTTGTACTTCTATTCAAGTAAGAATGTGAGCAGTCTTGTACTGTGATCTTACTTTATAGCTTTTAAATAATGCCATCGTGCTAAAAAAAAAAAAAAAAGTGCTTATTCTAACCACCATGACAAAGTAATTTAGAGAAGCAGAGGTGGATCAGTTCAACTCAAGGAAACATTTCCCGAATATTGAACAGAAGTTATGAGGTCAGACACAGCACAAGCATCCTGCATTGCCCTGAGAGCAGGGCCAGGCCTGGAGCAGTGTCTCATGTCCCACCTGAGGAAGGCCTGAGAAGGGGGTGTGGAAAGATGCAGGACAGAAAGTGCTGCTGGTCCATAAAATGCTGAGGAAGACCCTGCAGGGCAGGAGAATCCTCTCAGATGCTGACCAACACAAAGCATCACAAAGGTATAAACAGAATCTCTAGAATAAGGCCTCTGGTCTACACACCTCCTTGTTCTCCTTTTAGTCATCTCAGGCTCTTTTTTTTTTTTTAATCCCCGTGGGAAAAAAAAGTTACGGCATCTATGAAAAATCAACTTAAATGGATTAAAGACTTAAATTAAGACCTGAAACTATGAAGCCACTAGGACAGAACATGGGGGGTTGGAGGGAATGCTTCAGGTCGATGGAATAGACACAGATTTTTCTGGATAAGAGCCCAGAAAATGAAAGCAAAAATAGACACAGGATTACATCAAACCAAAAAGCTTCTGCACAGCAAAAGAAATAATCAACAAAGTGAAGAGGCGGCCTACACAGTGGGAGAAAGAGTTGTAAACTAGTCACCCAACAAAGAATTAGCTGACAGAGTATATACAGAGCTCACACAATTCAACAGCAAAATGATGATGCTAATAATGACCCTATTAAAACAGGCAACAGACTTATGTAGACATTTCTCAAAAGAACATATACACAGATGGCCAATGGGTGTATGAAAAAAACTCAACCTCACTAATCATGAGGGAAGTGCAGATCAAAACCACAATGAGATGTCACCTTGGTCCTGTGAGAATGGCTCCTACTAAAAAGACAAGACAGAGAGAAAGGGGCCAAATACGCTGCTGCCAGCCATGAGTATTGGAGAATCCAGTACCAACCATGGAGGTTTTTCAAGGAGTAAAAATATTGTGAGAACCTGGGCGTGGTGGGGCACACCTTTAGTCCCAACACACGGGAGGCAGAGGCAGGCAGATCTCTGAGAGATCGAGGCCAGCCCAGTCTACATATCAAGTCCCAGGCCAGCTGGGGCTACAGGGAGACTCTCTCTCAAAAAGACATAATAGATGATGATAGATAATAGATAAATGATAGATAGATGATAGATGATAGATAGATAGATGATAGATAGATAGATGATAGATAGATAGATAGATAGATAATAGATAGATAGATAGATGATAGATGATAGATAGATAGAAGATAGATAGATGATAGATGATTGATAGATGATAGAAAGATAGATAGATAGATTGATTGATAGATAGATGGATGATAGATGTAAGTAGATAGATGATATAGATAGATAGATGATAGATAGATAGAAGATAGATAGATGATAGATAGATAGATGATAGATAGATAGATAGATAGATAGATAGATAGATAGATAGATAGATAGATAGATAGATAGATAGATAAAGAAAACAGAGACCAACCTGTTCCTGAAAACCATCTATATGTCTTCATGTTAAGGTGCTAGCATCCCAGGTTCAGACTGAGCCCTAGCCACTAAGATGTAGGAGACAGGCAATTCAGAGTATGGGCAGTATGAGAGGCAAGCCCACCTGGACCCCCTCTTACGCAGCATCCAGCATCAGTGCCACCTGCTACTCTGCTGTCTGCACTTTCTTATTGACAACAATAAGAAATAAGCTGCTGGAATTAGGACCAAGGAGCCCCAGAAGAATCCCCTAGACTCACTCATAAAGACCCCACCCACCACCTCTGTCACCAACTACAGGTTTCCCATACAGAAACATCTGCCTCCACCAGTACTAGGAACAGACAGCAGTGATCCTGATTCTCCCAGTCACCAGTGCCCTGGAAATGCAGACAGGTCATTCTCCTAGGGCATTTGTCAGCCAGAACAGGGCAGGACCAAACCCCAAACCCCAGGGCTAGTAAGCCTCTCCTTGAAAACTTGCCACCCAGGGACTGGCCATGATGCAGTGAGCAACTGACACACTATTCAGAGAACAGCATGAATTTGAATGTGATCAAAATAAAGACTCCAAAGGATGCATTTCCAGGTTACTACTGGCAGAGCAGCAAAACTTAGGAAAGCAAAACGCTCAGAGACAGGCATCCTGCATAATTCAGTTTCCTATATGATACAGAATTGAAAGGAGAACTTTTGAAATAAAAGGGATTGCCTTAAGAAACAATAGAGTCCACAAACAAGGCTTAAATGTGCAGAGTAGCTGGGCAGAGGGCAGCTTCAAAGTCTAATTAAATGATCTCTGCCCACAAGGAATTCACAAAGCTAATAGGAAGGAGATGTGCAAGCAATTGATCAGGTTGAAACAGAATGGAGGTGAACCAAGGATACCAAGCAGTAAAGTGGAGGGGGCTGTGTTCTAATTGGATTGATGAAGCCATCACAGAGGCACAGCATTCCATCTACTGCATGATGCTGAATCCCTCTTCACTGAGGGGTCCAGAGGCCTGAAAATCCCACCCTGAAGTTATTCTCAGAGCTGCATCCTGGGCTGGGTGCTGCTTCAGCATGGCTCCTAAGAGGACTTTATACCTTTTTAAAGTTATAATATGATTGTTTTGTGCCTTTTGATTATTTTTTCCCTAAAACTTCTGTTTAAAAACAAAGTTTTTAAATAGAAAATTACAAGTAGTTAGGTACAGAAACCAAATTCTGTTTGGCAGTGGTGGCACACACCTTTAGTCCCAGCACTCAGGAGGCAGAGGCAGGCAGATCTCTGTGAGTTTAAGGCCAACCTGGTCTCCACAGTGAATCCAGGTCAGCTGTGGCTACATGGAGACCCTGTCTCAAAAAGACCAAAAATAAACAAACAAAAAAAAAAACATTCAGAAGGTCCGACACATTCAAAGAATACTTTCATGGCTCAATGGTTGAGAGCACTGGCTGCTCTTGCAGAAGACCCAGGCTCAGTTCCCAGCATCCCAGCTAACAACCATCCATAATTCCAGTTCCAGAGGATCTGACACCCTCTTCTGGCCTCCAACGGCATTGTACACGTGTGCACTTACATGCACGCAGGCAGAATACTCATATACATAAACCAAATAAAAAAAAATAAACACTTTCAAAGCTGTGAGCAAATTGTCTCAGCAAGGGACTCCTTTGGATACTCAGGAAACATTCCTAAGTGCAGGCTCCTCATATGCTGCACAGGCTGAGGATGAGGGTCAGGCTTGACAAGCTCTCTGCTCCCTGGAAATGACATGTCTGATGCTGCCTTGGCCAGATGTGGTATGTTCCTACAGGCTCCCATATGGGAGACTTGGACCTCATCAGCAGGGCAGAGATGGGTTGTGGGACCTTGAGAAGTGGCCTAGATGGGGGGAGACGACGAGGAAGGGAACAAGTTGTCCTCTGGAACCATACCTTACCTCTTGCCAGACCCAAGGGAGGCCATCAGAAACAAACAGAGGGAGAGTGCTAGCTGAGTAGTGCCCCAGGAGGCTTGACAGGAGTCATCTGGTACTTATGTTGTGCCCTCATACATGTGCTGGATAGCTTTAGTTCTCAACTTGAAAACTTGGGAAAAAGGAACATCAAGTGGGTACTTCCTCTATCAGACTGGCCTGTGGGAATGTCTGTGGGGGTGCTTTCTTGACTGCTGATTGATGTGGGAGGGCCCAGCCTACCATGGGTGGTATCACCTCTGGGCAGGTGGTCCCATGGAAGAAAGCAGGCTGAGCACAAGCCAGAGGAGCAAGCCAGTAAGCAGCATTCTTCCATAATCATGCTTCAGTTCCTCTCCAGGCTTCTGCCTTGAGTTCCTGCCCTGCTTCCCTCAATGATGAACTGTGATCAGGACCTATAAGCCAAATAAACTCTTTCCTCCCAAGTTGGCTTTGGTCATGGTGATTAATTACAGCAAAGATAACTAGGACACACACAAAGCGGTCACCTGGGGAAGTGTCCCTGGGGTTCGCCCATGGGATTATCACAATGATCCAGATGAGAGCTGAAAGCATTAATCAGAAAAAATGAAAACATTATCAGGGAAATCTGTAATAATGGTTACTTTCCCCACAAAGAACGATTTTACGACACCCAGGACTAATCTTCAGCTACAGAGCTGAGCTATGTCTTGGTGTCCTGGCTTGTCTGTCCTCTTTTATATCACAGAACAGCTCAAGAAAATTATGTGGGTGAAAATAAACTGAGAAAGTGTATATTCAAGTATCACTCAACTGCAGCAGAAGGCTTTAGTAAGAGACACATAACTACACTTCAGACCATTACTGGGGCACACCTGCCTGGCACACATCCCAACTGTGAATCCCCAGTCAAAGGAATGCCTTTCCCTCACCCCAAGAACTGAGAGAAACAAGTGTTTCCAAGTTGTATTCCTAATCCAAGCCAGAGGTACACCTTAACACACTACATCTCTGAAAGAGCTTTGCAAGAATGTATACTGCAGAATAAACATAAGAATATGTAGGTGCAGGGCTGGAGAAATGCCTCAGTGGTTGAGAGCACTGACTGCTCTTGCAGAGGACCCGGGTTCGATTCCCAGCACCCACATGGCAGCTATGAACCGTCCTTAACTCCAGTTCCAAGGGAATCCAAAGCCCTCTTCCGACCGCCGCGGCATTGCACAATACAGGTGCATTCACATACATGCAGGCAATACACTCATACACATAAAATAAAAATAATTAAAATATTTTTAAAAAGAACATGTAGGTGCACAGAGATGGGGAGAGCAATGGGAGATGATTAAGTAGACAGTAGATGACAATAGACAATAGAGAATAGATGGACAGATCATCAGTTAATAGGCAGAGAGGGAGATGATAAACAGAGAGCAATTAGATAAACAATGACAAATGATAGACATTAGATAGCAGGACACACAGACCAATGATAGATGGACAGATAATTAAAAGAGATGGTAAATAGATGATAATTGACAGATGGCAAGCAGTTAGATATGATATAGACAGGTGGACAGATAAGATAGGCAGAGGAGAGATAATCTGAAGATATTAATGATGATTAAGATAAGTACTTAGATAACAGAAGATAGACAGATGATAGACACATGATAGGTAGATAGATGACAGATAGATGATTTATTGATAGATGATAGATAGATGATAGATGAAGATATAGATAGATAGATAGATAGATAGATTGATTGATTGATAGATAGATGATAGATAGATAGATAAATTGATTGATAGATGGATGATGGATGGATGGATGGATTAATGGATGGATAGATAGAAAGAAAAGGTACGTACATAGGTACTTGATAGATTGTAGACACAATGGGACTAAGTAGACAAGATAGACAGATGATAGATAGATAGATGATAGATAGATAGATGATAGATGATAGATGATTGATAGATGATGATAGATTGACAGATGATTGATAGATAGATAGATAGATAGATAGATAGATAGATAGATAGATAGATAGGTGATAGATGATAGATAGGATAGAGACAGACAGACAGACAAAGGGAAAGACTACAGCTCTCTGCCTTGGCTACAAATAGGAACTACTGTGGCACTTTGAAAGTGGAAGTCAGCCCCAGCTACAGAGACTGAAAAAGGGATGTAGGAGACTCTGCCACGGTATTTTTGTAGATGCTCCAGTACTTTAATTTGCAGCCTGGGGTTGAAAATCAAACTCTAAGCATATATGTGATGTTAAAATACATGTGTTACCAGAAAGGATTGGTCCCTAGTGACATTTTTCAAGTGTCTGAGATCCTCTAAACAGATCAACTAATCATATTATCTAACTTGAACCTGACATTGGCTGGAGCCTCCCTCAACCTTCCCCACAGGGCCTCGTAGTGGATGAGCTTTGCAGGAGGAGCTGGACAGGCAAGGCCTGTCCTCTCAAGGGCAGCCTCCATGAATAGAATGTGCACTCCACATCTCTCTGCAGTGCACAGCCCAGGGTACCCGAGGCTCAGGAGACTTTTCTAATGTTGAGTTCGAACTAACAGCAGGCTGAGTGGCAGTCAAAAGCCCCACTCTCCAAGCAGCTTCTTAGCCCCAAGACCATCTAAGTGCACCTGTCTGGCTGCAGGACCACACAGGTGGTCATGGTGCTCAACCTTCAAAGCAGCAAAACAGATGCTCTGAGCCCTGCTGATGGTCCCTTGGCTTCCTCCTGGCCCTGTATAGTACAGAACAACAGTGCTGCTGAGCATTGATGTGATGTGGCTGCAGCCTTGGGAATTTAAGCAAAAAGATTTTAAAACTAATTTTTTTTTGTATGCATTTTTTTTTTAAAGAGCTTGCGCATACTCTGAGTTTCCTGCTGCTGGCAGTGTTGGGACACTGGGTTCTGCTTTTTGGACTTCCTTCGTGGCATGGCCCTCAAATGGCAATCAGCACTCCTGCCTCAGCCCAAGAAACCCAGACCTGAGCCCGGCCCAAAGCTGGCTGACATGTTGGCCTCTCCTGGCTTGATGAAAGGAGGAAAAGAACAGAAAGAAGCAACTGAACATATGAAGTGCACATTGAAATTGACAGACTTAATGAACAAGCCAATGAGGAAATTTTGAAAGTAGAACAAAAATATAACAAACTCTGCCGACCATTTCTTCAAGAATTGATCGCTGAAATCCCAAATTTTGGGGTAACATTGGTCAACCATCCACAACTGTCTGCACTGCTTGGGGAGGAGGGTGAAGAGGAGCTGCATTATTTGACCCAAGTTGAAGTGACAGAATTTGAAAATATAAAATCAGGTTACAGAATAGATTTTTTTTATTATTTTTATTTTATGTGTATGAGTGTATTGCCTGCATATATGTGAGTGCAGCCATGTCGTGCAATGCCGCAGAGGTCAGAAGAGGGCTTCGGATCCCCCTGGAACTGGAGTTAAGGACGGTTCGTAGCCACCATGTGGGTGCTGGGAATCGAACCCAGGTCCTCTGCAAGCGCAGTCAGTGCTCTTAACCTCTGAGCCATCTCTCCAGCCGTACAGAATAGATTTTTATTTTGACGAAAGTCCTTACTTTGAAATAAAGTTCTCTCCAAAGAATTTCATCTGAATGAGACTGGTGATCCATCTTCAAAGTCCACGAAATCAAATGGAAATCTGGAAAGGATTTGATGGCACACTCAAATCAAACAGAGTAACGCCAGCAGGGAGAGGCAGCATGAAAAACCAGAGTGTCTTCACCTGGTTCACTGACCATTCTGATGCAGGTATAGAACTAGGAGAGGTCATCAAAGATATTTGGCCAAATTCCTTGCAGTACTACTTGGTTCCTGATATGGATGATGAAGAAGGAGAAGGGGAAGATGGTGGAGGAGGAGGAGGGAGGAGGAGGGGGGGGAGGAGGAGGAGGAAGGAGGGAGGAGGGAGGAGGAGGAGGAGATATTGATGAAGGGAATGAAGATGAAGATGATGGCAAGGGCAAAGGGAAACAACTAGAAAAGAACAAACATTGATGGCTTCCAACCTTCCTTTCTTCCTTTTTATTTTTTAGTTTTCTCCAGTCCCTGGGAACAAGCTGCAGTCTTCCCCTCCCCACCTGCCTCTCTTGTGCTCAGTCACCTGTTTTTGAGGTCTTTTTCGTCAACATGATGGTTCTCAACATATTGGGGAAAAAACCTTGAGCAGAGTATAACAGCAAAAGAGCCTTCATGCTTCTGATCTAAATTCATTTTGGTCCCTCTGTCTCAAAAACTATGAAACCAACACCACCACCATGCTCTGAGGGAAAAAAGAAAGACCTCCTGCTCCCTTGGCTCTGCTGGAAGCTGGGGTTGCGGGGCCCTGTGTAGTAGTGCATAGAATTCTAGCTTTTTTCCTCCTTTCTCTGTATACTGGGCTGAGGTTACACTGTGTCTCTATGTGAATACGGACAGTTAGTATTCACCAATTTATCTGTCTACTGTCCTGATAAGAGTTTTAAAAACTGGGTATGTAAGCAAAGGGTGGGTCTGAGATGTTTTGGATAGATTAAATGGGCATTTTGACAACATGGCTTCTCCTTTGGCATGCTGTGATGCTTAACAATCACCCTTACAGTTTAAGATGACACTTTTAAGAGAAACTTCTCTTTTCGTGGTGACCTGAGCCCTGCCACCCAATGGGAGAATAAGCAGAACCTGTAGAATTTTATTTGAAATTGACATTATTGTAATTTAATTTTTAATTTTTTTTTTTGCTTTCACTGGAAAGATGCTCAGTTTTAAAACTATACATGTTGCTTTGTTACAATAAAACTATGTACACACACACATACACACGAAGAGCTTCTTTCAATCTTCTCAGGCCTTGATGGCTTATTTAAACACACACACACACACACACACACACACACACACACACAAATGGGGTCAGCAAGATGGCTCAGGAAGTAAAGGAAAAAGTCCAAACTGAGTACTAGTAGACTTGGTGTCTGGTAATGCTGTACCTCATTGTTCTTGCTAGGCCCAAAAAAGTATTGCTCATATACACATGGGTGTAGGGTCATCCACTGGTGCATGGTCAACCTACCAGGGCCATACCCTTAAAGAAAACTGATTCTGTTTCCCTCAGAAGTAATCAACTGCCAATAGGCCCTCAGCTAGGAATGGGGCATGGGGCTCTTAAATCCCTTCCCCTCCATGCTGGAATGCTGGCTGTCTTGATCTTGAGCAGGTCTTGTGTAGGCAACTAAAGCTCTGTGAGTTCATGAGTATAGCAGTCCTGACATGTCCAGAAGACAGTTTGCTCCAGTTCTCCCCAACCCCTGGTTCTTCCAATCTTTCTAATCCCCTCTTACACAATACTCCATGAGCCTTTGAGGAAAGAGGTATGATGCAGATGTCATATTTATGACTACACAAGGAGTAAAGATCGTCTAAAGATATACACATATACCCTTGTTTGGCTGTTAAGACTATTGAAATGATGATCCCCAAGGACTTCTAATTTCCTCAGACATCTCACACCGGGAAAAGGAAAAAGCTGACTCCTGATGTCAACTAGAAGAGGAATTTGTGCCCAAGAAGAGATTTAACGAAGTTTTGACACCTTGTCAGACCACCTGGCAGGAGATACTAGAGCTGAGACAATGACGGGTCAGTGATGGGCAGAGCAGCACCTTGACCAGAGCTGCTTAGCTACGCAGCTCTTGCTTTCAATTTAAACCTGTCTCATGTCAGGACCCCAAAGATGAACTTGGGAGGTCACTGAATTCTTTATTCTTCCTAATGTGGCACCATTGGACAGATCCCTGTTTTCCGCCTTTAACTATGACTTGTTTAATTGGCTTATTGAGGCCAGGTGGTCAAGCCTACTTGTTAAGGCTGCTTGGGCCCTGGTTCTGACCCTAACAACTCTGGTAACCAGCACAGATCAATGTTGAAAAGATAAAGTTATTTAGAAGTTCCATCTAAGGACTGCTTAGGGGTGGTTAATGCTGATCTGTGCACAGGTCTTCCCATCTCATGGCTCTTCTCAGAGAGGGAGCAACACGACAGAATGCTCAGACCCTGCTGGTCCTTACACAAGACAGGACACTCACACTCACCTTCCCACTTCATCACAGCCCCATTTCCCAGCCACACCCTTCAAATTTGGTCACCACGGGGCTGCCCCACCTAGAGAGTGGCAGCTCTACCTTAAGAGCCAAAGTCTTCTCGGGTGATGGGGGTTCGAGCCAGCAACCCCCGCGCAGTGATGACTGGGGATGAGTAAGTGTGCCGATCGCCAGCCCATGGCCGCCCCCAGTACCGGGGACAATCAGACGCAACAGGGAGCCTAGTCAAGCAGGGACTCATTTATTGCAGGTGTTACAGAGCTTATAAAGGCACCTGGAAATCCCCCAGGGTGTATCTTAAGGATGGTCATGCGCTGATCATGCACTCTTCAGCAGTGCGGAAATATTCTTCAGACTTTTCAAACAGGTCAGACCGTGCCCCAGTAACTTCCTCTCAGACCTCTGCAAGGTGGGGCCTTTAGGTCCCCACACTCGGGTATTCAGAGGAGCAGAGGTCAGGACCTTTGGAGAAGGGGCCACTGTTGGCTCAAAGCTATTGTTCCACTGAGTGACGCAGGTAAACCAGAACATGTGATTCTCAGGCTACAAAGGTGGCTAGCTGTGTTAAGGGAGGCATCACGCTCCTGAAGCTCTGGGTTAGCATGTACCACTTGTAGTGTCTCTCCTTGTCCACTGGGTGTTTGCTGACTCAGCGAATCTAAGCTGCCTTTGATACCCAGCATTACTAGGATGCAGACTCCCTGAGGAGTTTCTCTAAAGAGTGGACATCTTAACTATTCACTTAAACAGCTATCAAAAATAGATCTTTTAAGCTGGGCGTGGTCGTGCATGTCTTTGATCCCAGCACTTGGGAGGCAGAGGCAAGCGGATCTTTGTGAGTTCGAGGCCAGCCTGGTCTACATAGTGAGTTCCAGGACAGCTGGGGCTACAAGGAGACCCTGTATCAAAAAGACAAAAAAAATAGATCTTTTTAAAAAACAAAACAAGCCCCTCCCCTTTAATCATTGTGGAAAATCCTCTCCTTGAACATAAAGAGACTGGATTACTGTGAGGTTTGAAATTCTACACTGGGGCTAGAGGAAGGGGGGCCTGAAGCAGAAGCCTGCCAAGTGCTCAGGTAGACATTGCTGCCCCCATGTGGCTAACGTGTCGTACTGCATGCTGTTTTCACAAATGCCCTTTAATCGCCTCTCAGGATGCTGGTGACACCGTGCAGCTGGCTGCCTGCGAGAAAAGGTGTTGGGAAGAGGTGGGACAGCAGGCGTAGTCCACCTCTCTGAGTTACACAGATGACAGCCCAGGGGAACTAAAACAGGAGGCAGAGCTGGCCTTCCACCTGTTTTTCTAACCTGCTGCAGCATGTTGTGCTTTTTTAGGGAGAGGCTGCAATCACTTGATCCACTTTCATTTTCGTTCTGAAAAGGTGTTGCTAACATGAGAGATACAGCACTATCCCTGTGACTGGATCAATGCCTCGAGAGTGTGTTTGAAGGGAGGGTACAGGGATATACTGTGGGCTGTCTAGCCTAGAGAGAAGGCTGAGTGGGGGCTTGGGGGGATGTTTGACCTTTCTGTTTTCCTTTCTCTGTGACCTCTGAACACTTGACTGTAGACCCTGTAAAGGAAACATTCTGTGGCACTGTGGGGTGGAGGCTGCACAGCTGAGTGACAGGGAGAAGTACCCCATCCATGGCTGATCACCAGGCATGAACAGGCTTCCAACCCCTTCTGCATCCAGTGCATGGCCCTGGTCACAAAGCAATGTGCCATCTCAAAGGCAGTACTTCAGGCATATACATGGCTTTCCTGAGGGCCATACAGCCATGAGAGTGCTGACCCTCCCTGTCACATGCTCTCCCTATCCATCACACCTTCCCCTATGATACAAGTTAGCCTGGGCGGCCCAGAAAGACAGGTGAGGAGCTCTTCTGAAAGCCAGGGAGTTCCCAGTATTGACCTCATCAAAACCCAGCACACAATGAACTGTTTTGCATTAAAAATAATTCTCAACATGTTGCTGTGCTTGGGACACACAGCTCAGAAGCACAGCACAGCCAGGACGGCATCCACAGTCAGGAAAACATCACCTCAGGTAATAAGAGCCAAGCAAAGGATGAATGTGATTACGGAACCCCCTGTGAGTATCTGAGATTTACAGACACTGAAACACAGAAGAGGTCCAAAGAAAAGGGAGAATACTAATTCTAACCTTTAACATCCATCTTAAAAACATTCCAGATCAATTACTGAGCATTTTGCAAGTGAGAAACAACAGCCTACATGAACATGTCTCACCTCTCTCGTCTGTAACTGAGTCATAAGTTTTATGAAGCTGCAGAAAGTAGATTCCAGTCCTTTGTTTTCACACGTTGGCTAAACATCCACCTACACGGCAGGCACTGTGGGCAGGCACACAACCATGCCCTCTGTCAACACTCACATTCTTGAAGTTCCCCTCTTCCGCTGGGACTTCCTGTAGAAGCCACTATGCTCTGCTGCCTCTGAGGCTCCCCACTGCTCCTTTTAATTCAGTGACCAATAAGACAGAAGATAAAGACTCAGCGCCACCCAGTAGAGAGAAGCCAGTCAACCACATTAGTGCCCCACTGGCCAGCATGTGCATGTTACATGTGTGCCTGTGCATGCCTGTGTATGTACACTTGCATTTGTGTGCTGTGCATGCAGTTGCATGTGTACATGTTACACACTGAGACTGGCTTGCACAGACATAGACTGAGCTTCTGTGGATAGGACAGACCAGGCTGCACTATTCTGTCTGCTGTTTTCATGATAAACATGTGGCTTTGAGTCAACACAATAAAAAAGCAAGCAAGAGCTGATGAGCAGGAGGTAGCTGGACAGAGACTGAAAGGCAAAGGAAGAACAGGCAGCCACACTGCCTTGGGGAAATGAGAACACAACCCCACGGGGTGGTACCTGCAGCAGAGTTTTCCAGTCACCTTCCAGGTCCAAGACACTCCAGTTCTGACTGGGAAAACCTTAAATATGCTGCATCACCTGCAGTTCTATCAGCAAGACACACAGCATTGTCTCCTGACCTCACCCCCAGACTATTGGGAGGTGAAGTCCTCATGGATGGATTGCTACTGCTATAAGAGAAGAGGAAGGGAGCACTCTAGCCTCTGCCCCTCTCTCTGCCTTCTGGCATGTGAGGACATCTTGGAAGAGACAGAAACCCAAAGTGCAGCCTTGGCTTGGATTTACAGTCTCTCCACTGTGAGAAACCAATTTCTTTATAAAATGTTACAGCAGCACAGACTAAGACCTCTCCTATTCCTCTATTTCAGTTACAAAATTCAAGAAAATTGATTTACTTGTATTATTTCTATACAAAAATGTTTTCATACTAAAGCACAGTGTAAATGTGTTTGACTCAATACTATGGATGGCGTTCAAATCACACCAAAAAGATGGAGCTCAAAAAGACTGAAAAACAGACAGCAGATGGAGGTAATGTCAAAAGTGGAGCAACTTGTTTTACTTCAGACATGTTACGCACATAATTTCATGCACGACTAAGAAAATAGTCCATTAAAGTACACTTTCATGGTGAACTGTTTAAAATGTAGGAATAAATGTGACACTTTAAAAACTGTTCCAAAAATAACTAGAAATACTCTCAGAAAAGAGCATTCTGGACGTGACTCAGTATTTTCTTTGAGGTTTAACATACACTAAAATGTTCACTGCTTCTATTCAAAAATAGTGATTTATTTATCGGGAATACCAAAGTATCACTCTTGTAAAACACAGTACATACAGAATATACATATTCTATGTACATAAATGCACATGAACACAGAGTCTGGGATCCATCTTGTAAAATTGGGGAGTTATATCCCCACTGTCCTCTAGACAGCTGCTCTTCATTTCTGCAGAACCAGACACAGTCGTTTGTGCTCATCTGTCTCTGGTGTGGTCCACCGCCTCTTCAGGTACTGGATGTCAATAGCACCAGAAGCCCTGGCCAGCACCAGGGCCACAAAGCTGCCACTGGCTTTCTCAGGGTCCCCCGTGATCGTCATGGCCACCAGCCTGCAAGTGACAGAGGACGTGTGAGGTCAGCACACTGTGTAAGACATTTGGTTACCTGAGTCGTCCATGTATTCAAGGGAGGAGTGAGACAGAAGGGTAAAAACCGTTACAATGAAAAATCAGAACCAAAGTGAATATGAAAGTCTGTTGAAAATCCACCTCAGGGATCTGCTGGACTGAGGGTTCCACGTAGGCAACTGAGTGAAGGCATGGCTGTAGAGAGGCCTGAGGACCTCCCCAAGAAGGGTGTCACTCCCCATCTGATGCTCTTGCCCGCCCTAGGGAGCCAACACCCCCAATAGCAGGCCTCTAGGCTACCTGAGAAGGCCCTTCCAATCACACAGGCAGTGGGACCCCACATGTGGGGGTTCCCAGCACCTCAGTGCCCCACACACCCCAGCAATCTCAGTCACAGCCAAATATCAAAGCTCAGAAACCTGCACCCTAGCTGAGGCTTGTCACTGAGCTCAAGAACTCCCCAGCATCACCCTCCTATGAGTAGTACCATTCATCTTGTGCTCTAGTGAGAAATCTGGGCCATTCCAACACTTGGACTTGCTCCCAGTGTCCCTCCTCCATGCCACTGTCTCCATGCTGGGGATATGTCCCCATCTCTACCCTTACCTTCTTCAGCATTCAGTCTCAGAAATACACATCTGAAGGTGACCTTGTCCCCACTCAAATCCTTCCCATTACAGAAAAGTGTCCAGTCCTTCTTCCGTGGCCTCTCTGGGACTCCTCCTGGCCCAGCACCACTCCAAACCAATCCTCACCTCCAAGTCCCCACTGCTGGGTACCGACAGCACAGGAATATCAGGAGCTCCTCTCTCCTGGACACCTGGCTCTTCCCACCCAGTTTCGTGGGGTTCACTCCTACTTATCCTTTCACTCATGTCTTGATGCCATCACCTCTAGAGATTTCCAGGGTGCTCTTACTATCCTAAATTAAGCCAGAACCCAGCAGGATTACCACAGCTTGAGTCAAGGTGGACATCTTGTTTAAAACAACACCTACTCCAGCCTATTCAGCAATTGTCGTGGATAGTCAGTACCACATAGTGTTGGCCACTGCAGTGGGTTCTGTGACTGTAAGCAAGGCAAGAGTAACTTCTCACCAATAAGAAAAGCAGGTGAATTGGCAATTGAGGGAAGAGGGTTCCTAAGGTGACCCACAAGGTTCAATGTCCTGCTAACATCCATAACTCTGTCTATAATCCAAATACCAATGCTCAGACTTTGTGCTGTCAGCATGGCATGCTGTGTCAGCAGCCTGCACAGGTACTGCGGTACCCCAAGCTTCATGGTTCCACCTGGCCATTTGAGACCCTACCTATGGATAGCCTTCTGAAGGGTCTACCCCCAACCACCAAGGGGCGGGCTCTTAAGGGAGATCCCACAATGCTTTCAGGGCCTAGGGAATATGAGAATTAAGTCTCAAACAGGACAATTCCCAAAAAATTACAGTGGCTAGGGTGTCCACTGCTTTGGCATGCTGCTCTGTTCACTCACACAAAATGCAGGTAAGTATATTTGCAAAGTGGGAAATAGTGTTGACAATAGTAAACAAAGGTTTCCCTGGCATTAGGACTCCAGGGGTGAATGTAGTTCATTGATAAATTATTTCTAGATTAAAACAACACCATTTCGACTAGGCATGGTAGCACACCTCTATAATTCTGAGAAGCTGAGCCAGGAGATTATGAGTTTGAGGCTATCATGGGTTATAAAAGAGAGGCTCTGTCTGAAAACACAAAACAGCTTCAGGCGGTACTCTAGCTACTGCCCAGCAAACTGCCCTCTTGCAGTGTATTCAATGAATAATTTTTCCTGAAAAAAAATAAGCACAACTAACAAACATCAAAAATAAATATAGAGCCAGGTGTGGTGGTACACACCTACAATCCCAGGGCTTAGGAAGGAGACACAGGTGAAGACAGAAGGGTACCCTCATCCACATGGTGAATTTGAGGCAGCCTAGATAATAGGAGACCCTATCTGAAAAGAACCCCAAAATAAATTAAATTAAAATAGTTGTATACTTACCAGTAAGTGCTATCACTAATACTTTGAAATGTCCTTCAAATTTTTAAGTTGTGCACAATCAAGCAAAGGCAGAATTTTAAGTACATATGGATGTGGAATATACTCATGAGTGTGAAACAAAGGCTGGACTAACTGATTAACCAATGGACTGACTGGTTGACTGATTTTTACGTTTTTTTCAGGGCCTTGCTATGCTGCACAGACTGATCAGTCCCTGAGTTCGGCGACCCTCCCATCTTAGCCTTCTAAGTGCTGGGATAACAGATATGAGCCACTGTGCTCAGCTCTTGACATATTTTTTGGTTTCCTTTTCTTTTGTTTAAGGCAAGGTCTGGCTATGTATATGTAGCTCAGGGAGGCCAGGAGTTCCCTATGTAAGACCAGGCTGGGTTAAGGTTAGGATTAGGGTTAGGCCTCAAATTTGTAATCCCCGTCTCAGCTTCTCAAGTGCTGGGATTACAGACATGTCGCTATAGCCAGCACTCCTGATGTACTTTTTAACTGAAATAATACCAATCTACCTAGCACTTCAACTGAATAAATGTAATTCTTATTTTTTCAAGATCTTATCAATATCTCCTTCACATTTTCAGACTATCATGTTTTTGATAATTTTTATACTCCTCTTTCCTTTACAAAATGGTAGTGTAATTTCTTCCCCACCTATCCCAAACCTTCTAAATTGAACTGATCAACAAGAAATATAAAATTTCAAGAACAAAGGTGACCAAGCAAACTGGGGTCAAGAGAGAACCCTTCAAAATGAATCTTTTGTAAGTACTGCTACTTTGAAATAAAACAACAAAGGCAAAGAACTATTTCAAAGTAGTTATCTATGAGCTCACAAGATGACGCAGTAGGTAAAGGCACTTGCTGCCTGAGGACCTGAATATGAGCATATGGGACTTCTCTCTACCTTCCTCTCTATTTGGCTACAAACCTAAGTCTGCTCTAAAAAAATTAAATAAGTTTTTACTATATAATACACAAATATATTATTTAATTTAAACTTAAACATATGTTGTGATTTAGGAAAGACCACTGGTGAGGCTGGTGGGCCTTGTACTCACTTGTCTGGAGAGATGAGCTGCTGGGCCACAGGGCCCAGGTCATTCTCAAGGAGGTCCCAGACATAGACCCTGGATGCATCGTCCTGGACCAAGAACACGGCAGGCCTCGTCGGGGACCACTGCAGACCAGTGACGGCATGGCCCTGGGTGCTGCTTTCCCACTGCATGACAGGCCTCTCTGAGGTCAGCTGGTGTAGCCTGATGCTTCCATCTGAGCAGCCAGCCTGCAGTCAGGGCAGGGAAACCCTAAGCCCATTTGTCTTTCTTTTTAAATTAAATCTCAACAGTCAGGGAAATTTTTCAGAGCATTAGCTTTCCTTATTTGTACAACAGCATTTGGCTTGCTTTTGTTTTCTGAACATGAAGTCATATTATTAAACCTATCCTCATAAACAATGAGACTGCCACCCCTACTGAGACCATGAATCAGTGTTCATCTTTAAGAGCTGAAAGCTACTGGCTCCAGCACAGAAATGTTCAGGCTGGCTCCACAGTAGCAGGCTACCTTTTTAAACTGCTGTATTTGCACTGACAGCACGGTCACTTATTCCTTTTGGACTAAAAACAAAACTTAGCTGGTTTAGTGAAAGACGAAACAATTAGCTTATAAAGAGAAAATTAATTCCTTCTTACTCTTTTATCTCTTCCCACACTCAAAAAGACATATGAAGTTCTCAAATAATAAATCAAGATGTATTTTAAAAAGAAAGCCTGCAAGAATGGCAATAAGAAGTTTCCTTATGCAGCAGATGATGACTGACACAGAAACCCACAACTGGCTAATGTACCAAGAACAAGAGGCTGCAGAGTGCTTATCCCTGAATAGGACACCTATATCAAACTTCTGCCTCCCAAGGCTCAGGGACCAGTGCAAAAGAGGGAGCAAAAAAATTGTAAGAGCCAGATGTGGATGACCACAGGAAACAGTGTTTTCGAGACAGCTGGTCAGTTACTCATATGAGCTCACAGCAACAGTGATAACATGCATAAGTCCCATGCAAGCTCAAACCAGAAAAAAAAATCTCAGCATAGACATGAGGAAGTGTGTAAGAAGCTCCAACCCCACCTAAGGAAACTGTGGCAACAGATGGCTACTGGGAGGGGCAGAGACAGTCTCTTTCAAGGATGGGACTCTTGTTAGGTTAACCAGGCCCCAGTAGATGGACCCACACTGAAGGATATGAGGGGACACAAATTAGACTTTATAGGCCTTATTTTATATATATACATATATATGTTTACACATATACATACATACATATATAATATATATACACACACATTAAATTGGGCAGGGGGCAATAAGGCAAGGTAAGGATAAGGGAGGGGATCTAAATACCATCAAATTATATTGCATGAAAATAGCAAAAATTTAATTATAAAAAAAAGAAAGCTGTGGTGGAAAAAAAAAGAATGGCAATAATAAGAAGGGAAATCAAATTCTAAAATAAAATACAAACAGAAACACATTTAAAAGCCTAATTCCAAAAAGATAACAAAATCAAACAGAAAAGTGGGACAAGAACTAAGCCAAATCAGCTCGGCACACAATATCTGGGTGTGCAACTTCTGACTCAGACACAGAAAGAGCCCTGACACACAAAAAAAGCTTCTTTGCACATGGCATGAACAGCTCGGAATGTTCTGGGGTTGTACACGCGACCAGGCACATGACAAATCACTGCTACGGTCTGAACGAACTTTGTCTCCACCAGTTCACATGCTAAGCACATGGACTTTTGAAAGGTGGAACCCACTGGAAGGTGATTAGGAAAGAGGTGTGTAGACCTCAGAAGGGATAGATGCCCGTTTTTTGGGATGGGGTTAGCTCTTAGGACTGGGTTAGTTATTGTAAGAGCTGGATGGCAACTGATAATAGCTTGCAACTGAACAAATCATTTCTCGAGAGAGTCAAATTTAATTTAGGTTTTTGTTAACAATATTCTGTGTGTCATTTTTAGATCACTAAAGCCTAACAAATGATTAATTTGTAGCCTAGTAAGTGGCCAACTTTCTAAATTTTTACTGGATTGCAATATTATGCTGAACAAACAGACAAAAAATATCACTAAAAAGAGACTTTCTGGCCAGGTGTGGCGGTGCACAACTTTAATCCCAGCACTTGGGAGGCAGAGACAGATCTCTGTAAAATGGAGGCCAGCCTGTACCACATTGTGAGTTTCAGGCCAGCTGAGGCTACAAGAAGACCTTGTTTCAAAATGATCAAAACCAAAACCAGAAACAAAAACCAAAACAAAACAAAAAGCAACTTTCTTACCAAGAACACTGTATCTTCAAATGGTGAAAAATCAATCACAGTAACTTTTATTGGTCTGGCACTATGCTGCTGAGGTTTGAACACCTTGGGAGATACTCTCCAATCTTGTCTCGTGCCATGGCTTATAAATCCCTAATAAGAATATCAAGAATGGCCAAAGAAAAGGATTAGGCATAAGCCCAGACAAACCTACAATTCTTGAAAGAAGTCAGACATTATAACAAAAGCAAACAGTAAGTTCATCTGATAACAAAGATTTTATCAGTGAGTCTAGGTGAGAAGGATGAAGTGTAAACTACTACTCACCATGTCAGTGCCAACCACAAAGTGACTCGGATCTGAAGGCAGAAATTTGACACTCAGTGTTTGCACAGACCCCCAGAAATCACTATCTCTACGGGAAAGACTGAAAAACAAACAGCAGCAAAGATAAATAGATGGCTTCCGTGAGACCTGAAGGCTGACAGCTCTATACTCTATACATCCCCAGATGAGAAGGCTATGTCCCACCTCCTCCAGGATTTCAGCTTCTCTGCTTCCCACTTCTTCTGGTACTACATGGTCAAGCATTTTTGCATATCCACCACTCTACTCACTTCTTCTTTCTTTGATCATGTTGAATCTGCTATCTAGCCATTAATTGGTTGATATTTGGGAAATAGCAGTTTGCTTCTAAAAGGTTTTTTTTTTTTTTTTTTTTTTTTTTTTTTAAGACTGCACATATGCCAGCAGGTCTAATGTTGAGACACAGGGTGA
The DNA here is from genome assembly GCF_000622305.1 of Nannospalax galili. NCBI lineage: Eukaryota > Metazoa > Chordata > Mammalia > Rodentia > Spalacidae > Nannospalax > Nannospalax galili. The sequence continues at coordinate 508,141 of NW_008338260.1, read as the reverse complement.
GTTGGTACTGACTCTGACAAATCCACTATGATGGCAGTTCTGGCAGGTTTTGTTTTTTTGGGAGGGGTGACGGGGGTGGTCTGAACTCATTATGTAGACCAGGCTGGCCTCAATCTCACAGATATCTGCCTGCCTCTGCCTCCTGCGTGCTGGGATTAAAGGTGTGCACCACCACAACTGGCTTGTGATGGCAGTTCTTAATGTGTTAATTCTATTTATGCACCAAGGTACACCATTCCCTACTTCTGGTTTCTTAACATTCATGAACTCATCTTTGGCAGACTGCTCATAGGAATCTTATGAGCCCCAGCTTCCCACCAGGCAGTTGTCTTTACATCTCAAGACCCCTGGGACTCTGATATTCTGATGTTGATCTCAACTTGCAAGTTCCCATGCCCATACCCAGCTTGGGATTTCAAATTCTTCCAAGGACCTGTCTTCCCTCACTAGAGGTGAGGCTTTCTCAATTACTCTCGAACTAAAGGGGCAGTGAATTCCAGAGTCCTGTACAGATATCTCAATTCTAGGTCTCTGACTCAGGCAAGCCCGATGCACCCTGACAACATAGGACTTAAGCCGCAGGCTTACAGTGGAGACCTAAAACAGCCAGGCCTGACAACCTGGCCTCTGGGCTGTCACTACCAATTCTACAGCTTACTACACTAACTTAACTTCCCTCCTTGTTCCTGGCATTAAGAGATTTTCTTTTCTTTTAAAACACTGTATTAAACTTTACTGTTATTCTTCCCTCTGTGAGGCATATGTCTATCATGGGAGGGGGCCCACAGTGGCTATGCCATGCTGCCCTTGTCAAAATCAAGAAACTGCTTTCTGAGCCTCCTCGCCTAAACCCTCTTCTCACACCATTTCCAGGATTGCGAATGTCACCTGTCACTGAGTCACCACCTGATCTGTGGTACTTCCTGCTTCCTAGACATCTCCATGAGCTCCACAGCTCCATCATCCTAACCTGATGCCCCTATTCTGCCCCTCACCACACTCAAAACAAAGCCCCTTCTTCCTCTCCTCATCCTCATCTGTAGAACAGAGTAACCAAACTATGGTGGAAGGCAGGGGCTAACCAAGGATGCTTTGTCCCACTGCTTTTATAATCAGGACACCAGACTGCTAGTTCCATTCTTTTGAAACACATCCACCTCTCACACCCATGATGCCTTTCATACAGGCCACTACACCAGCCTCCTAACTGGTCTCTCTGATTCCAGTCTCCCTTCCCATGTTTCAAACTCACACTCTGCCAAGTTAATTTTACTATACCACAAAGAAGACATGCCACTTCCTCAGCATAAGATCCTGGACAGTTCCCTGTTACCTCCAAGATAATATTTCAACTGTCAGAATAGCAGTAGATATATCAGGGTTAGCCACACACTTACCTCATCTTTCTCAACATCAGACCTACTGAGGCCTTTAAGTACAGGTATCTTTTCCTTCAGGGACACCCACTGCACCATTCACTAGGACGGTGACAAGCTCTTTTGCCAAACTTCTATCTTCCAAGGATCAAGCCCAGTTATCACTTTCTCAAGAAGCTCCATCCCCAACCCATCTCCTCCCTGGAGTTCCTACACACCTGTGCTTATGCTGACAGAACATATCATATTCTGTTACAACCACACAATGAATGTGCTCCTTCAGTGACAGTCTTGCTGGGGGCACTGAAGGCTGATGGCTACTTCACCTAGGGTGACATCCTTCCAGGACATGCACAGTCCACAACTGGTAGGGGAAGGGACAAGGACCTGGTATATTAGTCTGGCCAGCCACCACAGTTCAGTCAGGGTAGGGAAAAGCCACAGAGTGAGGGCTCTCCTGTGACCCAGTCCTGCCTCCTTCTCTCCCCTTACTTCCCACAGATCTTGCAAAGCATGACTTAGAGTTTGGCAGTAAGGTGGTGGGGAGTAGGGAAGTGGGATGGGAGTTTTCCTTTGAAGAGCATATAGTTATGCCCTAGAGAAAATTATAGTTAAAAAAATAAATACAGTGTATGGTATGAAATGAGAAAGGCCAGAGTAGAGACAAGAAGAAACTCTGAGACGCTTAGCAGAGAAGTGTGCCGCACATGGGCTAGGGGACTAGCCTGGATATCACGTGTGTTTGGCTCCGTAACATAACTAATGACTTTAACTGACTCATTTTCGTAATTATATTTAGGTCAAGTAAGTTGATTTGAAATCTCTAAGCATGTAGGCATTTGCTGCATTCTGTATGATGAAGAGGACTTGGGCTCAAAGATTTCTCAAGGGTAATTCACATGCTGACAGTCAGCCCTGAGTAAGTGACAGAAATAAATTACTTTTGGAAACAAATCGATGGAATATCCAAATACCACTAATGCTGCTACATTCATGAAGAATCTGTACATCATGTTAAGTCAAGCGAACAGAAGTAGAAATACAGATTTCTTTTTTGCTGTTTTTTTGTTTGGTTGGTTTTTTGTTTGTTTTTAATTTGTTTTGAGATAAAGTCTCATATATGCAAGGCTGGCCTTGAACTCTTGATCCTCCTGCCTCTACCTACCAAGTTCAGGGATTACAGATGTGTACCACCATATCCAGCTAGAAATGGAAATTTCTGCATAAAATTTCTTTCTATGTTTTTGGCTCTTGAAACCTGATCTAATCAAGTTGAACTTCAAGTCCATATTAAAATTGAATGAAAAGAGTCAAATATATCAATTTACAAGACATAAAACAAAATGAAAACATGAAAGCATGTTAGCTCTGAACCTGGAAACTATTTGTTACATTGGCTTATTACTAATAAATAGCAAAATTAAACGTGTCTTCATTGCAAAAACAGATCATGCATTTATACAAGAAGCAGGTCTTTGTGGGATGAGGGAAGTATTTAGTCCACAGTAGGAGTTCTCACCTGTCACACAACTTGATCACAGCACTGTGCACCAACTTGATCCTCCCTCCAGGTATCAGACCTAGAATCAGACAGACCAGACACACACACACACACACACACACACACACACACACACACACACACTTAATGTAAGCTTAATCAAAATCCACTTACAGTTGTGTAGAATCAGTCTTCCTTACTTATGATTAGAAGTAACACCAAAATATAAGTGATAGACAGGACACCTCCTAACTCTGAGGAAGGTACCTGTGCCTTGCCTTAGGAGAAAAGTCAAATTTTGCAGCTCAGGGCCTCATGAAAGAAATCCATCTGGTAACGACTCAGGCACCCACACATCTTCAGACTGGTGAGGACAGTGGGCAGCATATGTATTCAACACTTAGTTCACTATAGCAAATCCTGTGCTGTAAACATGCAAAGAGCCTATCCTTCAAAGCCATCCCTGGGAACCCTCCAGGCTTTACTGAATGGCCACTAGGGTCCTGAGCTCTCTAGTCTCAGCTGCTGTTCATCTGCTTCTCTAACTTCCCCTCAAACACTATGGAGCTACAACTCCCAGGACTGGCTTTATTTTCCATTCCTCCCTTCACTGCCTTCTACATATGGACTCCTCAGCTACATACTGTCTCTACCAAATGTCTGTCCTAACACCACCCTCCCTTTTGCTCATTACTGCAGTGGGAGGAACTACAGATTTATGTGGCTGAAACCTAAATTCTAGGTAAGACTGCCCAGAACCTTGAGAGCACCTGAATTAAAAGCATATAAGGAATAAATTCAACTTTCAGCTGCAAAAGGCTGCTGTGGAGGTACTGAATAACCTGTCACTCTTATATCACACAAGAATACTGACACTGTCATAGACATGACTATGTCCTATTCATAGCAGGCCTGCCCCCTGGTCTCAACCAGAGTCACAGTAAAGCTCATATGACAAGTACTTCAACTAGAAGTGAGCAGCACCTGATTGGTAAAGGGCCTTCTTCTGAGTCTGAGCACCTGAAGCAAAGCCAGTTATGGATCCTGGGTTTTTTCCTATCTATTTTTTTTTTGTCCATCTCTATCTGGGGACACATTCCTGACACAAACAAGATATGAGGAAATTTTGTCATTAGAAAATTAGCATCTGGAATTCAGAGCAAAAAAGTTGCGTTTACAATGCAGACAAACTAGACCACAGGAAGCAACAGGACTGAGCTGTTCCATGATATCTAAGGCCTCTTAGAACTGAAAGCCATGTATGTGGCACTGAAAACAGCAAACCATAAGAGATCCTGGTTTGTACCCCATCCCTCCTGCTCAGTGCAGAGTGTTTCAGCATGTGGTGCCATCACCCACTCCAAGTGGCCTGAGAAGATCTGCAATTAGTACACTCACATGCACTGGGTAAATCCAAAACTACAGAAGAAAATCCCAAACGAGGGAGGATTTAGGACCTGGACAATTGGAGAACACTGGGAAAGGCAGAAGACAGAACGAGCGCCAGCTGTAAGCAGAACTTGCAGAAAGAAACACCCAGTGAGCCATTACTTGATCGCTCTAACAGGTGTCCATCCAACAGCCAAACAGGTGGACAAAACACAATTTTGATGCCCAATTTCTGCTAATTATTTTCCAAAGCAGGTATTGGCATCTTTACGCTCTATTCATTTTAGCAAACAGTAACATTAACTTTTTAATTTAATAGTTACCTAAATCACTCATTGAACCTGAGATATCTGCCTTTGGTAATTCAACAACCACCTAAAAATAGAATATTGAAAATCAATATTGATACATTTTATAACTGAAACAATTTAAGAAAAGCATTGGTCTAATTAGGTACTAAAATATAATTGCTTCAGAAAAAAAGACTAACAATAGCTTTAGAACTAATGACTTAAATGTCATTCACTACTTTAGTTTAACATTCTCTTCACACAGTGATATCGTTCGTAGAACCCTGTTGGAGTCCTAAGACACTCTCCAGCACTGAAACCTTGTTACATTCTTTCAAAGGCCTCAGGAGATCCCCTCTCAGCTGCCAGCCCCCGTGTGCCAAGTGTACAACTCTGTACCCTCTTCACAGAATATAGAAGCCCTGTCTTGCTCTTGATTTTCTCATCTTAGCTGTTGTACCACTTTGCTCTTTCTGTAACCCTTCCCCGAGACCAAGTGTCATCCTCCTCCCAGACCACTGCACTCAGCTGTGTGCATGGCCCTGGGCCTCCTACTTACCCACATATTGAGAACCCCACTCTCATCCAGGGAGGCGATGTGGAATGACAGGCCTGCCATTTCTAATGAAAGCAGAAACAAATTCAAGAAGTAGCCTTAAATAAGGATTATCATATTGCATAACCATTGCTTGAAGGATTTTATGGGTGTGAGGAGCCTTGTACCTTCTTGAGTAGAAAAGGGTGAAAGCACAAAGCTCTGCTTTTTGTAGGCAGACGTGGAGACAGGCTCTATGGCTTGAAGAGGACTTCGGTGGTTCACTGATGTAAGGATTCCATCTAGAGATTCCAAGTCCACAGAACCCATTGTAAATGATACATCTTGGCAATGTGAGTAGCATTTCACATGGACAAACCTGCTTCTGGATCTAAAGATTGGACTCTCTCCACACACACCCTCTGAAGTCACAAGACTAATGTGGGCCACCCATCATGATCCATGACCCTGACTTCCACATCTCTAGGAAATAGAGAGTATAACCTCAGAAGACTAAAAGAAGAAAACCAAGAAAGAAACATTAAAATTTGTCATCACAAAGCTGCCCACTACTGAGGCAAGTCTGCAGGGCTGGAAGGGAGGTCAGCATATGCCACGCAAGAGAGTATTGTGAAGATGAGGCACTCAGACAGGTACCCACAGAAAAAGAAGACCTAACTCTGAACCCTCCAGCAGAGGTTGGAGAGAGAAAGGAAAATGGGAGGGCTTCATGGCAGTGCTGTACATGGGCAGGACATTAGGAGAAAGGGGAGCACAGACTAGGAGCAGGGCAGTGCCAGCCAGAGTATGAACCCAGGCACCCTCAAACTCAGGCTAACAGACACAGAGCCCCCACCACCACAAGCAACACCTCCATCCACAAATGAATAAAACATCTGCCTACATCAAATTACATATACAGCTACTACAGCAAGAAACCAGAAACCAGAAACCAAAGCATTCTCAGCTGATGACTAATCTCCTCCTGCCCTACCCTATCCCCAGAAAAACAAAACTACCACAAAGTAGAAGACAACCAAAATCATAGTCCAAGTGAAAGCACTTCAAACTGCATTTAGAAATATATTTGAACAAGAGAAACACCTCAAATTAAAACTCAAAAACAGAAACTGACCAAAAACAATGACAGCTTGGATTTAACTCAGAAAAGCTGATGAACAATGCAAATCACCCCAGAAATGAAAAGCAACTACAGGGCTCCCAGGAGGAAAACTCACATAGGATGTAAAGGTCCAAACCTGAGAGCCAGTTCTTCTGACCGGGGCTTCCATCAACAGCTCCACAGTTTTCACACTCCTGAGAGCTTATTTAAAACTCTATAGGTTTTGCTAATAATATTTAGATAGCAAAAGGGAATAAAGGAAGTATTTTCAAAGAGTAGTTTTTATTCAGTCAGACTTAGGTATTTTGTGGATTCAACCAACCACAACTGGAAATATTTGGAATAACTACCCTGTACTGAACATGTTCAAGCTTTTCTTGTCACTATCCTCTCAACACTGGAGTACAACTGCTATTCATACAACATGCACAGTCATCTAAAGATGACTTAAAGTACAGGAAAGATGTGCCTGGGTTTAGCAAACACTGCCAGTGTACAGAAGAAGCATCTGAAGACTCTGGTATCTGAAAGGAGGGTTACCACACCAATCTCTTGTCAATACCATGTATGGTTGAGGGGTTTAGCACTTTGAAAACAGTGCTGGATTCAAAATTTTATTACATCAGCAGTTAGAAAATGGAAAATTTTTAAATATAACTTTCGGACATTGTGATGTTCAGTTTTAAATGTCAACTTAACACAATCTAGAATCACCTAAGAGTGTCAACGAGGGACTGTCTAGTTCAGGTTTGCCTGTGGGTATGTCTGTAGGAGACTGTCTTCATTATGCTAATTAAAGACCCAGCATAAAAGTAGCAGGACACCATTCCCTGGGATGGGCCCCAGACTGACAGAAAGGAGAGCAAGCTGAGCTCTGGCATGCATGAATCTGTTGCTCTTCTGACTGTGGACACAATGTGACCAGTTCTCTTAAGCTTCTGCCACTCTGACTTCCTGCAGTGCTGGACTGTAACCTGGAACCATGAGCCCAATAAATCCTTTCTCCCCTAAGGTGCCTTTTTCAGGGTACTTTCAGGGTACCACAGCAGTAGGTAACAAAACTTAGAGCCTGATGCTCCCTTGTCTGAGGCATCTAATAAATTCTGTATGTTCTTTTACCTGGTTGGAAAAAAGACACCTTTTACAATAGCAAAATCTATACATTACCTATCATGCAAACACTCTCCATAGCAACATCATCTCCCCAAAAGGGTAAAAATGGTAAGGTAAAAAAAAAGATGAGTTGCTCCTTTTACATATAAAACACACATATAAATATAGTATGTAGACAAGAAACATACCTGTGGTGTTAAAACTGTATGAAGAGGGGCTAAAAAAATGTTTGAAGGGTTATTTGAGAGAATGAAAAGGACAAAATAGGACACAAAATACAATGAAATATTTGCAAAACCTGTATCTGATAAAAGACTTTAACAAAATATACAAACTCAAGGTCAGATAGGTCAGGTGTAGTGGCGCATGCCTTTAATCCTAGCACTTGGGAGGCAGAGACTGGTGAGATGGAAGCCAGCCTGGTCTACGTATCTAGCTCCAGGCCAGCTGAGGCTAAAGAGAGATCCTGTCTCAAAAAAAAAAAAAAAATTTATACACACACAATAAAACAACAAATTTTAAAATGGGCCAAAGACCTTAATAGGCACGTCACTGAAAAAGACACAGAGATGGCCTATGAGAACATGGAATGATGCTCTGCTCCAAGTATCATCAGGGAAATGCAAGTCACACAAATAGGAACCACTGTACCCTGAGCAGAATGGCAAAATCCACAGGAATGGCCACCCAGAATGCTAGTGTGGGTACCAGCAGATTTCACTCACTGCCTGTGGGAATGCAAACAGTGCAACCACTTTGGAAGACAGTGGGAAATTTCTTACAAACTAAACATACTTTCACTATGCAATCCACCAATCAAGTTCCTTGGTACTTTTAGTTACTTTACATGTTGCTGCTGCAAAATAACTGACAAAAGCAACTTAAGAACAGTTAATTTTGCCGCACAGTTCCAGAGTAGAGTCCATCAAGGTAGGAAGGCATGGTGGTAGGAGCCTGAGGCAGAGAGAAACCCATACTCGTGCTGTTCGCTTTTTATGCAGTACGGGACCCCAGCCTATGAAACAGTACCACCCACAGGTAAGGGAGGTATTCTCACCTCAATTAACGTAGCTTAATAGTCCCTCACAGATGCTTCCAGAAACTAACCTAATCTAGATAACCCCTTCTAGGCATGCCTAGAGGCTTATCTCCTAGATAATTCTAGATCTTATTAAGTTGACAGTATTAGCCATCATATTTGGTATTTACCCAGAGGAGGTAAAAACAAGTCCACACTAAAACCTGCACCCAAATAGTCACAAAATTATTCTTTCAACAGTGAATGTATAAATAAACTGAGTTCATCCACATCATGGAATATTATTCATCAAGGAGAATAAAATTTTTTAAGAATATAAAGAAAAAAAAATTGGCTATCAAGCCATGAAAGACAAGGTGAAAACTTACACACTTACCCTAACCCAATCTGAAAAGGCTTATTCCACTTGATTGCAACTATAGAACTTTCTGGAAAAGGCACAACTACAGAGACATTGAAAAGATCAGTGATGGCTAGGAGTAAGAGGAAGAGATAGCAGAGATACCTGTCCTGATCATCATAAACAAACTGATGAGAGCCATACGCACAGTGAAACTCTTGAACCCAGTGAAGAAAAAGACTTAACACCCACAGGGAAAATGAGTCAAGTAACAGCGAGCCTCTCACTAGAAACCACAGTGTGGGACATGAAGCAACAGAAAGCGGGAAGAAGGGAATGAGGATGTGCCCAAAACTACACCTACCCAAATGACCACTGAAGAATAGGAATTTCAGCAGGACCTGTGTGAACACTGAAAAATGAACCTGTTGACCAATGCCTCACACCATGCACAAAATCAAACAGAAATAGATCACAGACTTAAATGTAAAACCTAAAACTACAAAAGTTCAAGAAAAGTTCCTAGAGGAAGGGGCCAATCAGAGAAGGCTGTGGTACCAGACTCTGGCTGTAGGCCAGTTGGCTCTGAGTGCAGAGCCCACCTGTGTGGTCAATGTGGCTAAGACAAATATTTCACCTCTCTGAGTAGCAAGGATGAAAGGCTAGTACAAGAATCAAATGTGCCCATGTACACAAACCATGCAGAGGAAGTCTTACAAGTAGAAAATGTTTGCTCTTTGTATATGCTCACGTGTGAATACATGTTCATGTGTGTGCCATGTGAGTGTACATAAACCAGAGGCTGACATCAGGTGTCTTCCTCAATCACCCTCCAGCCTATGTTTTTGAAAAGGGGTCTCTCATTGAGCATGGAGTTTGATAATTGGCAAGACTGGTTGGCCAGTAAGGCCTACCCCTCTTCCTCCCCCATCCATCTGTCTCTACCTCCCCAGCAGTGAGATCACAAGTATAATCCACCACACCTGGCTAAAAAGGGCATGGATATAAAGTCATCAGGTAGATTTCAATGGTAATGTTTTTCACATCTACTAATTATTAAGGAGCAAATTTTTATGCTTTGAAGAATTATTTTTTTAATATTTTTTAAATTTTATTTATTTATTTTTACACCCACTTCCCAGATAGCTTCTAATTGTATGGTTATTAAATTTTAAAAAAAGGGTATGGAAACTGGGATCTGAACACAGGTCCTCATGTTTGCACTAACAAGCACTTTACCCACTGAACCATCTCTCCAACCCTAAAAAATGTTTGCTTTTTGTTTTGGTCGTATGGTATGACGGAGTGTGAATTGTTCATGTGAGTAAAACTGATGATCCCAGAAGATGCCTCCAAGAGGTGACTCATTTACCTAACCACTTGAAGTATTCACTAACAATTAAATTAGGGCTGGGAATATAGTTCAGTGGCACAGTACCTAACTAGACCCTAAGTTTGGTCCCCAGAACCAAAATCAATCAATCAAAAATTTATATTGCTGAGGTTTTTTTGTTTGTTTGGTTGGTTGAGGCTTTTCTTGGGGGGGGGGGTTGCTGTTGCTGCTGTTGTTTTATTTTTTTTTTTTCTTTTGACTCAGGGTCTCCTTGTAGCCCCAGCTGGCCTGGAACTCCCTATGTACATTAGACTGGCCTGGATCTCACTGAGATCCACCTGCCTCTACCTCCCAAATGATGAGATTAAAGGTGTGCGCCATCACGCCCAGCTCCTGAGGATTTTTTCGAATCCACAAATTTACTATGAAAGAATATCCTAGTTGTTAATGGTCATGTGATAAGGACTATGTGGGTGGATTTCATTTTCTCTATCTATTAAATGCCTCTTTTGCCAACAATCAGATCTCATTCTCTGATAACATGAATAAATAAATGCAAATAAAGTTAAAATTTGAGTCCTCAAATCTGTCAGGGCTTTTCTAGAGACACATGAGTGACAGACAGATGACACTGACCAGTAGAAAATGTTGGGGTCCTGAAGGCCCAGAGACAATCGCTAAGTCTCACATAATGGTGTATCCTGGAGTCTTCTCGTAAGTCCCATACAACCACAGAACCATGCACTGTACCCGAAAACAGCAAAAATGCTTTGAAAGGGCTAAAGCAGCAACACATGACCTGGAAAGTAAATCACAGAGAGCTGATGGCTAAAGGACATGACAGCCACATTCACAGAGATTAGTTCACAGACTACAGCACTGGACACAGATGAAGGTTCCCACAGGATGAGATTAGTAGAACAGAGATTCGTGCACACAAAAATCCAATGGTCCACATGTGAGTTTCCTATCATGGGCAGTAGGTATAAGGAATATGATTAGCACACATCTGGGCTCATAAACATGGCTCAATGATCCCTTCCACTCAGTGACAATTCCATCATTTGTCACTTTATAGCTTTTACTGCACAAGTTCTCACGTTCAAGCCCTCAAAACCGGCACGTTAAAAGGTATTCTTCAGACTTTTGGAAGAAGCTGATGGTTCTAAGGAACATACAAACATGGTACTTCTAAATCAATGAAGTAAACATGAAAGGGCAGATGACCAGTGGACCCACTGATAAAAGGACCAGGAACAGGTGGAAGGGCAAAGGGATCTGAGTGACAAAAGCACTGCAAGCAATTTTAAGAAACTGCCAGGCATGCTGAGGTGTCCCTGTAATCCCAGCACTCAGGAAGTGGAGGCAGAAGGATCAGGAGTTTAAGGTCATCTGCAGCTATACAGTCAGCCTGAACTACATGAGGCCTTGTCTCAAAAAAATAAAGAAAAAAATAAATCACAAGAATATTAAGGTATCTCAAAAGTATCAGGACCCAAACAGTGCAATTCAAAGATCCCAGCCCTATGGCCAGATTGACTTTATTATATTTCACCTATAACTAAATTCATTTCCTAGTTTTCAGTTGACTGAGAGCCTGCTACATGATAATCCTGGATTTCTCAGCTTGAACTGACCTGCTGAACTCATAATTTCTAAAGTCAAAGCAAATGTGTTTTGTCACCTATGTGGAGCCAAGGGCACAGAGAAGCAGAAGGTGACGTATGTTCTTTCTACCAGCTGTCTCTACACCCTCTCCTTGGCATGTTCACTGTCAGCTACCACCCTCCTCAAAGCAAGCACATGACTCCTCCTGAGTGTACCTTTGACTCACATATCAGAACCTTCTGGGGCCCTGAAGGTTGCCAAATATCCCACACACAGAGGAGGTTCCTGCTATCCAGTGATGGGGCAAATGTCTTTTCAGGTAAGTCATGAACAGAGACCACCGTCTGCCTCTGAACTGGAGAGGCATGCAGACAGGTTACTTTCCGACCTGAAGGTAAGAAAAACATTTTGCATTTTTGGTGATTAAAACATTTCAAAGTACTCACATAAATTCCAACTCAAGGAAGAAGTAAACATGTCCTTTCAAAGCTGAACCCAAGTTCCCACATATATCCAGTTGCCCTTAACTCATTATGCAGCTGAGGATGACCCTGAACTTCTTTCTGATCTTCCTGCCTTCACGTCCTGAGTCCTGGGATAAACACTGGGCTTTGTACATACATCCCCAGACTTATTTTCCTCTTTTTGTCTCAATATTCATCTTACAGAAGCACAAGAGTAAACAAAAGGCCACCACTCCTTTTTCATGCAGAGATGCTCTAAGAACAAGTATACACTGGTACAACTGACACCTTTCCACATCTGCCACTGCTCACTCCGCATGAGTTTTCCTTCTGTCTGAGAGAGGGGGTGTCAGTGTTTCCAATGCTATAGGTATAACGATATACAAGTTTTCTAAAGGATGAAGAGAGGAAAATACATAAGCATGAACAACAGGTAGGGCAAAAGAAACAGCAGCAACTTTGTCTTTGCTGGTGCCAGAACACGTTTTCATCCCATCTCCTGAAGGAGAGGCCGCTGCTGGACACCCTATCCTGCCAAATCTTCACACAACCAGTGCCATGCCCACTATCAACTACCTGTTTTTTAAAGGCAAAGCTGTCTTACTAAAGGTTTAAATGTGACCAGGCATGGGAGCAAACAGCTACAACCTCAGCACTGGGAAGACCAAGGCAAGAGGCCAGCCTGGGCAACTGAGACTCTGTCTCAGCATAATAAGATAAAAATTAAAATTAAAGAAATTTAAATTTGGCCTAACAACAGCAATTTAAACAAAATAATTGCATGCAATTACACTCCCTGTTTGACATCACGTGCTTCATTCGTTCAGCATTTCTATAGCCATGTACTAACTGAGAAACTGAAGTGCCTGTATCTGTGCTAGATGCCAAACATCTTACATACTCAGGTGGAAACTAGGAATACAGCTTTGCCTTGAATATTTTCATGCTGCTCCAACCATTTCTATTTCAAAAAATCAATAAAAACCGAGTGACTGCTTGAATACAATTACAGGATTTAAAACAAACAGAGACAGCCTCCATTTTCATTCACTGAATAACTTTACTAATTTAAATTACTGTCAGCCCTCTTCTAATTAACTTATGAAATCACTCACTGTAAATTTAATATACACATTTAAGAAAACCCTCACCTTTCATCATGCAGTTCTGCAGACACTGAGTCTCTTCTACACAATAAACCCATCATATTAAAAAAGTAACATTAAAGATCATTATTTCAATATAAATGCCTGTGATTGGCTTTAACCCCCATGGAAGCTCTTACCCTGAAGGAATGGCAGGCTTGTGTTCAGCTGAGAGGAGCTATCACTGATGTTCAGAGCTTTGTCTTGAGCCCGGGGATTCCAGCCGGGTCCAGCTGCCAAATGGTCCTCTTCAAGCAAAACAGCCACCACCTTTCAAAGACAGTGAGCAGTCTTCCTTAAAAAACTAACAGCATGCTATCTTTTTATTATTATTATTACCTTTTGTAGATTCTATTTCTGCAAACAAATGCTTGGCTCCACCACATCATAAGTAATATAAATGCTATATGAGGTCACTCTGTCATCTTACGTGTTTTTTCCTTCAAAAATTCAGAGGGTTTTAAAATGGAAGCTGGAAATCTAACATCCTCAAATGAACAAGGCACTACAGAGAAACAGGCAAGCAGTGTGCACTGGATCCTAAGTCAGCATTAAATCACTGCAAATGATCTAACCAGGACATCTCTGGGATCTGAAGAGAGATTTGGAAATTGGTAGGAACGGTAAATGACACAGCACTGAGCATCAAGGACTGTCGGTCTGTGTTTAGGGAAGACAATGAGACAGTGGTGTGCACCAAAGGTTCCTGTGAGTTCAGGGCTGGCCGGGCTAAGCCTCTGCCTTTACTTCCTCTCCTCTCCACCTCACCTCCATCACTGCACTCTATACAAGAACGCTCTTCCAACAGTTCCAAGAACTTATATACTAAGACAGAACCCAATATGTCAAGCTTAATCATATTTCTTTTTTTGTTTTTTGTTGTTGTTGTTGTCTTTTTTTTTTTTCAGTCTTTTTGAGACAGGGTCTCCCTGTAGCCCCAGCTGTCCTGTAACTCACTATATAGACCAGGCTGGCCTCGAATTCACAAAGATCCACCAGCCTCTGCCTCCCAAGTGCTGGGATTAAAGGTGCACGACACCATGCCTGGTGCTTAATCATATTTCTAAACCACAATCCTCTATATAACAGAGCCACTAAGACAAAGTAACTACCGGGAATTCGTAGCAGAGTCTGAAGAATAGGCTAGATCCAAATCAAAGTGTCAAGGCTTACAATGTTGTGTTGTTTATTTCTGTTCTACATTTAAGTTCCAAGTTTGTACAAATGTTTCAGGCAATTGAGGAAATAATATCAACTTCATATCTTAATATATTAGAAATTATTACCAATGCTTGTAGTGTAAATTTCCCAGCTTCAAAAAAAAAAAAAAAACACCTTTGATCCTAGTCCTCAGGAAGCAGAGGCAGGCAGATCTCTATGAAATCAAGACCAGTCTGGTCTAGATAGTGAGTTCCAGGGGGACTGGGACTAGAGAGAACAATTGTACTATCACAAGTCCAGTGCCAAATTATCATTGGCTATCTTTAGCCCTTCTAATAGTCATTCACTGCCCACTCTGTGTGTGACCTAACACCCTTATGACTATTAGTTAATCCTGTTGGAATATACTACCACAGCACCCCAACTAGCAACCCAAAGGTTAAGAATATCACCACACAGTCTCTGTGACCTATAGCAGAGGCTTCCCCACTGTGCTATAACCTACCTATCTGACATTCCCACCAATGTATTTGAAAAGCATCTTGACTTAAGAGTTTCTCTTGCTCTGCAACTATAAAAACTTCATGAAACTGTTACCATATTGAAATATGGTATTTAAAGTAACCTAAATCCATGTTCCCAGGCCATGGTCACTCATATATGGTTCCATAATAAATTTTCTTATTCCCTTTGAAAAGCTGTGTTTTTTCATTGACAACAGAGATCTTTTTCTTTTAGAGACTGATACTGAGATATATATGGAGGAAAACATACGATGCTTAGTGTTAGTTTCAAAATAATCAAGTGAATGATGGGATAAGGGGGGAGGTCAGGAAGGAGTCAAATGAGGCACTGGAGTACAGGAACTTCAGAGTACTATTCTCTTTATTTTTATGTATACTTTGAAATTTCCCATATTCAGTTGTTAAAATCTTTGGTTTATTATCTTCAAATACACTAAAGTTATGCTTGCTTTGCCCACTTAATACACTTGGCTTAAGAGTCTGATCTTCTAGGGGCTGGAGAGATGGCTCAATAATTAAAAGTACTGGCTGCTCTTATAGGGGACCCAGGTTCCGTTTCCAGCACCCACATGGCAGCTAATAACCATCTATAACTCCAGTTCTAGGGGATCTGAAACCCTCTTCTGGCCTCCGAGGGTACTACATGCATGTGGTTTACATGCAGGCAAAACACTCATATACATAAAATAAGTAAATTTAAAAAAAGTTTAAGCATCTATAATTTTCAATTATAAGAAATATTAAATTATAGAATACAAATACAGATAGTACCGTCAGTGTTCTACATTTATCTAGTGTCATTCTGTATACAAGGGCTTAATCAATGTATTACTGATCATTTATAAGAAAATAATACTAGAAAATGAAGAACTAATTCTAAGTCACAAAGGCTCCAAGATTTCAATAGCTCCATTTTTTAATATAATAAACTTTTTTGCATCAACACATAGAAGAAACCACATAGTATGGAACGTACCTGGCATGCTGCCCGGAGAAAGTTAGACAACCGGGGAGTGTCAATCTTTGGTACAACTGTGGCCTCAGCGAGGTCTTCTTCACTGCCTAAAACACAGGTTTATTAAATCAATAAAGTTGACTCTAAAATAATTACGTTTTACATGTTTGAGCTCAAAGCAGTGTTCTGAACACTGAGCCCTACAAGAAAAGTCAAAATGCCATACTGCAATCTCCATATTAGTAGTAATTTTTATTTATTATTTTTTTCCAAAATCAATTTGCCATTTCACACTGAAGGATAAATGGACCCCAAGCTGGGTTAAGTAACCTCACCTCAGACTTGAAACCCCCAGCCAGGAAAATGTGAGAAACCCCCCACCAAGACACCCTCATTGTCTCAAACTCCCACACAGTAATGGCAGCACTTCTTGTCACAAACCCTCAAACTTAAAAAAAATAAAAAATAAATTAAAAAAAAAACAGAACTGCAGAAATTCAGACCAACTATGCCTCAGTGCAGTTTCCAACCCTGGACAAACTGTGGCCCTTTGTTGTTCTAATAAAGAACAATCTGCTCCTGTTGGGGTTTCTCTTTCATTTTCCCATTGCCCTAGTCAATCTCAATCTAACATTTTCTAACACACACTAAATCCATAATCTGAACCCTATTCAAATGTGTTAAGGAATGCAATGAAAGGAACCAGTTCTGTGTGAGAGTTAGTTTTAGGTATATAGGTCAAGCATCCCTAAATCTAAAGATCAGAAATCTACACTTTGGATCAGAGATAAGCAGCTTTCAGTGCTTTCTTAAGGTGAGGCCTAATGAAGGAAATACAATTCTCTGTTATATAATAACAATTTCTTAAGAAAACCAACCACCAACCAAGTTTGTTCCATGTGAGTAGCTGTGGATCCATGTGTTCCAGGGGCCTCTGATCTGCACTGACAGAACACATCTTCAAACTGCACTTAAAAATTGAAAACTATACTAAGAAGATCAGAATGTCCCCAACCTAAGAGCGGAATGTGTTCTAAGGTAGTATTTGGAGTATGGGACTTTCTCCCTGGATTACTAATCCTCGTCAGAGTTCAGTCCAGGGCTCCAGGCCAATTTAATGATCTCCTGTGGTTCAGGTGGCATTAGCATAAACTGCTTCTTCAAAGGAACATTTAAAGAGTCTTAGGCTAACAACCACATTAAACAGAAACATACAAAAGAGGAAGTAAGTCAAAACAAACAAAGATTGTAGACAGAGGGCATTCGACACTCAAGTATACCAAGGTTACCTCCAGACACAACAGCACCTTCCCCTGGGTGCTGGGTCCACACTTCCCTGGTTTCTATATCTTCAGTCTGAATGTCTCTCTCAACATTATCTTCATTATACTGGACATATGCCTTAGAGACAAAGATAGGCTGGAATCAACATTTGGTCTCAATTTCAGAGCAATATGCCATTACTGAAAAGTCAACTACAATTTTTTTAAAAGCTGATAAACTTTTTTTTGGTCTTTTTGAGACAGGGTCTCCCTGTAGCCCCAACTGGCCTGGAATTCACTATGTAGACCAAGCTGGCCTCGAATGCAAAGAGATCTGCCTGCCT